>NC_062296.1:92162527-92464649 GCF_902655055.1 Lutra lutra | reverse complement strand
AAGTTCATTAAAAAAAAAAAAAAAAAAAAAAAAAAAAAAAATCCCGCCAGCTGGCTTGGCAACACAACACCACTTCCTCCAGTTGCTTCTCACGTCTTCCTAGAGATGGGGCCCTTCAGAGCGGAAATGACGTCAGCCGCTTCCGAGCCTGATATTTACCTGACCTGGGAGCCCTGCTCAGGAAGGACACGGAGACCTCTGAGGAAAAGCACGTGAGAAACGCTAACAGTCCAGCCCGTGAGGAGCAGACCTTTAATAAGAAAGGGTCTGGCCCAGATTTTATTACGGGATCAGAGCCCTCAGCTTTTGCTCTGACCTGCCGCTCCAAGGGAATACACAGTGCAAATGTTAGTATGTGGCCGCTGGACGGTGTTTTCCCCAGAAATGTGTTTCCCCTTCAGCTTTTGGAATTAGACAATTTCTAGACAGCTACACCAAAGTCAGCGATTTCTGATGACCAATCAGATTAAAAACTATCTCACGGATTGAGTTTCATAGAATTCTTTTCATAGTCCTTTTATACACTCCTATCGTGTGTTATAATTACATCTGGACTTATCTTAGTTATTCATTTCTGCATTCCCAGAGTTTACCCGGTGCTGATCTCATTAGCTACAAACAAATAGTCTTTGGGTGAATAAATAAGGGTTCTTTTTTTTTTTTTAAGTAGGATTTGATAAAGCAGATGGGGAGAAGAGATCATTTATTTTTTTTAAGATTTTATTTATTTATTTGACAGAGAAAGAGATCACAAGTAGGCCGAGAGGCAGGCAGAGAGAGAGAGGAAGGGAAGCAGGCTCCCTGCCGAGCAGAGAGCCCGATGTGGGGCTCGATCCCAGTACCCTGGGATCATGACCTGAGCCGAAGGCAGAGGCTTAACCCACTGAGCCACCCAGGTGCCCCAGAAGAGATCATTTATAAAGGCACAAACAGGGTAGAAGCTTTTCACGATTCCTGTGTTGTTTTAGTAATAATAACCTAGTTTATACTGATGTGAATAAAAACCCTTATTTTCCTGGGGCATTAGGAAATGCCACTAGGATGTAAAGAAGATATAAGGGAGGAGGCGGATGACAACACAGCTGTTCTATGCATTCTGTCCCAGGGATGCAGAAGGAGAACACTTAAACACAGGTTCAGGGTCACTACAATGCAGGGGCTCTATGCGTCTCAAGCCTTTCCCTTCTGCAAGCCCCTGAACTCCAGAGCCTTCCTCCTCTTCCAGCCCTAACCAAGGAGACAGCTGCTAACAGAGCCCAGGCCAGCTCGCTCTGTCCCTCCTTCACCCACCAAGGACAGGCTACACCAAAAAAGAAAGCTGGCCAATGGAGCTTGTGATTGGTCCGGGCTGCCTGCCTGTCATGTCATCTATATTCGTCTCATCTGTCTCTACGTGTCTGTAAACGTGACAGTCATGGCAGACACCTCAGCCAGCTTCTCTTTCCTAGGAAATTGCCACAGGGCCTCCGTCAACACCTGTGGGGTTGATTCCATCAGATAAAAACCAGGAGCGGGAAAGACTAGCTCATTCACCATGGACTGGACTTCAAAATGGTGCCTGTTCTTCAATCCCTCTCTTTCAGTCTACTACTCACTGCTTCTTAAAAGTCCATTTTACTACCTAGCTTGGTTTCGAGAGAAGGACCAATCAAAGTTTCCACCCAATTTTAATTCCCCTGAAGGTTGTTCCGTTTCCCATGTCAGCCAGAAACACAAATCGACCCTATAACCACTGAGTAATTTATGATACTGTCAGGAAATCCACGATTGGATTACACCAATGAAGCCTTTACTGTAACAGTAAATGCCCAGATATAATAATACCTCACGCTCATGGAACGCTTACTATGTGCCAGTCACCACGGTAGGCACTTTACAAGCATTTTCTTTTTTGATGAGAAATGCAAAATGTGTTTCCTCTGTCAGCTGAAAAGCTATCCTCATGGGTATGCAAAGACTTTAAGTATCATGCCTTGAAGTCCAAAGCATCAAGCGAGTAAGTTTTAAGTGGATTTTGTAAATGCAATTTTATCAGATTTTTCCAGAACACTTACGTCACCTATTGAGAATGAATAAAATCTTTAGCCACATTCACTTTCTCAGCCCACTCACGTCTTCTTTATTACTCATCCAGTATTGAAAAGAAGGACTTAATTCATGTCAACGACATGGAAGGAAGGAGAATTTTGAATATCTCAGCCCTAAAAAAATGGACTGTTCAGTTAATGTAATTTCTGCATATTCTACTAGCTTTAACTCTGGAACCACCAAGATGAATCGCATTCTTTCACAACTTTTCAACCGGAATTCAAGTACCATGCACAAACAGATACTCCTCACTTATACTCACTCAGCTTGTATATTTAAATAAAATTAAATTGTTATCTGTATATTAAGACACTCAGGGAAAAAATTCCCCTGAGGGAAATTAATGAGCCCATTTAAGCTGCAATTAACAGTTCATTTGTTTCCACATGAGCATCCTGTTCTCTGTGGTGTCCCTGAGGGCACCGGGGTCCATTTCTGAACCTGCCTCTTGACATGAGATCCGGCCCCTCAAGACAACCCAGCCTACACTGGCGTAGCAGTAAAAAATAATGACATACGGATGTCCTTTTTTTTTCTTAAGATTTTATTTATTTACTTGTCAAAGAGACAGAAAGAGAGTGAACACAAGCAGGGGAAGTGGCAGGCAAAGGGAGAAGCAGACTCCCTGCCACGCAGGGAGCCCGATGCGGGACTCGATCCCAGGACCCTGGGATCCTGACCTGAGCTAAAGGCTGTCACTTAACTGACTGAGCCATCCAGGCGTCCCAGCATGAGATATCTTAAAGCAGCTTTTCTGGTGGTCCTAGAGGCATCAGCCTACATCCATGATGGTGGCTTATATTCAGGCCTGTTGTGTTCCAAAACACTATAAAATCACCGTATTTGGTCTCAACGCCTCAAAAGGAGCCTCAGGGATGCCCAGAGCACTGAGAGGCAAGTTTTATGTGCTAGCACTGGCAGCTGCGGCAGGAAGGAGCAGAAGACACAGGACAGACCGGGCCACAGAGTGGCTGTGTCCAGCCCTGGGGCAGGCACCTCGCTGGGTGCTCGGCGGCAATGCCTGTGACTGCTCTCAGCCCTCAACTCCTCATCTGCAGAAGGGGGATGAGACAAGGGGAGCACCAAGGTTGCTTCTGGCTCTGAAACATTACTTAGCTGTATAGTGGGCATTCAGAGGCTCGAACGGCGCCCTTCTTTGAGTGACTCAAAGAGTCAGAAGAAATTAGCACACGTCATCCCCCGTGTGTTGCGCTGCACCAGGAAAGCAGGAAAAGAATTGCACTGATGCCTGGATCCAAGAGCCAAGTGGCGATGACACCCTCCTGTTTCTTCTTCATCTTCCCGGGCAGGATGCTGAGTCCCCACCGCTGCATGTTTCTGTTGACAGTATGGTGGGTTTTGAGCTATGATACTACTTCACCTTGTCACTTAAAAAAGAGACCATAAACTGTAAAGAAATGTGAATGTCTTTTCCCCCTCTATTTCTTCTGTGGACGCGGATATGTTCATTTGACCTTATCTTGAGAAAATATGCATTCCATCAGCCTCTCTCTCAAAAACAAAGTCACTTCAGTGTTAACCGCATAGAGAAGAGTAAAAATGTCCCCAACTCTTAGCTTGGCATTCAATGGCTTTCAAAATCTCCCCCAACATGATTCTCCCAACATTCTCTCTCCTGGCCCCTCAGTCGGCACCCTGGGCTCTAGCCAGCATTGTCTAGAATCTCTGAACTGTCTTGCAGATTCCTGCCAACAGGTCTCTGCTGGCCTCACTCCCGAGGAAGGCCTCTCTCTACTTTGATGCATAATCCACCTATCTGTCATGGCAGCTTAAAACCAACCACCCCGAAGGGAAGTTTCTTGTCTACTCAACAACAGTCATCTCTTCCTCCTTCAAATCCTGAAACATGCCTCTCTAACCCATCAATTCTGGACACGTCCATCAACAAGTGTTTATTCACTGTTCTGCCTCTGCTCTTTGCCAGGGGCTTTAGAAACAAAACGACAAAACACATTAAACCAACAACATGGACCCTTATCTCACAAATAATACAAGCTATATTATAAAATAATTGGAAGGCAGTCTTCCTCCCAAGTCCATACCTTACCCATCACACCACCTCATTCTAACCCCTGGTTTCCAAGAGACACTGTTTTGTTCTAACATATATTGCGGGCTTCCTCTGCTCTAGGCACAACAGTGAGGTTTACGTAAAATATTTTATTTTGTACTCCCAAGTGTCTATGCACATAAGTACATCGTTAGCTCTGTTTTTTGAACATTAAGCAATGTACCCAAGAATTACATGTGTTTACACAGCCACATGACTGTATACTTATTTGTGTATTTTCCAGAACTCGTCAAACTTACTGCAAACGATTCCAATGGTAATAAAGCATCAGGCAAAAATACCTTCCTCTTTGCAGGTGAAGGAGGGGAGAGGAGATTCTTCAGGGAGAAGGATGTGGCTTTAAGCTTACTGTTAAAAACTTATCCTCAGAGATGTTTTCTTTTACTCCGTGTATCATAAATCCTTTCACTATCAAATGAAGAAAAATCAAATACAGGTTTAACGTAACTTACAAATACTTGGAAACCATATTTTTATCGCAAGGGGACTTTAAACATACCTTGTAGATTGAAAGAAACACAAGCAGAACTGCATTTTGAAGGGCCCAGTTAGAACTGGTGAGACCCCATATAACCAAAACATTTTACAAGACATATGTCTGATTCACCCACATAGTGCACTGGTCTGTGGCAAAACGTCAAAGGTATAGCTATATTTTAGATTAAAATCTAGCCTGGAATTATTGTGAACTGGTTTGAATTACTATATAGGGTTGCACAAGGGATGTCATGTGAGATAACAATAAAAAAGAATGACTAATACCGGGGAATTTACAGACATCTAGCAAATTCGATACTGTTTTCTAATAATAGGCTCGGAATGGTGGTGGAATGGTCCTTTTCTGGGAAGCCCTTCTCCAGCGCTTAGGTTTGGGGTTGGTGTCCCAGCTTTGGGCATGCTGGGCCTCCCTCCGCCACCAATAAACATTTACATGATTGGAATTCTCTACTAGACTACAAGTTCCATGAAGAAGGAGACTATGCCTGTTCATTTATTAAGCATCTATGAGCTTACTATTTGGTGGCCTGTTAAAAAAACCTACATGCCAGCTATCGCTAACGGAGGATAAATGAAATAATGGGTACGGTGGGTCTACCAAGTGTCCCTCACGCGGTAGCATGAAACCCATGTGAACACCACTCGTTGAGACTCAGTTTATCAAAATCCACACCATTCAAGCCAACAAAGTGCAATATAGACCACAATACTGGTTCGCGTCCAGGTGGATAAAATAAAATATCCTGTAATAACTGGTTCTGCTCTTATTTATAAATTCTCTTACAGAATGTTTCCTCCTACAGAAGGATGAATACCTACAACATTATTATGAATTCAAGTTTTCATGCAGGTTTTGTAGTCGATCACTGGTCAAGCAGCTGACAAGAACTTGTTGAGAATTAATGATCCACCAGCCCCCGTGGTCAGTCTTAGGTGAGTGATGGGGTTGTATGAGCCAAAGGGCTCTGCCAACCTTAGGTGATAAAATCCTTGATGGAGGGAGAGTATGTGCTCAGTTGACTAGACAGTTAGGTATACACTGAAGTCAGTAACGGCTATGGGTTAAATTGTGCCCCGTCTCCCAATTCACATGTTGAAGTCCTAACCCCCAGGACTTCGGAATGTGACCTTACTCGGGTACAGGGTCACTGCCAGTATACTTAGTTATGATGAGGTTATACCGGAGTACAGTGGCTCCTTCCTCCAATACGACTGGTGTTCTTTATAAAGCAGGGAGATGTGAACACAAAGACAAGCACACAAGGAGAATGCCGAATGAAGAGACGAGAGAAGAGAGCCACCTACGACCCAGGGAGAGAAGCCTGGAACGCAGCCTCCAGAACTGTGAGATAGTAAGTATCTGTCCTTTAGGTCACTTTGTGGTCCCTTGTTACGGCGGCCCTAGCAAATTAATACAGTGCTAAACACTAAATTCTCAGGGATCAGGGTTTCTCGACCTGGGCGCTCTGGACATTTGGGGCTGCATAACTCCCTGTGGTGGGGGTCCAGCCTGCACAGTGGAGGGTGTCCAAGCATCGCCAGCCTCTATCCACGTCAGGGATACACCATGCAACACACACACACACACACACACACACACACACACACACACCTTTTCACTGGAACCCGTACTATATCGGCTACTGTTTTCAAAGAAGAAACAAGTTCTAGAAATTCTAAGGAAAGAGAAAAAAAATGTCTAGCCAAGTATCCACTAACAACTTTCCCAAATGCAAATAAAGCACAGGACTTTCAAAATTATGGAACCTTACAATCTACAAATGAAACCCAAGAGCAAAATCCCTCTCCTTTACCTCCAGATGAAAAGGACAACGCAGGAAGGTGGAGCTTTCATTGGAGCCTTTATCAAACGATGACAAAAGTCCAGTGGGACGACCCATCGAAATGGGCATCACACAAATGAATGCCTGGAGCCAGCCTTGGGAGTCACAAATGCAAAACAATGGCTTGGACCTTCACCGTCAGCTAACTTGAAGTGGGGCTATGCCAAAGTTGAAGGGCAAGGAAAGGTCAACTCTTCTCAGTTTCTGTATTTTTATAGGTATAACTAGAGAAAAGAAGCAAGAGCCCCAACATTGTATGCTGGGACGGGAAAAAATGGAATTACTGCATTGTAACTCCTTGAAAACTCTGTAATACATTCTATTAAATTCTCTTCTATGTTCTATGGTTCACGAATCAAACTTTTTAATCCAGACTTGAGGATTGAGAACCTTCTTAAAATTCAATTAAAATGATACAAGCAGATCCACATTATGACATACTCCACTTAGAGACATGCATTTGGCAGGAAGACTTTTTTCTTTTTATCTTAAAACTGAGTGCAGGAAATGCTGGTTTAATTTCTCTTTGCTTCAATATTTTATGAGTGCCTCCCAATGCCTAGTGTCTGACAGCACCAGACTACTGACACGATGCTATTTCAGATGACATGGAAGATTTTATTTGCATGAACCCTACGTGTTGGAATTTTTATGCCCTTTTTTTTCTTTTGTGTCCGGAAAAAGAGTTGTAATGTACAAAAGTATATTCCAATTCTTTACATAGGCACGTGTATATATACTGAGACCTAATATGAGTAAAAGTGATCCCCAAAGTTTAAGATTAGTGCGAGAAATAACTGTTCTTCATAATCACTGCAGAATTCCCATCTTCAAATAATGGACCTTTTTTTTTTTTTTTAAGGAATTTCTTTTTTTTTAAAGATTGTATTTTTGTTTCTTTGTCAGACACAGAGAGACCAGGGCGGTGGGGGGGGGAGGACACGCACGAGCACAAGCAGGGGGAGCTGCAGACAGAGGGAGAAGCAGGCTTCCCGCTGAGCAGGGAGTCCGATGTGGGGCTCGATGCCAGGACCCCAGGATCATGACCTGAGCCGAAGGCGGATGCTTAACCGACTGAGCCACCCAGGTTGCCCCCAAATAATGGACTTTTACTAACACAAGAGCAAACACATTTTCCAAAAGGAGACACCTGCGTCCTTACATAGCCAAATAAGTTTAGCACCTCTACCATCTTCTCAAGGAAAGCACCCTCACATTTCTCCATGCTTTCTATTTCCACATCATCACAAATCTATTTCTGTACGAGATGCTAAAGCCCCAGAAAAAGACACAGAGCACATTCAGTTGTTCAGACCAAACTAATAATTAACAGAAAATACCTTTCCTTGGTTTTGGTCCTTTCAATATGCTATTACTTTCCTCAAAAATTAATGTCCATGTTGTACTTGGGTTTTAAATAAACAAAAAGCACATATGTTCATAAATATGTGATAACTGAGATATCACAAGACACCCCAAATGTCAATATATTCTTATGATCTCTCTATTCTAACTTAAGTGGCGTGTTTTAGGACAAACATGCAGTGCTAGCAGGTTACCTGTTTAAATGCTCATAAGCACATTTTGTGAAATGATGGTAAATAAATGCTCATAAACATATTTTGTTGAGTGGCTGTAAATGTGCTTTGGTGTACTAGGTGCTGTTTATATGCTTCTATTTCTGTAATTAGAAGATAAAATATACTGTACTGTTAACTGTCAGGCCCTCTGGTGACCATATCGACGACCGCTAACCCACAGGCTTGATCAGACAAGTGTGTAGGGCTCATAACTGAAGAGTTTCATTTTCATCACAAAAGCCTAGAGCATGACAGTATGTCCTCATAAATTTGAAGACATTCTGTAAATCATTAGTAACTCCTTTATGATAGCCCACAAATAATGAGCAGAACTTGGCTACGCAGTTTAAATATCAAGTCTGAAGGTTGCTGAATACTGAACATCAATCATTGTGGTGTTTTAACGATCGGTCATTAAAAGGCAGTGTTAATCCAGTCAAAGGAACATTTTGAGGGGTAAGGAAAAGACCGCCGTCCACCACGTTCACGTTTTGGAAAACAAAAAACACCTACGTCCACTCATCTTAAACATTCTGCCGGCAACCAAAAAGGGGCGGAAATGATCATCTCTGTTTCTGAGACAGACTGCCACGTCAGTTTCCGAAGAATATCGGAGGCACAATTCCCACACGCGTTGCCTTTGCTCTCATTATGTGTGGAGGTGTGCTTTCGGCTAGGGCTGCGCACTACGCTAGAAAACCAGTCGGCGTCCGTCTCCCCTTGTCCCCAGCACCTACATCCTCGGGCTTAATTTCCTCTCCAAGTTCACAGATGGGTTTGCACCAACAGTCCTCGGACGCTTACAAGTGACAGATGCCGCCCAGGTGAGGCTTTTGTTCCCCAAGTGACATTCAGAAGCAGGATTCACTCAGCTCGCCTATTTCCCTCAGCATCTCAAGAAAGAGCCCGACCACATCACAGGTGTGGTCCCTTAATCCCAGCGTCACAGAATAAACTCTGAGCTCCCAGTAAACACAAGCACCCATTAGCGCGCTGAGGAAAAGTGATAGGAACCGTTTGTTGAGAGGGGTCGATGTGCCCCGAGTGGTAACACTCTCACTCACGTGATTCATTTTTTTGTTTGCTCAACAACGCGGTGTGTGTTTTTCCTGAGAGGAAGGGCTTCGATATATATTTACTCAAAGCTCTTAATTTATACTTCCTTTCCTTTTAATTGGCGTCTTGTGATCTAAAATTAACCAGCGAGGGCGGTATCTCACTATTAGAGCAAACTCTCGGCTGAGTTTGCCGTAATTAGACCCACCATTGCCTGAAGTTCGACAGACATCTGGAGACCTGACTTATTTCTTCCCTGGTGCATTCTATCCATATTTAGAGAGTGAGATTTTTAATCTGACATATAGTCATATTAATTATCATTCCCCATGCTGGAGTTAGGGTAATAATTTCATGTTAAAAGTGAAGTTCAAAGAGTCTCACCTGTGACGTTACCAAAGAAAAAGCCTACACGAAAAGGAATTCCTTGCCAAAACCCGAGACGGTCAGAGCACTCTAGCTCACCAATAAGCCGGATAGCATTCACACAAGAAATACAAGGTCACATGTCCTCTAAAATCCCACATTTGCTATAGACATTCCTCCCTCTGTCCTTCTGTTTGTGCGAGTAACTGGATACAGGTACAATTCCGGTGAAATTAGCTTTCCTGAATGAGTGAAGAAAATAAATGCCCCCAAAATGCCCAAAGTCAGATTTTTATGTGCTATCCCTTCTTTCCTTCTCCTCCCCGCCCCCTGCCCGCTCTCCCCCTCTCCCCCTCTCCCCTGCAGGGACTGAAAATGACCCAGATTTTTCAAATTCGCCCTCACCCCGACAACACTAACATTACAAGCAGCAGTCAACTTTTACAAGATACCCTGATTGTGCGACCTTCGCAGGCTGCCAAAAAAACGTGCTAAAACTAATCAGATAACAAAGGTGAAGAGAAAACCTTCACCTGCCGTGCAGCTAGCAGTGAATACACTTTTTATTTCCATGACATTTGCTGGCAGAAAGGGGTTGGCTTAAGGCGGATCGGACTAACCTTCAATTTGTCATAGCGCTCACTCAAAGCTGCCACCTGATGATCTCGGTGCCGCCCAACCAGTTTACACAAGGCACAGATTAACTGGTCATCGGTCACACAGTACATATTCACCTTCTCATCCTCGTGCTCCAGGCACATCAGCCCCCGGATGTGTGAGTCCGGAATTGGCTCAATCAGACGATGGCCCGTAAAGGGCTTCTTATTTGGGTGAGTGGCTTTCAGGCACTCATCACAGTAGGACACTTCACAAGTGACACAGGTCTTCACAGCGTCCTGGGCAGGATCCTGGTCACAGAACTGGCAGAGAACTTTCTCGGCGGAGGTCATGGTGTTGGCGTCGAAGGCCCGCTCCCGGCGGGTCTCGCTGGGGGAGTTGGGCCCGCTTACGGAGGCTTTCTGGAACCTGTCGATGATGTTCTGCAGGGTGACGTTGCGCTTGAGTCCGTCTAGACCTCGCTGGCTGAGCGTGATGACATGTCGGCAGGTGGGGCACTGGAAGGCGGTGATGGACTCCACAGACTCGTTGGTGGCGCAGTGTGACACCAGGATGCGGTGGGCGCAGCTGAAGCAGAGGCTGTGTGCACAGGGCAGTAGGAGAGGGTCCTCAAAGAGCTCCAGACAAATAGGGCAGGTCAGCTCCGACTCCAGTGTTTCCATCTTCAGGCAAAGCTCTCCTGGGTCATCAGCAAAATCCAAGGAAGCTGATCAGCTATCTGGAAACAGAACGTAAGATTTGATTAGGCGCAAGGGGGTCAGCCATGGGGAGCTGTCAGCTTTGAATGCATCTCAGAATAATTCCAAACACGGGTCATGGAAGGGTAAATGTGTGTACATTCCAAATAATTCTCTTTCTATTCGCTGGGGGAGTGAGGCGGGGAGAAACACCCTAAGCCAGCGTACCAACTAACATTTTCTCAAAATTCCTGTCACCAAAAGCAGCAAAAAGCAAAGCAAAACAAAACAAAAAACTTCTTTTTTTTCGCAATTTGGTTTGTTGAAAGGTCCTACTCCAGACTGGCAAGTTATTGAAACTGTAATTTCCATAATTTGTATCTAATCACAATAATCTCATTGTGTCACGGCCAAGTTTTACCTTGTGTGGAGAATTAAGATGTAGAAATGTTAATTAACGAACTAGAGTCTTTCATGACTTTGAATTGATGAACTTGCATGTGAATAAGTTTATGCGTCTGAAGGACTTTTTACTCTACGATACCACAGCAGGCTTCAGAGAAGTAGAAAGGCGCTTCTTGTGGAAATGGGCATGAAATGTGCATGAAATCCAACGCATGACTTCAGCGGAAATGATAATGCTTAAATAGGGGATGTCAGCTTCCAAAATATATTCTTGCGGAAAAACACTGACTTTCACGGAGATGATTGTGATCGAGGCAATGTTTTTTGGCATGCCTTCGTTACTCTCCTGAATAATTCTATTGTTTAATCCTGCAGTGGGATGTGGGTGGGCAGAGCGAAGCAGAGAAAAATATCTGCGGGCCTTTTCAGTGGCTGTGGTGAGCCTGAGTACCAATGACTAATAACGATTTAGTTAATTAGGACAAGGATTTTCGTGGCTTCGATATTCATTCGAGAAGTTATTAACTGGGCTCACGGCTGCACTGTAGGCAGCAGGATAAATAAAGTAGTCACGTTACTCTGGGGAGGCTTGAAAGGGCTGCTGAGGGACCCCGTGCAGCCCTCCTGGCCCAAAGAGTTCCATCAAAGGCTTGTCCCCATAGCCAGCGACAGGCCGGGCCGGCAGGAGGTCCACCCTCACACCCAGAGCTCTGTTGGCCCCGGACTCGAGCTCCGCCAGCTTTGAGCTCCCCACCAGGGTGCCTTCGGGTGGCCCAGCTGCGCGCTCCCCGTGCCATGAAGATGGGGGGCTGCTTTTGTGAACCCGTGCCGGCCTTCCCTTCAAAAAGGGCAGGAGAAAAGAATCACACACAAACCCCGCTTCATTAACGGGGAAGAGGCCTCCGCTCATTAGCAGGCCTGGGAACCAAGCCTCTTTGAACCTTTTCCCTCTCAAGACCATTAGCCGAGGTCCGCGGAACTGCGGGCGTATTAGATGCAGCCCAGTGCCGCCTGTGGGAGAACAGTGCAGCTCACCCAGGGGAACGCCAGGCTCCAATCACTCTCGGGGGGTCAGGGGGGCTGGGGGGGGGTTCATGGGCCTGCTTGATGGGAAGGCTTCACATCCACAGCTACCATTCAGTGATTCCGACAATCGGCCTTTCTGTAGTCGCACCCCCATTTATTTACCAAATTCGCGATTTCCAGAACGTGTTGCCCCTTTCTGAAATAGCATCCCTCAGAAATACCACGTGGGGCTTTGGTTAAGCTAACGCTCATTTGCCATCAACTGAACGAACGGGAACTGATCATTAAAAGTGCCAAGTGCGTGCTGAGTTTGTTAAAAATTAAAGAGCTGCTGGCTTCACAGAAGCCTGGTATCTTAAAGAGATCTTCAGCCATTCGCGAATATTAACTACACGAAAGAGAAGAAACAGGTAGCTGAGATTTGAAATATGAAAGCTTGCTCACGTCTTCACAACCCGCAGCGGCAACCGCCGGGCTGCTGTGGCATGAGACCTGCCATCCCCGCTTGGTCCTCCCCACCCCTTCTACGACATGGCTTGGATGAAATTGAAAAGGTCTACCTATTAATCATTATTTTGGTTAATTGTGAAAAAACGGAATTATCACTAAATTGAGTTTCTTCTCTCTTCCCATTGGAAGGAAGGGAAGAGAAGAACTTTAAGGAAGAACTTAAAGGGAAGCCGTCGCCCTTTGGGTCTGCTTTGTTCTCAGGTGCACCAAGAACGCCTCCCAATAGATCCCCACACGGGGATGAGCCCCAAAGGTGTCCGGAGAGCTAGGAGGACTGTATTTTTCCGCAGGTGTCAGGATCCCATCCCAGCGTGGTGCAATCACAATTTCTAGAGGTGATTCCCCTGCTGACCCCACTGGAAACGCTGACCTCTGAGTCAAGGGACATTAAGTGAGCTGGCTCGAGAAGCCGGAATCTGGCACTCTCGCTGTCCCGGCTCTATGATCGTGGGCCAGCCAACATCACGCCTCACCTGGGTTATCACAACACCTTTCCGAATGGCTTCCCGCCTTCTGCTCACTCTGGCCCCCACCCACAATCTTTTCCTCTGAAGCCGAAGATCCTGTTAAAACATGACCGAGCCTGCCTCTTCTCTGCTCTCCCCTCCAGGGGCTTCCCATCTCACTCAGGGAGCAAGTCAGCAGAATAAAACCAGCCCCAGAAAACAGACTCAGACAGTGACCTCATTTCCACCCACGCTAGCCCTTGCTCTGCTCGGGGCACCCGGCCTCCTTGTGATGCCTGGAACATGCCAAGCACGTCCCATCTCCCCCTCCCAAGGTTTCTGAAATCCATGTGACTCTCTGCAGCAGTGTTACCTCCTTGTGAACCCACATAAAACCGATTCCCCTGTTACCAAGATGGCCACCTACCCCCCACCATCGCGGCAATCCTTCTCCCCCACCCCTCCCCGCCTCTCTTTGCCTTCCTCCATAACTTTTGTCATTCAACATACTCTAGTAGTTTGGCCACAGAGCCATCATCACTCCCCGCCGCCCCACCAGTAGAAGGTAAGCTCCACGAGAGCAGAGACTTGGCTTGGCTCTTTGGGGGATGTCCTGCCAGCGCCTGGAAGCGCCCTGCACACAGTGGAACTCCAACATGGGTTGAATGACTGGGGAAAAGCACAGCCATCGGGGTTAAAAACCTTAATGTATACGACACCCCTGCTGTCTCAAAGGATGTCTCGACATGTTGGAGCAGAGGTCAGCCAACTTTTTGTAGAGAGGGCCAGACAATAACTATTTCTGGCACCACGGGCCAGAAGGTCCCTGTTGCGGCCGCTCCAATCAGCAGTGTGGTACACCAAAGCCGGCACACACGACACACCGAGGGGAGAGTGTGGCTGGCCAATACAATCGGATTTCTAGAACAGGCGGCAAGCTCCATTTGGGGCGAGGATCTTATTTTGCTGACCCACGGGGTAGAAGATAGAGACATGTACAGCCAGACAACAGAGAGGGGAGACTCCCTCCCAAAGAGATAGGACGAAAATGCCATGCGGGCAACAAGGGAATGGTGGTAGAGGGAGACGTCGCCAAGCGGGTGCAAGTTGCGAACGCGAACGGGAAGTGATAGGCAATGGGATTTCCCCCTGACATCAATGGAAATAATGCTGAGTCGAGTGCTCAGGGGCACTTCATGTAAGAATGATTTAATAGCAGCTGCTCAGAACAGGATCGTTTGCTTTTACCACCATAGTGCTTGGCACGGAGCTTTGTGCAAGCGTCGACACTGTAAATGTTGGTTTAATTGTATTAAGTGATGACAAAATGTGGATGCGCCATGACGTTGAGCCAATTTTCGGAATCTTGTGCTCATATGCTGCCAAAAGGGAAGAGGCTCTGGGTTCGATACCTATAGTAGATCTGATTGTTTTTTCTCCTTTGATGCAGATCTTGCTGTGGTACAAGTACTTTTTGGTGACATTAGTCAACAATATGTTGCCAGCAAGCACGCACGCCATTCCCCAACCCGAGAAGATCAGCGTGGTTTGTTTTTTAGCTTCTTGAGAAGCGAAAATACCGTTCATTCTTTCACCAAATATTGAAGCCCCTCTAGGTTCTTGGTGCTGGGACAAGTAATGGTAACACTCAGCCCCTGCCTCGGTGATCTTACGGGCAGAGAAAACATGAACAAACTGCTGTGCAATGTAACAAAAGTCACGTGCCAAAGACTGGGGGAGAAGAACATGGAAAGCTTCCCGAAGAAGGCAACACATGAGAAGGATTTTTGAAGATGAACAGGCGTTCACCAGACAGGTACAAGTAGTGAGGGGGGCGGTTTGTGGAAAATGTTACTTTTCCTTTTCTTAACTCCCATAACTTAATGTCTAGGCCTCAAAAAATAGATTCTTCACCTTCGCTACAATGGAAGGAAATCACACGTGCATATCATTATCAGGAAATTCTATCGCTCAACATTTTTCTGACTGGGCTGATTGGTCCTCATGGAGAAGAGGACTAGGGTGATCATGGAAACCCCTTGCAACAAACTGGGAACGGGGACAATTTACAGCTCACACCTCTGCTGGCCCACGGTTTGTAGTCTAGAACAGGACATGGAATAGAGTGAAGGGAGAGAGCCGGATGGCTGGGCAGACAGTCAGAGGATGACACGCAACTCGGCTATTTATCAGCTGCGTGGCCCTGGGACAGCGTCCACAAGGATTCCCTCCAGTTCCTTCCAGCACTCAGTCCGAACAATCCGTAAGCGGGACAGTCCCTAGTCGTGGGCTGCACTCGAGCCCCGCCTCCTGGGAGGCACTGGTTGCAAGACATCTTTTCCAGAAACGTTCTTACAAAGACATCTTACAAATGTTCTCATACGTCTGCCTTCCTCCTGTCTCACCCTTTCTCGTTCTGGATGTCACTAAAACTGTGCTCTTCTGGTTTTCGTCTCCCTAAGCCCTGCTGACTTCTCCTTCCAGCAAAGCAGAGCCTGGGTGTTTTCTAAGGGTCTGGCCCTCCACCCACAGGCCATCCAAGAGGGTCAAAAGGTACAGACGTCCAGTTGTAAAAGAAAGAAATCCTGGGGATGTAATATACAGCACGATGGCTGTAGTTAATAATACGTTGTATACAAATAGGGAGTCAGGTTGCACACCTGAAACCAATGTAATGTTATCTGTCAATTAAACCTCAATTAAAAAAATAAGCCATCCAGGTTGTTCATTTCTCATACAGCATCTCTGAGAATGACTCGTAGGCTTGTCCCTCCCAGGGCCATCTCTTTCCAGAATCCCAACTCAGCACTGACAGTTCTCTGCTTCCTTTACTATAAGTTCCAAGGGTGCGTCTCACGGGTTTCATCAGCTTCCCTCCCAAACCTGTCTGCCCTACAAGCCTCGGGGTCTCCTCACAGTGCTTCTATTCTCCTGCTCACTACAAGTCAGAGACTCGCCTCATGAAAATGCGGGAGGCGAGCGCACCATCCACACGGCCTCGGTGGAATCGCGAGGGCCCTCCCGGGAGCAGGAACAGGTGCGGAGATGGAGAAAAGACTTGATGACCATCGCTGGCTTTGAGAGGGAAGGGCCACGAGTCAGGGAATATGAGCCATTTTTAGAAGCTGCAAAAGGCAAACAGAGTCTTCCCCAGAGCCTCCCGAAGGAGCGCAGCCTGCAGGCACCCTGTCCTCCAGTGCGGTTTAAGCCGTCGTGTCAGTGGCCATTTGTCCCGGCGTCCACAGGAGGCCACGCACGCTCCTTCCCCCAAATCCAAATCATTAGCCAAGACATGTAAGGGTCAATCCTTCGTTCTTCAATCGGTTTCCTTCTCTCCGCCTCTAGCTTGATCCAGATCTTCTTTCCCGCATTCCTAGACTATTATCAACCCCTACCACACACACAAACAAAAAACAAGCAACCACCTCCTCATCTGATTCCTTACCTCCAATCTTTTTGTCCCTCAAGTTTCATCTCTGCCACACGCTTCTGGTACCAGGGTTTCTATCCGTCGCTTCTGTTAAAGGCCCACATGGTGAGCGGCTAGCTAGCTCCCTGCTGGCTGGAGTATGAGTCCTGACGGATGCCCTGAGCTCCTGGTCCAACCATCTCCTGAACTGCTTCTTCAACCTCATTTCCACACACTCACCTCCCATCCCAGGGACCCAGTGGATGGGACCATTTGCTGCTCCTAGCAGCTGCCTTTGCGTTTCTCCCGAGCACAGAGCTTTTTTTTTCCTTTGTGAGGTTTTTTGGGTTTTTGTTTTTGTTTTGTTTTGTTTTTTGGCTCCTGTATTACATGTTTATTTTCTTGTTTTTGTTTTCTGTTTTTTTTTTTTTTTTTTTTTTTTTAAGCTGACGGCAGAACCTCCTTGAGGCCTGAGCCCTGGCCATGGTTGTATTTGGAGATTTCATACTAAGCCAAGAAGACTTGTTTTAGAAGATGGTTATAAATAGTGTGACATATCGTAAATGTTTACAATTAAAGTAAAGCTTTGAGCTGAAAACCACAAAGGAGTATAACTACCATATTTGCAAAACAACCAAAATATTCATTTAAAAATACTATTTCCTGGTATACAACAGAGTGATCAGAAAGGGGACCCCGGTTTAAAGTTCTGGGATTCATCCCCTTCGTTCAGTAGAGCTGGATCAGCTTCGGGGCCAGTGTAGGCAGGCACGCGCCAGCGCAGACACAAACACAAACACGAACCTCATACGGACATAACACTCATCGTCTAAATTTGAGGCCGATCATAAACGGGTGGCCGGAGCCAAATGATCACCTACTCCTTGAAATCCCCCATGAGAAATCTGGATGCCAGAGGCTTGTGCCTTTTGGGGTTAGGAAAAATTAATCAAGACAGAGATGGACAGCCGGTGGTGAGGGCTGCAGGCATGATTGGACCTTGGCACCCAGGTGATGGCTAAGGTGAACCAGCTGCCTGGGCAGATGGCCTCTTGCCCCCTCTGGGCTCTAGGTATCATCACCTCGAGGTAGCTCTCATCCCAGCAGGAGGACTTACCTGGAGGGAGAAGGAAGGGCTTTCTTTTGTCCGAAGTGTGGGATCTTGGGGGAAATGGACTAAAGGAGACAGTGCCCGGTAGAAGAGGTGGACACCAGGACTTAGTGGAGATACAAGGTTTGGGCCTGAGGAGGGAGATGGCGAACTCAGGCTGGATATCCTTATGGATTAGTGTTCTCAGCCAGAGAGATGGATGTGAAGAGGGTTCGTGGCTGCTGGATTCATCTTTTCTGCCCCCTCCTCTGAAATCAGAGGCAAAACCATCATCCGGGCAAATCCATGCAAAAAACCCATTCAACCCCCTGCCTGTGCTGTCACAAACCTTGCCATCATCCTCCTTGCTAGCTCATGTTAGAATTTCACAACTTTATTCCGTGTAATCTCCCCTCACTTCTGCTATGACACCGAGAAGATAACCTGTACCTTGAATCCCTAGGAAGATGACACACATTGCAAGCTTTAACCCGTGGCCAAAGTCAGTGAGCAGGTCCAGGTCAAAATCCCAAGAGTATGTAAGTTTCACCCACACATGCAAGCGATCAAGAATCAGGAGTCTCCAGACCTAGTGCAGTCTATTAGTTCGATCAGCCACTAGAATAAGGAGATCTCTGACTGTCAGCATGTCATCCAGGAGTTTCTTAATTCCAAATTTCTCTCAGTGGAGTTTTGACATTTTAATCATAAGGCAAGCCCATCTCTCAGTGCTTCCCCGCAGCTACTGTATGTCACATCTGCAGACTCCACGAACAATGATCACTTTTCTGATTCGGAGTGCATGAAAAAGAACACGCATTCCAGCCACCAATAATTTTACTTTCAGTCCCTCACTCCGGATGGCTCTGCAAGCCATCGCTATGAGGGAAATTCAGGAGCCACTAGACCAAGGAATAAACTCGGATACCGACACTGTTCCTACCAGGTGGCTCGCTGCCACTGCCCGGATGATCCCCCGAGCATTTCCTCCCCCCACCCAACCCGCTTTTTTTAACATATCCTCTGGGGTATGGAAACTAAGCTTGATGTTAAATTTACAAAAACAGTACCGAGACAACAAACACACCACCAAAACCGTACAAGTGTTACACCAGATCACATAAAAATGGTATGGGGGGGGGGGCACAGACAGAAAGCCCTGGAAAGTGTTGTGACTAACAAGCAGCATCCCAAATTCTATGAATAAATTTTCTTTAAAGAGTCCTACATTTCAGAGCCACAACCAAATCAATTTCCTATTCCCTCTCTTCACATGAGTAACGAAGACTTAGCTGGCTTATTGCCGTTTGGAATTTAGCTCTGAGATGATCCCTATTACAGAACCACAGGTGGAATTTCTTTTTTAAAGGACCGTGGAATGATGTTTTTATCTTAGATCAGAAGAAACATGGACTTTCAGAGGACTCAAAACTTTGGAACTGTGAACCTCTGGAAATTAACCTCAGCTTGTGAGGCAGAAACAATAGAAACTGGGTGCTATACTCAAGACAGTCACCACAAAGAGAGTATTTGTACTGTGTTATTTAAAATTTCTATTGCATCGAGTATTTAGCTTTGAATTATAAAAACCACAGAAGAAACACCTTCCCCAAATGCTACTTTACCGATCAGCACCCTGGCTGATCTGAGACACAGGTGAGTCAGTAAATACACAGTAAAACAGGGCCACATATGCGACACAGAGGGGAGAGGGAGAGCCCACTGAATTTGGTGGCACTCTGAGAGAGTGGAAATTGACTGCCACAACAGAGGCTACCTCCTACACCAAAGTATGGCAGAGCGGAGTCAAAATGCGAAGTGGCTCTCAAAGCAACAGTACAAGTAACACACTAGCAGGAACAAGCGCCAAAGTGATCTGTAACTTTCTACAGGCAACGCTTCTGAAACTAACCTCCGACTGTCAGAGCACTCAAATTCGTTCCCTTAATCAGTAACGGATGACTAAGAATTTCTGCCAACTGAATTTTAAGGGACCAGAGGGACTGACTGGGGAAAAAACCACCACAAAACGTGACAAGCAGATAAGCACAGAGGCACTAGCCTCAAGTTTTAAAGTAACTAATTAATACAATACATGTCTTTAATAACTTGCCACTTCCTCTTTATTTTGAGGAGTGCTGGAAGTTAAAAGGTTTCACTTAATACCAAAAGTGAGAAGCAGGGAAGATTTTTAATTTCACCAAACCCCACCTGGTGGAATTCATGCAAATTGAATTAAGCCATTTGCAAAACCTCCTCTATACTTCCACATCTGTCCATAACGTGCTCGGTTTTTTAGTAATTGGATCTCTAGGATAGTCTTTAAAATAATCACATACTCTCTTGACCATGCAACCTGATTAATAAGGAATGAACATTCCTGAAAAGAATCACTTGGAAGCACAGCAGATGTCTTTGGGGATATGAAGGCTTTAATGATAAAAATTAAGGAGAAATGGGAGCTAGGTCACACTGTCTGGTTATTTTAATTGAAACCCAGTCTTCCAAATTTACTTAACAGAATGCTTAAATACACCTTCTGGAGTTCATTTATACATGCAGACGAGAAAAAAAAAAAAAGGCACCAGTGACAATGCAAAAAAGCAATCCTGATTTCTCCAGGACCAACTGGCCCGAGTCCACTCTGCCTTCACAGCACAGACACCCACTCGACAGTCTCACGAATGCAATCAGTCCCACTGAAAGACTAATAAATCGGTTAAGAACAGGAAACAGCACACTTGGCCTTACTAGTTCCCTTAGCATCTCTCCAGATTCTTACACAGATCGCCTCGAATACCCACCAATGGACTGCACCCTAGTTCTTGTTGAAGAAACATCGCCGTAAGCAGAGGATGGGGACCCACGAAATGACAGACAGGCCACGGAGACCAGATGGCGGGTGGCAGGCAGTGCTGGAGCGGTCCTGTGTGTCTGTGAGAGCGTCAACAGTGAAACACAACAGGAAAATCGACGCGACAATTCCAGGAAGGCCAGCTCCACCTCATCCACCCCGCCAGGCTCGCTGAGTTGAAGAATCAAAACTCCCTCTTGCTTTCCAACTGCCTTTTCCAGAGAGCCCGGCAGGGCTTCCCGGGGCCCTCGCCCACTCAACGTTCGACTCAAGCCAAATGAAAAGGCAGCTCGGGGCAGATTAATACCCACTGCCTAGTCCCCCCCCCCCAAAAAAATTAAAAAGATGACTTGGCACTGAGATCTGTACCCTCCTTGCTCATGGGAACCAGCAGCAGGTCAGTGTCCCGCAGCTGAGTGCTGGGTGCCAGGTTTCCATGCTGCCAACGGGAGAGTTCTGTCCAGTTCCCGGGGTCAGCGACGGGCGCCCGCCTCCCTTGCATTTTGGTCTTTCTGGTGGTCTCCAAAGCACACGATCACATTATGCTCTAGATGCCAGGTTGCTGGTGTTTTTTTTTTTTTTTTAATAATATACTGATTATTTTGTGTCGATCTTCTGAATTAAAATACAATACCTGGAAGGAGTTTTTTTAAAACATTACATCAAGAAGAACGATCTCGCATACAGACACAATAAAGTGGTTGTTTTTTTCTTCCCAAAATAGAGATCTAAATTGCAATCTATCATCCTGATAAACAAAAGAAAATAGATGTGTATGAAATACATACATATGCCTCTACACACAGAAGCGATACATATACACACGTACATATATGTGTATATTATACATGCATATAACATATCATATAGACATATGTCTATGTATGCGTACGATGCCCGCACATACACCTAAGAGCAAATCTGTGATGGGTGTCCCAGATTTCAGTTTCCAGAATGGCAGAGAAAGAGTGAATTGAGAATGGAAAGTAATCTTTTAAACACTGACTGTCTAAGGAAGAGGAAGTAGTCTTCCCAAAAGGAAAAAAAAAAATCCTACCCTGTAGTTCTCTCAAGGATGTTGCTTATCACCATGCAAGACAAGAAAGTGCAACTAAAGGAAAGTGTCAGGAAAGTGTAAAAAAAACAAATCAAACCAAAACAAAAAAACAGGCTGACTGCAAACCTGCACAATTCACGTGCAAACCCAGACATCCGGCCCCCACCAAAGGTATATAAGAGCTTCTTGCTAAAGCAGGAGCAGGAGGCAAAGACCGCCTCCTCCTCGTTGCCTGGCGGGAACGTCGCAACTCCCACTGTCACGCCATTGCAACACCTCGCGGTAAACCAAAGCATGCTTCACATGTTTGGACATAAAAATGCAAACATATACTCTCTTGCCTTAGTCATAAGTTCATTTGTCTGCTAACAATAAACAAAGGGATTACTCAATTTCACATACAGATGATTTCCCAAAGAAGTCCTCACTGAACACAGAAAAGACACGTGCACATCAAATAGAATTTGAAAAAACTTTTTCATCATGAGATGTGAAAGCATTGCTTTGTTAAAACAACATTAAAATTGTCAAAATTTCTGTGGGACTTGGCTAACTTGTCCATGTTCTGGCGCTATGGGGGGAAATTAGCATGAATGTCTAGATTTGAAACACCAGTAAACACGTACTTCACCCCTCGAAAACAAAAGAGAAGGATAAACAACAACCACCTTTATAAATCTTCCCTAGAGCCTAATCTGACAACCTGTGCAGGAGATTTCCCACCATCAGAGGATCTAAGACATTTCATGTCTTTTACCGTTGATGCAAAGAAAAAAAAATCCAGCATTAAAGGCAAATGGAACCTATTTTATATTCAATTGAAAATGACTGATGTTTTCCCCGTCTATGCTGTACCAAGTGTCAGGCAAGAATTTGGTGCTGAAGGCAGTGATCGCAGATGCGAAACAGGAGGAAGAGAGCAGGTACTTGTGACACCCAGTCTCCTAACAGAAGTCGAAATCACCTTTCCTGGAGAGCGGACCGCCACTGTGATGCTGGTGGAAATGGAAGCTACCTCTGATTCTGTACCCATTCACGGAACCACTCTATGTCGGGACGCCTTGGCGGGGCTCAGACGCTTAAGCGTCTGCCTTTGGCTCAGGCCATGATCCCAGGGTCCTGGGATCGAGTCCCGCATCAGGCTCCCTGCTCAGTGGGGAGTCTGTTTCTCCCTCTCTGCCTGCCTCTCCCTCTGCTGGTGCTCTCTCTCTCTCAAATGAATAAATACAATATCTAAAACAGTGTTTTTAAAGAACTACTCTATGTCTATATAAAATCCTATGTATGTCCACAGTGGAACTGACTTCCGTAGTCCTACATAAATATGCACACACCTCCACACACACATGCATCCGTATACAAAACCACCTTCGCAAAATGACTTGGGACACCTGACGGAATTCACTATTCACAAACCCCTCAGTTACAGCATCCCTCCTGCATAAGAGAAACGTTCCTTCCTCTGCACAAAAATGGAAACCTATACATAACTGAGATATTAACACCCCCCCAAATGCCTACTCATATCTGAAAAGGGTTACCTGGAAAATAGCAAAATGACATAAGAGGTCTAGTCTCAGAAGGGCAGACCGGTTCGGCTGGATTGTTGCAAGATTCCACCTGGAAAAGCGCCTGCCAACTGGGAAAACTTTTTCTTACTTCATTCATATCGTACCCCTCTAGGAGGCCGAGAAGGTGCACACTTTCTCCTTCCCACTTATCCACCAGGAGAAAAATGCATCGATAAAAACTGCCGATGGTGGCCAGTATGGCATTCCGCCATTGTTCTCTGAGCACTGAAGGGCTGACGTTCAACGGCTCAACGGCAAGCACAGCTACTCCAGTCCCATGACTCACCCAAGTAATGACAATGTCACATAGTGGCTGATTCCTATTGTATGGACCGATTGGGAAATTCTCTCAAATACGATGGCCCCTTTCCTCAAAGGAAATTGCTTTCTCTCTCAGCTTCAAAGTTGGCCACACACAAAACCTCATGTTCACAATGCCCTGAAGCTACATTACGATCTTAAAAAAATACAGAAAAGTAAGCTTTATTCACAACTCCCGGTTAACTATTATGAAGAACTTGCTCTAAACGTTTCCCGTGATCACTGAAGCCCCGCAGTTGGGGGACGAAGTTTTTTTTTTTTTTTTTCTTTTTTGAAGGCGACAGAAAGAGGAGTGACTCTTTTGTTCTGAATTGTTATTGTAAAGCACCACATGAGGGAAAGGGAACACGGGAACATGGCAATGAAAAGGACAACAGGGCTGACAAACGAAAACAGGATACTGAGGACGGCTTCGAAACTGTGTGTCCTTGCAGAACAAAGGCAGGAGGCTTCTTGGGAGAAATTTGAGCAAAAATTATTTTAAGAAGATTCAAATGCTAATGGATGAATGAGAAGAAATCTTAAAGTTCGGGGCAGTAAAATTAGGTTATCATTAAAACACAGGGACGCCTGGGTGGCTCAGCTGGTTAAGCGGCTGCGTTCGGCTCAGGTCATGATCCCAGCGTCCTGGGATCGAGTCCCACATCAGGCTCCTTGTTTGGCGGCGAGCCTGCTTCTCCCTCTGCGTCTGCCTGCCACTCTGTCTGCCTGTGCTCATGCTCTCTCTCTCTCTAACAAATAAATAAATAAAATCTTTAAAAAAAAGAAAAAAAAAACACATACCCACACATGCGCCAAGTATCATAAAATTAAAACCGCTCTCAAATCACATTAAATCACTCACTTTTCAACCCATGATCCACTTTTTGACATTTCTGGATCTGGTTTTGACCCATCTGAAATAAGATACTGTTTTTTGTTAAGTAACTCAGCTAACTTAGTGGACATTTAGAAGGAAACAGAATTTTTTTACAAAAAGAAAAAAAATCTCTCCCCATTCAGAGCCTACTCTTATACTTGAAATATAACCTTTAAAGAGAGCTTTCAGGAATCCCCAGGGAAGCTATGAAATGGGTTCTTTGTTGAGAAACAATCATCTCCACCAAGTAACTCACAGGAACGTTAACAGATTGGTTTGGTCAAGGCCCCTCTTAGCACCTACTAGTTTTCTTCTAAGGCAAATTCTGCTGAGCTGCTAGTAGGGCAACACATTTGGTGAGATCATCAGAGTTCATATGGTTTATTGGACTCACCACATTATGAGGTATAATGATCATTACTGCAGCCTCTAAACTAAAGCACTCAAAGAAAATATCCTGTCTTGCGCTGCCTCCAAAATGGCTTGCCCTTTCCTCTTCTCTGTTCTACCGCTGCCCTGCTTCCTTTTCTTTCCCCATCCTCTCTTTCTATTGAAAGAGGAAGGGGAAATTCGTGGGCTTTCCTCTTTCATACAATGCATTTCATCTGGCTTTCTCTATGATACGCTGGCAGAAAAGATAGGGTTAAACCCTGAGTTCAGTTGGCCCAACTACCCTTGGTCTAGTTTTGAGGTGACCATCAGGGTGGTGTCGTGCAAAGAAACACGTACCTTGAAACCAGATAAACCAGAGTTCAAACCCCGGCTCTGCCATTTCCTAACAAAGGAGGAGAGAAGCCAGCTACTCGACATATCTTCTACTCACAGATTCTCTTCCTATCTTCTACAGTTTCCTTATCTGTAAAATGCGACAACAAGAGCAATCTTGAAGGGTCTTCTGAGGGTTAAGTGAGGCAGTTTTAAGAGTGCTAGCAAAATTGTAGCTCCCACACCCTTCTTCCCCTCTTGTCCCGAATCTCCTCTTCCCACTCTTCTTCGAGTACATTAATGATCTGTATTTTTTGTTGGAAACTTCTTCAACCCGCTTTTGGAAACGGGGAGGATAGCAATCCATGTATTTTTTTTTTTATTAAAGATTTTTATTTATTTATTTGACAGAGAGAAATCACAAGTAGGCAGAGAGGCAGGCAGAGAGAGAGGAGGAAGCAGGCTTCCTGCTGAGCAGAAAGCCCGATGTGGGGCTCGAACCCAGGACCTGGGATCATGACCCGAACCGAAGGCAGCGGCTTAACCCACTGAGCCACCCAGGCGCCCCAATCCATGTATTTTTTAATAACATGCACAGAATGTCTTTGTGATGAAACAGTATATGACTAATAAGCCAGCATTTCTATTATTAATGTCAATTATTTTTATTTATTTATTTTTAAGATTTTATTTATTTATTTGACAGATAGATCACAAGTAGGCAGAGAAGCAGGCAGAAAGAGAGAGGAGGAAGCAGGCTCCCTGCTGAGCCAAGAGCCGGATGCGGGGCTCGATCCCAAGGCCCTGGGATCATGACCTGAGCCGAAGGCAGAGGCTTTAACCCAGTGAGCCACCCAGGTGCCCCTAATGTCAATTATTTTCAAATAATTGTCTTCATGTAGGCAATCTGCTATATTTCCCAACCATCGACATGCCGTGCTTCATTATCCCTGGGTCTCCGACCATGACGTAGATAGAGTCCTCGGTTCTCTGCTCCTTACCAAAGAGCTCCCTGTCCCAGACGAATCGTCTGCCAGAATTTTTGATTTTGCGGGAAATCAGAGGCCCTGGCATGGGTGGTACCAGTGAGACTATCAAGAACAGTGGAGGGTTTCAGATTTTTCCTACTTGCGAGCTAATCAGTTAGCCTACCAGTTTCATGGATTTTGGCAGAAGACAAGAGAACCGTGAGTCAGAGACAAAGGACGTTGTTGGTCGGAGCGCAGCAGGCCTGGTGTGTTTCGTGTTCACGTCAGTTCTCCTTGTCCCCCAAGTCCACAGAGTGCCCCAGGTGCGCACCGCATTCACAGGGGATTTACAACACAGCTGAGAAACCCAAGCTTAGGAAACCCTATCTTTTACTATGGACACACGCAAACCTGCCTGACATTTGCCCTTGCCATTAGCTTTATTATAACGGGCAGCAAACAAACCTGCTTTCTACCCTGGAGGGAGATGGCCTATCTCGATCTTCCAAGCAGTTTGCTATACAAATACATATCTTTGAAGAGACGGTCTGGAACAAAAGCCATCAGCACCTCAGCTCACAAGAGGTACAGAAACGTGAGAGGTCCCTGGAGAATTACTTCCCAACAGACACAGCTCCTGTCCCCTCCTGGAGAGCTGGCACGAGAAATCAGATCACCCCTGGGCTTCCCAGTAGTTAGGGCAGAGACAGTTGACTTGACACTGAATGACCATTGAGCCATCCACAGAAGACCAGAGGTAAAAGCCCACGAGAAAGTGCCCCATGATCCTCATCCCCACCATCCTGTAGTATCAGGTGATGGACCCGGGGAAACCAGCAGGGAGCAGGCATGCCCCACCCACAGGTTCTGCCCAAGTAAACAGAGCCCTTAGTAACTTCCTCATTAGCCGGATCAGCCTTCACCCTTAACCAAAATTTATTTTAAGAGTTTGGAAGTATAAGCTAGTTTTGTTAATTCTATGATATTAGAAATCCTATACTTACGTTAAGGTGACTTTCTTTAGCTCACCTTTTTTTTTCTTTTTCAATTTTAGAACTATTTTTGGAGTAAAGCCAGAATGTCATTTCGCCGAATATTCGTTTATTCAACGAGTCTTTTTGAGGTCTTGCTGTGTGCCAGGCCTTGTTCTGGGCACTGGGAATGCATGGGTGACTATGAGAACCAAGGTCTACCCTGGGAGGGCTTACCTTTCCATGAGGGAAACAGAAAATGCACCAGGAAGTGGGTGAGAAAACACCATCATTTCTAAGAACCAGACATATAATGAAAGAAACAAAAGGAAAGCCATGATAGAGGATGGAAGGGTGGGTAAGATCTACTTCTGCTCCAAAGATTTCTACTTGTACCTGCGCAGGCTTTCTTGATATTTTGGCTTTGTTCCTCTGCCAATAAACAAGCAAACAATGTCTTAATTTCAGTTTAAAACTTTCCAGCATTTGGGCACAGAGTTTCGATTATTCCTCAAATTGTTAAATGGTCAGTGACAGATTTCCTTAAGGGATGATTTCTTTTTCAAGGACGGTTAAAATCCAACATTTACCATTCCTTACACAAAAAGACAAAGTGGTAAGTTATCAGAAAACAGCAACCTCTTTATTTATCTTAGCAATCAAGTTTGAGAGAAAAGCCACGATCACATGGTGGACCAAAAAAACAGGAACTATGGTACTCAGAATTCCCTGCATGTCTGAGTGTTTGATGGCAGGATATTAGCCCAAAGTTGAAAGCAACCATGGACATGCAGTTAAGGGCACAGGAAGGATGTGAAGGAAATTAATAGACATTTCAAGAATCATTGGTTTTGCTTTGGCCTCTCTAGAAGAAATTTCAGGAAGGGAAAGTGGTGGGTTAATAGCGTGGGGCTTCGCGAACAGGTACAGACAGGGCTGCACGCCTGGAGGGTCAAAGAAGAAGGGAAACTAGGAAAGCCCACAGCCTGGGAGCTCTGCTGAGGTCTCACTGACAATGACAATAACAAAAGGTATCTCAAAAGAAAGAAATCCACCAGCTAGGTAAAATGGCGTGATTTCTAGAGCCCATCTCTTCAAGGGGCTGGAAGGGAGAGACACCCCGGCAGGAATCAGCAGGAATCATGAGAGTAACGAGTGGCCACTGTAGCTCAGCAGAGGCTGAGGGATGGGTCTGGGAAGTCTTGGTGGCGGGTGTCAGCCACCCCACAGTGAAACCAGTAAGCAGGTTTAGGAAAGGACAGAGGGGCAGGCAGAGGGGGTTATGACACGAGAAGTTCTCGGAGAGCGAGTTTGACAAATCTGAAGAAAAAAAAGCAGTAAAAAGAAAAAAAATACTTGTAATCATATGAAAACAAATCCCACAAAGGCTGGGAGGCTTCTGGTGTCTTCTTAAAAACACTCTCAAGGCAGGCTAACCTCTGAGAGATTTCTCTTGCATTACCCAAATGTTTCCCATTGTAACTTGGAGAGAAATTACATGGTAACTGATAAAACCAGAAATCAAGGCATTCCCTTGGAATTAACATCAAAAGGTATGATCTCGGGGACCTGACGCAAAGATTTGGTTTTTGTCGTGCAGCTCCGTTTCTTATTTGTTTGGTGTTTGGGATTACTTGAGCCGTAAAGGAAAAGAGTTTTATTTTCAGCCAATGAGCGTGCACTTTATCTTGTACGTTTTATCCTCTCCTTGAGTCAAATTATATAAGAAAAAAAAAAGCTGGCTTTTTTAACATAAGTGAAGGGGGAATTGAAAAGCTCAGTGCTTGAGATACAACCTAGGGCATCAAAACTCACTTAGGGAAGAATATCTAGCTTTAAGAACAGTGAACTGTCAAGGTGGCTGAGCCGCCTCGAAGTGGAGATGTATTTATTTTGATAATGCGTATGGATGTGAATTGGAAAAAGCATCACAATTATGGGAGAAAGCATTTCATGTTTGAAAAAAAAAAAACAACCCACTTCTTAATGTCTGCTCTCGTTGTGGAGCTCCTTTAGCTGGTCCTAATGGGAATCAACAGACACTAGATTCCGGCCGCTCTTCCGAACAGTTCCGCCAGTTGTCTGAGTCCGTTCTTTCTCTTACAAACTCGTCCAAGCGGCTCGCTCTTGTAAATGGATGCAAATATTCCGTTCCCCAACGCCATTCATTGTCGCGCTCAGAGTGGGAAATGCCCTTCTCCTGGGGCGCTGGGCAAAGGGAGCAGGACGGCGGCAGGGTGACTTCCCAGAAGGGAGCTTTGTTGTGCCCGAGCCACCAACTGCCAAAACATCACGGTCCAAATAGGGGCGCTCTGATCGCCCGGCCCGCCCCCGCCTATCAGCATCCAGAAAGGCTTCTTCACCATGATCCTGACTGGCAGCTCCGAGGATTAAACTCAGGTCCTTTATGCACATTAGCCCCCTGGAGTGTTGAACTCCAAAACCTCTATTTTCTGCCCAAGTCTACCCGTATCTCACAAAGCCCCAGTTAGCCACTGTGGTACACAGCCTTTCTTCCATTCTGGGTTATCAAAAGAAAACAAAACAAAACACCAGAACCTACAACAATATGATGGACATGGTAATGAGGAGAGTTTGTAGGCCAGCGGGCGGATTCCAGGTTCTCTCATAGCTGAGACTGGGAACCCATTTACTTCTTTATCATTCAAACTTCACATTCTCATCAGCAGAGGTTCGCTTACAATGGCCCACGTGATCAGCTGGTTGAATGAACACTGTGTGTGCTGTGTGTGTGTGTGTGTGTGTGTGTGTATCTCCATTAAAAAATGGCTCTCAAAACCGCTTAATGAAAATCGACACCAGTGCCTTCTTAATCAAGCAAAATTTCCTGCTTAGCAACTGCATTAAAAAAAAAATAGACCATCTGGTCTCTCTGGTATTTGAGGGTTTTGCTCCTCACTTCCTGGTTATCTTTAGCAACGCATTATAATTTCACTTATTAAATTATTTTTACCACGATGAATTTCCTTCTGTGAACTACTTTGAGAAGCAGAGGAGAAAGCATTGTTCTATTTCGAGGAAACTACTCCTTGGTTCTAAATGGCAGGTTTGAAAGGGGAAAAGAGTCCTTGAAAGAGGAAGCTGGAAGTCCAATCACAGTGAGGCCATTAACTACTCAGATTTCTTTAAACGTAAACACGGTCTGCCACCAAGCTCAGTCTCTCTCTCTCTCTCCTTCTCTCTCTTTAAATTCTCGTTGAGAGAGAGAGAAAGTAGTAATTTAAATCTAAAAAGAGTCACTTCTGTCCTGCTCATCCAAGGTGTTTTTGTGCTAAGTACTCTCCAAAAAATAAGGCAGAAAGTGGAATTCATTCCTGCGTAAGAACGAAGACTATAATAAAAGTACAATCAAATGTGAATTGATTGCAATTCTCTGAAAATGAGAGAAGTTCTGGTTAATTTAATTTTCTGGTTAACTGAACCTCAAATAGAAAACCTTTTTTTTTTTTTAAATCCTTGTTGAGAACGTTCCTAAAATGCCTGAGCCCCGTTTTACTTGCCTAACTACAAACCACATAGTGGGTTGAATGTAAAGGTTCTTAGGTAATTTCAAATTTTATTGTTTCTTGAGATCATCACTATAAAGATCTTCTTTCTCTTCATCATAAAAAGAGGAGAGTTCAAAGATTAGGTTGACTATAAGTATCCATGACCACTAATTTTTAAATGAACCCGTGATATTGCCTTCTTCCTCGCGTTTCACAATCTCTTGGTTAAGGGTAGTGTAGGAAACTGGTTAACAGAGAGGTCTGACCCTTTTGGCAAAATTCAGGTAAGCTAAAGGTTTGGTATGGTTGTGTGTTAAAAGAAACTGACTTTAAAAATCCCTTGTATACCTGCTAGGTAAAAGTCCATAGTGAATAATTTTAACACAGCGCTTCCCATCGATTTTAGTGACGCAAATTAAAGACCATGTACGTTCCTTTGATTATCTATTTAAACTCACTAAGAAAGCACTAGGATTTAGGTTTCATGGTAGAATATGATGGCAGCTCAGAATTGGCCCCAAATGTCCTCCTTCCACAATGGGGCCACAGCAAGTTCACTGTCACAGAACTTTACACTGTGCCACCAAAGGGCAGGAAGCCTAATGTAAGACTGGAGGGCTCTTACTGTTGGGCAATACTTTGATTCAATAATGGTATTATTGTTGGGTGAAGACTACTGTAGCACGAATTCTTGCACTGGGTAGGAGATTGGAAAAACGTCAGCTAAGATCATTTCCCATTCTAAATACCACCACGCCATGTACGTGCAAAGATAAGACCGAGCTTTTTGCTCCGTAAGTAGAATCTTTCTAAGTAGAATGTCTCTGTCTCTGTCTCTCTCTCAAACACACCTCTTTTGGCGGGGGGAGGAGGGGTGTTAGAGTGGCAAGGGGCGTTACAATGCACTCATCCTCGAAGCAGCAGCACTAGGGCAAAATTTCAAGCCTACTGAAATCTTATCATTTGCCAGGAACTCTGTTAGCTACTGGGCACATGGCAGGATTTCCATAAGGATTTCCATAAAGGATTAAATGAAAGTGAAGGGATCAGCCAGAGTTCACTTATGGACCTAGATGAGATCTCCTTATAGGTAAATTAAGGATACCAAATTTGCAGCGTCAAGTGTTTCTAGACAGTGACTATTTTGAAAATGACGCAGTTGTCACACGGTAAAAATCGGACTTCACTGTAAGGCATAAATATATCCACTTAGGTATTAATCCGATCAACTAATATGTCTTGGGCACAAACGTGGCGAGCATATATTGAGGATACATGTACCGAGTGTATGTTTTAAGTCTCAGAATTTACAACTCAGTCTAGACCTTGCCCGTCATCAGTGGGGTTTTCCTCTTGCTCATTTCATCCTTCTCTCTGTCCTGTTTCTGTTTTCTCAGTATCTTCAACAGGTTTGCCCCAAAGAAGGATAAGGACACACAAAGCATAGACACTTTTCTTTTTCCTAGGGACCCCCTTGGGGAACACAGCAGACCTGAAATGTTGGAGAGTTCCGCAGAGACTTTCTAAAGTGGGACACTCAAAAGCAGTGTAAGGGACCCAAGGGTGATTTGCCTCCGACCTCCGTCAACCGCGGTGATTTCCAGGTGGGTGGATGGGACATCCTTGGCCAAAGGTCTGGGCAAGTAGCCCCATCCCATCCAGAACAGCCCAAATACCCTTCTGGCTCATTTGCAGAAGCAGATTGGGAAGTACTACAGATTGTTACCTGCTAGTTCTGGAAGCTGCCCTCCCGTTCAAGCCCAAAATAGCTTCCTCAGAAAAGGGCCAACAGGGCTCCTGTTGCACGACTCAGTTAACTCTCATGCCCTCAGCGACAGCACGCTACCCTGACTCTTCACTGCACAAAACACAACGTGCCTATCAAAGCAATTGCTGACTTAATGGAAACAACACTCACTTGGGGGAAGTTGGGGGCCTTGGAGGCAAGACTAAAGTTTGCATTACACACCTAACACCCAGATGTTGGACATGTAATGCAACTTACAGAAAGCTTCCTTGGAGTTTCCTTTTTTTTTTTTTTTTAAGATTTTATGGTCTCGTGTTGTCCATCCCACGGCTGAGTGGCTAAGGCTCAGAGCTCGAGCTTCCAGCCCGAGCCGCACAGCCAGCACAAAGCAGAGCCCAGCTCTGAAGGTGGCTTTTTGGGACTTGTGAAGGCTGCTTTCCTCAGCAACATGGTGCTGTCACAGCACAAGGAAGTGGACATTCCTGATGAATGTAAAGAAAATTTGGACACTGTGGATTCTGACAAGTGCCTCGACTCCTTCTGAACTTTCATTAAAAAGCAAACAAACAGGAGCACCTGGGAGGCTCCATCAGTTAAGTGTCTGACTTTGGCTCACGTCGGGCTCTTTGCTGGTTGTGGAGCCTGCTTGAGATTCTCTCTCTCTCTCCCTCTCCCTCTGGCCCTCCCTCTGCTCATGCTCGCTCGCTCGCTCTCTCTCTCTCTCAAATAAATAATTAAAATCTTTAAAAACAAACAAACAAATAAAAAACCAAACCAACAAACAGTTAAGCTTAGGCATGCGTCTTTACCAGGAACCATTCAGGACTTTCCCAAGCCAAGCACTCCCCTGTCTCCCTTAGAAGGACTGACATCTGGATCATATTGGCAAGTGGGTGCTTTAAACACGAGAGAAAATTAGGAGAAAAATCTAAGACTGGATTACTTCCATGAGTTCACTCACCAGTATCTCCCCAAGCACTCTCTTGTTTCTTCTTCTTCTTCTTCTTCTTCTTCTTCTTTTTTTTTTAATATAACAAGCTTGTCAGCCCTCCTTTTTACTCAGTGAACAATGGGTTGTGACCTCCCAGGTAGCAAGTTCACAGGAGAAACATATCAGTTATAATTAATGTTTACTAGAATAAATGTAAATATTTAAAAACACACAACAGTTCCAGGCACATGTGATTTCCATTTTATTTTATGAAACACTAAAAATCCACTTGTCCACCCCATTAATTATAAGCTGCTCTCGGCCCTGACCTGTATATAATTCCCTCTGACGTAAATTGGAACAAGGTGCTCAGAATGGAAGCAGCCTACACCCCAACTGGGCTACAAAACGTCAAGTTCCCAAACCTCTCAAAAGTGTAACCTGACATTTTTCTAAGATTAGAGGCAGTCTGTGAATTTCGAAAGAGGGCTTAAAGACTCACCACAGTTAAACCTACAGTAACTCCTGAAATATCCAAAGTCAACAGCACTAAGGGGGCTCTGGGGACACCGAAACCTTGCTAGAAGAGAAGAAACACTCTTTAGTAGGTGGTACTTCTTTGCAGAAAATAATGTACATGTGCTCGACGAGAATTAAGAATGCAACAGTAAACCTTCAGGCCTGAAGCCCCCCAGAGATCGAAAGGAATCATGAATGGACCACGCAACATGTTTCTCCTTTCGCTACACATGAATGATTGAGTTTACACTGCCTATTAATCTTAAATGTTGAAGGCCAAAAAGAAGAGAGAGAGAGAGAGAGAGAGATGATTGGTTAACTTTTCTAATACTGTTTTTCTTGCCACAATTATAATATGTGCTCATTTATAACACTCCCTCAAAGCAAAATGTCTGAAGAATCTGACCACTAAGAAGCAGCATTCAGTAGGCTAATCTTTCTAGTCATTTTTCTATCATCTTAGCCACAAAAATGGGATCATACTTCACATTTTGTTTTGCAAGCTATTATTTTAAATATAATATATTGGGTGATTTTTCATGTTCAAGGACTCTTGTGATTTCTCAGGATTAATCGTTAAGTACCTTTTAGTACAACCGAAGTATTCCTGCCAGTCGTGAAATCAAATAGATCATGCGAGCTGCACGTTTAATAGTAAAACGTGAGCTATTTCTTTCTCCTCTCACAGCGTGCATCATCAATGAGGGCAATATTGCCCCCGACGGTGAGATAATTAGTTTTTAGTGGCCAAAAAATCTTACCGTTGGTTATCTACAAAGCAGAAATAGACATAAGTATACGGTACGGTGGTTGTCGTAACATTTCATGTGTGGGGGAGGGGGGCAACTAGGAAACGGGGCTTGGAAATGCTCCTTGAAGGATCAAGTATGAAAACAGTTTGTGAGACACTGGACTTGTAAACAGTGGCCTTTACATCACGGCGACCCAAAGGATGTTTTTCCGTTTTCAGTGTCTCATCCTTGAATGAATCCCAGCCCGTTCCCGAGTTGGGAGAAACCAAGGTTCCAAGAAGCAGATCTACCACGATGATTTTTTTTTCTTTTTTTGGTGATGAGCCCATGGCTGGCATCTGTCGTATCTGCCAAGTTCTCACTAGAGACTGGCTCAGGAGGCACATGCTAGGCGAGAAGATGCTCTGAAGACGGAGGAAGAGACCATCTCTGCAAGGCTCTTGCTCTGTGCTGCCCTCTGGCGCCGTCTGGGCCTCCGGGACGCCTCTTCTCAATGACCCGAAGTTGCTCCAAACTGATGGGTCATCGGCCCTCCAGGATTTCTTGGCACCATCATGCAGGAGGGGGTCCCAGAGAGAAAAGAAGGCCCGAAGTCACAGATTTCCTTGCAGGAAGAAGCAAGGGGCAGGAGTCAGGAAAAGCCGGGGCGCTTCTCCTTTGCCCTTTAACCCTGGGGGAGAGTGGACCACCTGTCCACGAAGCTGCTGTCGTCCCAGGCAACGCGACTCACAAAGGAGCAAGGCAGCAGCTGGCTATCTTTATCTCCTTCCGAGATAGGCAGAATTTCGAAAAGGGGAGCCCGAAGATGTCTGCCCTAATTCCCGGGACCCACGGACATGAGTGCTCGCACACCCGACTGCACTGAGACACAGCACGGGTGACGTTGGGGCGGGGAGATGACCCAGATGGGCTGACCTGAGCACACAGGCCCTTGAAAGAGAAAGCTGTTTCCACCTGATAGCAGTAGAGGAATTTAGAGACGTCACGTGTGTGCAAAAGACTCCGTGTGCTGTTGTACTCTGGGGGTGGAGATGGCCACGTAAGAAGGAATACGGGGCACCACCAGGAAGACAGAAGGGACTCGGCTGACAGCTATCAAGGAAATGGGGAGTTCGGTCCCCAAACCGCAGGAAAAGGAATCTGCCAACAACAGGTGTGAGCTCGGCAGCGGATTCTTCCCCAGGGCCTCCAGACAGGAGCCGAGCCCGCCCAGCACCTTGACTTCAGCTCCGTGAGACCCTGACCAGAGCAGACCTCGGGCCACCCAGACTTGGGACCTACAGAACCACCAACAGATACGGTTATAACCTGTAATATGTGGTGATCAGTTACACAGCAACAGTCACGAATACGCCGTCTTCCCTTCTCTACTTGACAATCCTATCAATCACACGAATGCGGGACATGCCGGCAACGTGGGTCTCCCAGGTCACAAGCCCTGCGCCAGAGACAATCAGCTCACATAAAGCTTCCAATCTTGGGCCTCTCACTCGCCCTCTCGACCCTTTGAGAATCTACAATCAGTCCCTCCAGTCAAGACTTAGCTCTTGACCTCTGCTCTGACCGATGGTCCCTCAGGAGGACTTTCATCACCTTTCACTTAATGATCAAGTTCTCGGTTCACTTGGTTCACTTGAACCTGGTTCACTTGGTGCTTCACAGCTTCTCCAGCTGATGCGTCTCACTCGGATTTTCTTCTACCTGCTGACAACTCCGGATGTTGTGTCCGCGTCTCACTTTCCGCAGGGGCTTCATTTAGCTACAATGGGCCGATCAAAGGATCACAGAAGGAAATACGGGGAAGTCCAAAAACTCTTCCACGCCTTAATTTTCCTAACTCTTCTGTAGGGAAAACAGAAGCAGTGATTGCGAAGTCATATGCTAAGGTGCAAAGCGAAGGAAGAGAATTAGGCATCAGATGGAGCTGAACTTGAAGCCTTCCCAGTATTTTATCGTCTCCGGTACATCCTCTAGGCCCCCTTTTCCTCATTTAGAAAAGAGCAGGACTCCTATTTCCCTCCTAGTGGCAAGTAGGAGTAAAACTGGTGAAAAAATTCCAAATCACAGAAACTGTAAAGGTCACCGGGAGAATTCGGTTAACAGTTTGCATAAAATGCTTTCAACTTTTCAGGAGGGAGCTTCGTAAATTTCTCTTTATCTCTTCTATTATCACAAGAGAAAAGCCACAGTTAACCTTCCTGAAGGCAGACTTTAGCCTGGACAAACTGAGTATGTGTGACTCGGAGACAATCATTTGACACCGATGCTGTCCGTATTCTTTATTCTGGTCAAGCAGAAGGAAAGCGTTTAAGGAAGAAAGTTCGGCAGTTGCCACATCTGTAAGGATATTTCTATTGGTTTTTCTGTAAAGGTGACTAAAGCCTAAGTCCCCCGGGGACAGAGCCCACGTGCCATGGCCTCGGTGGGCACTTAGTCGTGCACCCCAAAATCAGTTCCAGACTGAGGTTTATGCTGATAACTGTGGTGAGCTCCACGTTTTTCTTTCTTGAATTCTCTTATTTATGATCCAAATGAATACAGGTTCCATTTTTCTTCAAATTAATATATCTAGGGGCGCCTGGGTGGCTCAGATGGTTGAGCGTCTGCCTTCAGCTCGGGTCATGATCACAGCTCGGGTCCCGGGATCGAGCCCTGCATCTAGCTCCCTGCTTGGCAGAGAGCCTGCTACTCCCTCTCCTTCTACTCCCCCCAGCTCCCCTCCCCCACCGTTTGTGCGCTCTCGCTCTGTCAAATAATAAAATAAAATCTTAAAAAAAAAACCCTTAATAGATCTAAATACTTCCATTACAGAACTAAAGGTTATGTTTGGGGGTCAGGGTCAGTGGGTCAGACATCTGCCAAATCTCCATGTTCTTCAATTTCTGGCTTCCACTAAAATCAGAAACTAAGTCCCCGAAGTGCGGTATAAAATGGCCAATGTATTTCAAACTGTTTTCTTCCTTTTGCATTTCCGGTTCATTACCTGGAAAATATTTCCAGGGTCCTAGCGGCCACGTCCTGTACAAGTCATCTAACAGCAACTGCTCCCTCCTGCACTAGAAGGTTGGGGACATTTCCTTCCAGATCTAAGAGACACCCTTGCTGAACAGCTTTTCTTTCTGTAAATGAGTTGTCATGAAAGTGACACTGGATGCACTCATCAGTCAAATTAGAGATCGTCTCTCTGGAAGTGTGTCAAATTCAGATAAAACATAAAGCAGCATTGTCGACAGTTTTTTAAAAATGTGAACTTAATGTATAACTTTGCTGTTAAAACACAGCAGCTAGGGGCAATGAAGAATTCCCAGGGCTTTAAATCCACAGCCTTGGCAGACCTCTTAATGGCCTCTGTTCAAGATATCCCTAGGTTCCCTGACCTAAAAATAAAAATCTCAAAACCATACAAGGTAGCATTATTGTACTCTAAATACTCTTAAGAAAAGATCCTATTAGCTGATCTTGCAGAATTTGCTAAAAAGCGGACTGGCACAGTTTAGTCTCTCAAAAGCCAGGCCTTTAAACATCACGCAGCATTAACTGGAGGCTTCACGTCGTCCACTGGGGTAAGGAATTTAACATGCTTTATGACTCAGGCCCACTATCTTTCTAAACCATCAGCCCAGAGCCAGGATCAGCAAACTACAGCCCTCTGCCTGCTTTATGTGACCCACAAGTGATAAATGGTTTTTACATTTCTAAGTGGTCGGAGGGGGAACAAATCAGAAGGACACTATTTTGTGATATGTGAAAATTACATGAAATGTAAATGTCAGTGTCCAGTCATTTCTACCTATTGCTTATGGCTGAGCTGAGTCATGTTGACAGAGACTGGGTGGCCTGAAAAGCCTAAAATACTTATTATCTGGTCTTTATAAGCAAGTTTGCTGATCCCTGACCTAGCTACATATGGTATGAGATGGGTGCAAATGGCTTAAACTTCACCCCCTGAGTGCTGGGGTGTCCACAGATCTTGGGAATTCTCATGATCTAGCTCTGCACACTGCCCTGTTACACACACACACACACACACACACTTTTCCCCAACTATTGGGTTGAAGAAAGAGGGATGTAATCAATAGCAGAACCCATGTCCATTCACCATGGTTGTGGGAATATTCTGCTGGCTCCCTTTAGAGAGATGAAAAAGGGGTATTTTAATCTGGGATATTTACAAAATAATTAGCAAGTGGTTCCCAACCTTTTAACTTTGAAGGACCTCTTTTCTTTTCTTTCTTTTTTTTTTTTTTTTTTAAGGCTGGGCGCTATAATTATCATTTTTAAAATCAGTTTTACTAAAATATAATCTATACACCAAAAACTCAACCAGTTAAGGTGTTTAACTCGTATTCACAGACATGTGCACCATCATCACTCCAACATTCCAGAACATTTTCATCACCGCCACCCCCACCCAAAGAAACCCTGTACCCATCAGCAGTCACTCCCCATTCTCTCTTCCTCTTGACCCCTGGCAAACACTAATCTACTTTGTCTCTATGAAATGTGTTTATTCTGGACCTTTCACATAAATAGATCACACAATATGTGCCCCTTTATGGCTGGCTTCTCTCACTCAGCACAATGTTTTTAAAAAAATCTCTTCGTTTTTAACTTCACAAATCTCCAGGTTTAGAAGTATCCGATGAGGGGCACCTGGGTGGCCCAGTCATTGAAGCATCTGCCTTCGGCTCAGCTCAAGATCCCGGGGTTCTGGAATCGAGTCCCATATCGGGCTCCCTGCTCGTCAGGGAGTTTGTTTCTCCCCCTGCCTCTGCCCCTGCTTATGCTCCCTCTCCCTCTCTCCCCCCACCAAATAAATACATAAATAAATCTTTTTTTTAAAGTATCTGATGAAAATAATCATTTCAAAGTAATGACTGTAATTTCCTTTGAGTTTTTCCAAATGATAAAAATAGCCCACAAACCATTCTCACCATCCACAGGGAAGCCCGCGAGTCTCGGCAATGCCATTCAGTGCATGGCTCTGCCACCAGAAGCCCATTCTGTCACTGACGCAACAAATGAGCAGCTGATACCTGCCCAGTGCTGTGCTAGACAGCGAGACGGGCCTGGCTTCCAGATCTAGTTCTTCACGACCTTACTTTTCACTAGATACTGGCTTGATCTGTCAACCCCTGAACATCTCCTTGCCAACACACTGTGCGTATTTTCCAGGGTTTTCGTCTTTTCTGTAAAAATGATGTCATTTCTTAAGATGTTCAAAATAATTTCAGTTGCCTTCAGCTCTCCAGATATCTGAAGAAAGCTCCTGATTCCTCGTCCCTTTTTTCCCCACTCAGCCGCCCTCAATTTTCCTGTCTTCCACCTCGGACTCCTTTCTTTGACTATCATGCCGAGTCCCACAGCACACGCCAAGATATGACGAATATCCGTGAAGCATCAGACAAGCAAAAGAACGAACTTCAAACCTTGTCCGTGAATGATATATATTTTTTTCAGTTCCTAGATGCCCGCCATCCTGTTAACACTCGCTCACTAGCAAAGACTCAGAATTTCCATTCCAGAAGTGGGCTGCTGGGCAAAGTCTGTATAAACCAAGCAGCGAGAGTTTAAAACAGTGGCTTTAAGATCACTGGGTATTAGAAGCCGAATGGTATCTCTTTCCTCCAATCAGGCGAGTCTCTCCCACGGACAGATCATTTAACTGTTGGACATTTGTACTTACTAACATTGCTTGATCCTGAAGGATAGAGACCAAATCAAACACATCTGGGCATATTTAACCTGGAAAAATGCCCCCAGAAGGCCCTAGTAGCTCTGTCTTTGAAGTGCTGTCAGAGAACGGAGTAACTGCACGTGTTCTGTGCTGTGTAGAGGGGGCCAAACATGGGTAAAAGCAATAGGGAGACAGAGATTTCATGTGAGGACAAACCGCACCTGTGAACGATGTCCCCAGATGGCAAGGGGTCTCGGCGAATGCCCTCCCCTGCTGGGCTAGCATGCCAGGAGTGGTGGTGACATTATAGGAACTCAAACGGGACGAGGTGCGAAGAAATGAACCCAAGACCTTTCACTCCCAGGGATGTAAAATCTGTGCTAAGGGCGGTGGGTAAGGAATCCAGCTGGAGGGGATGTTTAAGTTTGAAACCATCATGACGGCTCAACCCCAAAGACTGGGGTGCTTTTGAAAGTGATGATGATGGGGCGCCTGGGGGGCTCAGTCATTAAGCAGCTACCTTCAGCTCAGGTCATGATCCCAGGGTCCTGGGATCGAGCCCTGCATCGGGCTCCCTGCTCAGCGGGAAGCCTGCTTCTCCCTCTCCCGCTCCCCCTGCTTGTGTTCCCTCTCTCGCTGTGTTTCTCGCTGTCAAATAAATAAATAAAATCTTAAAAAAGAAAAGTGATGACAATGATGTCTCAATGGCAACATAATTTTTAAAGCATTTATGTAGCGATTTAGCAAACAGAAAGGAAGCATTAGTTAACATTTATACGTAAGTGTTAGAGATTTTTAACCTGCTCAGATATTTAATATTATATATTTTTGTTAATTTGGGCAAAAGGCCAAAATTAGTCTTTTGGAACAAAAAAGAGAAGCTATGTAGTCATATCTATCATTTGAAGGATAAATACTTAATCTTTATATATAGGTTCTTTTTAAAAATATATATAGATTCTTAACATGATCACTAGACAAGAGCTCCAGGAGAAAATCTGAAATTTAAAAACACAAGGCAGGTGGTATGTGTTTTTTACAAGAAAATCATGAACCATAAGGAGGACTCTACCTTGACATTAATTATGAAGAACACAATAATTTATTAAAATCCTGAAGCATTCTATTGCTTTAGGCTGGAACTAATGAGAAATACTCTTCACTTCTTGAAATAACATTATATTTCTTAAAATTACACTGATTCAAAGTTAAAAATCTCAAAACTATTATACAATTTGAAGTGCTTTTAGAAGGGGAAAAACATTCATTGTCTTTACTACAAATAGTTTTTTTTTTAAGATTTTATTAATTTGACAGAGATCACAAGTAGGCAGACGCAGGCATGGTGCGGGGGAAGCAGGCTCCCTGTTGAGCACAGAGCCTGATGCGGGGCTTGATCCCAGGACCCTGAGACCATGACCTGAGCCGAAGGCAGAGGCTTAACCCACTGAGCCACCCAGGAGCCCCTACTAGAAACACTTTTAAGACTGACAAATTTTTTCTTATATGGAATACTGTTTTCTTTTTTTTAATGTTTTATTTATTTATTTGACAGAGGGAGACACGGTGAGAGAGGGAACACAAGCAGGCGGAGTGAGAAAGGGAGAAGCAGCTCCCTGCTGAGTAGGGAGCTTGATACAGGGCTCGATCCCAGGACCCTGCGATTATGACCTGAGTTGAAGGCAGAGGCTTAACGACTGAGCCAGCCAGACACCCCTGGAATATTGGTTTCTTATCATGTTAAAACTTCAGGAGCTCCAATAAGACTGAGTAGCAGCTAGAGTATTTGAAAATTCCTAAAGCTCTAATGATGATGTTCTATTGTGTGGAGATCACATTTTATCCCAAATAACCAATAGGTTACATTTAAAAAGTTTGCTTTCCATTAATTAATTCCATAATCCATACACTTACCAGATCAGTAAATAAGTTTTGTGCGAGGCACTGAGGACAATTCAGACCCTCCACGATACGGGTTTTGAGGACTCATTCAAAGAATTGCTTTAAAAGAACTGCCAAAAAATTGAAGTCTTTCTTTCTTTACTGACATTTTACTGATTTTAGGGAACGTTCAGCTATTGTTATAACCTCCGCAAATCAGTCTCAATTTGTATTAAGATACTGTAACCCTAAAAGGTCACTTCATCTGTCCCTTGCATAGGAAGGAATACGGGAAGGCAAAGATGAGGACAAGTGGGGACCAGGTTGACAATATTCAATTTGTCCCCGACATTGTATCTTTAAAAGAGAGCTTTGTCAGGCAATACTGGAAATTAAAGGTAAGTTATTGGGCGGTCTAGCGCCCCTTTGTTATATAATTCCAATAATAAATGAGCCTCTTGCTTGGCTCGTAAGAGCTGTGCAAGTAACACAAAAGTGTGCGATGTTCCTAGAAGACGGATCTTATTTTTCTTTTAAAGATCTTATTTATTTACTTAAGAGAGAGAGAGAGCATGAGCAGAGCGAAGGGGAGAGGGAAAGGGAGAAGCAGACTGCCCAACAAGCGGGGAGCCCGATGAGGGACTCGATCCCAGAATCCGGAGATCAATACCTGAGCCAAAGCAGACGCTTAAACGACTAAGCCACCCAGGGCCCCTAGAAGGCAGTTCTTAAATGAAGTTATCATGCTATAACTTGGGATAGACGTTCTGGAAGAATATTAAATTACGAAAACCAGAATCATCTCCTACAAGAAGGGTGATTTTAGCCTATGAAAAAATGTGTATTCTCATGTTAGAAGCAAAAACTTCTCGAGGCGCCTGGGTGGTTCAGTGGGTTAAAGCCTCTATCTTCTGCTCAGGTCATGATCCCAGCGTTCTGGGATCAAGCCGTGCATTGGGCTCTCTGCTCAGCGGGGAGCCTGCTTCCTCCTCTCTCTCTCTGCCTGTCTCTCTGCCTGCTTGTGATCTCTATCTGTCAAATAAATTTTTTTTTAAATCTAAATTTAAAAAAAAAAGAAGCAAAAACTCCTCTACATAATCCTATGAACAAAGGAAGATCGTTCTCTTGGGTCATACGGATACAATATTTCATTCTCCAAAGCTTTTTCTCAACATAATCTACAAATCCTTTTGTGCCCTTTTTAAACAGACTCAAGCATTTTCAAGTATTTTTGAGTATTATTTGTCATACTGAAACGAATAATTTACAAATGTTATTCTATTATCTGGGGAGTCGAACTGTATCTCGGTCTATTTTTTTTTCTTGGCAAAACTGTCTTATTAAAACTCATACACTCCCAAGAGCCTTTGCGGTATTTAAGTGTCACTTGAGTTTAGCGTGCTGGGATCACAGGAGCATAGAAAAGAACAAAAACACTTCAGGACACACCTTCATCTAGAAATAGCGATACCTCCAGGCAGTTTATAAATCTCTATTCCTCAGAAAGAAGGCTTCATTCTGCATCGGCTCAGCATTCCCGGGGAGACTTGTGGAACAATACCACTCAACGGCATAATTTACAGGCAAGGCCATAATGGCTGTGAATTAATGATAACTATTGTCCAAATTGTTGAGCTCACTGTAATAATTTACATTATGCTGCTAATAAAAACAAGGAAAGGGTGACAAATAAAAGTGGAATTTAAATTGTATAACTGATACAGTAATATGTAATTGTTAGGTGAGATTATGGGTTATTCTTCTCTCTGGTAATCTGTAATTGGCATGTAAATATAAAATCCAAATTTTAATTCTTAAAGCAATAAGATGCTACTTACAGTATTTCAAACAGTAATTTTTTTCACCCTCTTTTAATTCTAAATAGAAAGATACATTTATGTGTTAAAAGATAATAAATATAAAACATATTATTTTGGGGGCGCCTGGGTGGCTCAGTGGGTTAAAGCCTCTGCCTTCGGCTTGGGTCATGATCCCGGGATCCTGGGATCGAGCCCCACGTTGGGCTCTCTGCTCGGCGGGGAGCCTGCTTCCCCCTCTCTCTATCTGCCTGCCTCTCTGCCTACTTGGGATCTCTGTCTGTCAAATAAATAAATGAAATCTTTAAAAAAATACATATTATTTTTAACCCTGTAAATATAATTTAAGGTAAAAAAAAAGTGGTATTTTACATGATAAAGTAATGATTTTTACCAAATAATTTAAATTTTAAAAACCAACTGTATTTTCTCTTGCCTGTTTTGGAGTTCTTTAAATGTCTTAAAACCTCTACCATTAGAGAATTCAGTGAAGCGAGTTAAATCAGAGGAATATCCAGGATTGTGCCAATTTCTTTATGAAACTCTCTATGTACATACATACAGATATACTTCATTTTATAAAGATATTTTATTATTTATTGAATCATATATCTGTTGAAATAATCATGCTAACACTAAGTGATCAACTATCAATACAAAGTAAAATAAAACCACGCTTGTGTGAAGCTTTTTTTTTTTAAAGATTTTATTTATTTATCAGAGAGAGAGAGGAAGAGAGAGCGAGCACAGGCATACAGAGTGGCAGGCAGAGGCAGAGGGAGAAGCAGGCTCCCTGCCGAGCAAGGAGCCCGATGTGGGACTCGATCCCAGGACTCTGGGATCATGACCTGAGCCGGAGGCAGCTGCTTAACCAACTGAGCCACCCAGGCGTCCCTGAGGTTTTGTTTTTAATTAGGTGTGTTCGATTCATATAAGCTCTGTAAGAAACAAGGGCTGATATCTCTCTCCACTAACCACTAATTTTTAGCCATCAGGTGCAGAAGCGAAATGAACAACATCGGTACTTATCAGAAGTGACGCGTGTCCACAGCCCGGTGAGCTAACCTGAAGGCTGACATTCTCCTTCTCATCTACCCAGACCAGTGATTCTCAGGGTGGGCGAAGGGGTGGTACTTTGCTCCCAGTGGACACTTGGCATGTCTGGAGACACTTTTGGTTGTCAGATCTTGGGCGGGTGCAGGGTTGGCTACTGGCCCCTAGTGGGTGGAAGCCAGGGAGGCTGCTCGCCGTCCTACTGAGGCACAGCAGTGCCCCACAAAGAACCATCTAACCACAGACATCAATAGTGCCGAGGCCAAGAAAGCCTGACCTGGAAGAACCTAGACCGGGTGTTGGAGAACATTCCCACCTGTGTACATACCGACGACGGAGCTGAGTCATGCCTCTATGGAACTCATGCAAGTGCAAAAGCAAGGCTACCATGTTTGGGGGAAGAGAAAGAATGTTTAAATAGTCGGCAATTCTTCCTGGTATCAAACGTGTCTATTCCCCGAAGTGAATATGGGTTAAAGTACAGATCTGTGGTGTCTTGAGGAAGTATCAATTCTGGGGTTCTCAGAGTATAAATCGGCCAATCTAACATCGAAGGATCTATTTTACACAACACTGCTCCTTTATTGCTTATTAGCGTTTGAGCTAGAGCACAACTAAAGAGCCCGCAATCACGGGGAATGTGGACAATTTAGCCGTGCACCAAGACGGGCCCATGGGGGTGCGAGAATTTTACCGGAGAGGTACCGAATACAGCCACATTGCATTATGAAATATTTCTTCACGTTTTAGAAACCAGTATGAATGAGATACCACTGCACACTGCCAGAATGGCCAAAATAAAAACAGGACCACCACCAACGCTGGGGAGGAGGCAGAGAGCCTGAACCACTGACACATCACTGGTGGGACCGTACAGTGGTTCGGCCACACTGGGAGGCTGTCCGGTCGCGCAGTACAGAACTTAATGTGCACTTAGCACGTGACCCAGTAACCACACTTTCCATCACACAGAAATGGAAATTAAGGGTCACACAAAATCCCGTATACCGAGACAGCGAATTTATTCACTATACCTGTATAGCAAATTTATTGTAAGTGCCCCAGACTGGAAACAACCCAAAAAATCCTTCAACGGGTGCGCGGTTAAACTGCGATACATCCACACCATGGAATACTACTCGGTGAAGAAAAAGATCAAACCAGCAATCCACACAACAGCTTGGGTGAACCTCTAGACAATAATGCAGAGTAAAAAATGCCAATCTCAAGAGGTCACATATTCTATGATTACATTTATCTGATAGTCTTGAAGTGACAAAATTATAGATATGGAGAACAGAGTACTGGTTGCCAGGGGTTAAGGATGCGGGGGGGGGACAGGGGTGGATGAAGGGTACGTGGGACCTCATTGTACATTCTTCTGCAACTGCCTAAGGACCTATAATTATTTCAAAATAGAATTTTTTTTAAAACCACATTTCTAAAGGTACCTGGGTGGCTCAGATGTTAAGCATCTGCCTTCAGCTCAGGTTGTGATCTCAAGGTCCCGGGATCGAGCCCTGCGCTGGGCTCCCTGCTTAGCAGGGAGTCTGCTTCTCCCTCTCCTTCCCCCACTCACTCACTCTCTCTTGCTTTCTCAAGTAAGTAAATAAAAGCTTTAGAAAAAAAACCTCACACACACTCATTTCTGCACTTACGGAGCCCTAGGAAACAAGAGCATCCAAACGGCCACATTCACAGTTGTAGGTTGGTCATGGTCAAGGTAGAGTTCTTAGCTCTCAGTAAGGGCAAACGTATGCACCTCCAAAATACATCCTTTACCGACTCTATCTTTTGTATTTACTCCTCTGCTTAGTCATTTTGTTTTGGCCTGAAGGACATAAACACATGAACACGAGTATAACTGTAATTTCAGTTCAGAGTACTTTTTTAAAGAGAAGGTGTGTAATACTGTAAAATCACGGAAGCCCTGTAAAGAATAAAACAGATGAAGAAGAATGCTTTCTTGGATCATGGTATATGACAAAGACTCCTTCTTTAATCAAACTTTAGTCAGCCTCCCACACTCCGCATCTTCACTAGGCCTCAACCTTGGCCTCTATCCTTGCTGGGCCTGCACAGCCCAATGTTAGTGAGAATCCTGCTAAGTCAGCTTAGCAAGAATCCCCCACTGGGGTCCTCACTCCAGGGTCTCCAAGACTGTGCTTCCAAATTGACCACCTGGAGTGATTCTCTCAACTAAATAGTAGTTTTATCCCTGTCAAAATGATGTCAAACATCATTGTATGAGACCTGGTGTTTTCAATTTTTTTTAAAGATTTTATTTATTTATTTGACAGACAGAGATCACAAGTAGGCAGAGAGGCAGGCGGAGAGAGAGGGGGAAGCTCAGCAGGGAGGCTGATGCGGGGCTCGATCCCAGGACCCTGAGACCATGACCTGAGCTGAAGGCAGAGGCTTTAACCCACTGAGCCACCCAGGCATCCCCTCAATTTTTTTTTTTTAAAGATTTTATTTATTTATTTGACAGACAGAAATCACAAGTAGGCGGAGAGGTAGGCAGAGAGAGAGAGGAGGAAGCAGGCTCCCCGCTGAGCAGAGAGCCCGATGCGGGGCTCGATCCCAGGACCCTGGGATCATGACCTGAGCCGAAGGCAGAGGCTTTAACCCACTGAGCCACCCAGGCATCCCCTCAATTTTTTTTAAGATACTTTTGTTCAAATGAAATCATAATCAGAAGCCCAATATTTTTGGAAGAACAGAAAAACAGATGTAAACACCTGAGCTTTTCTTGTTAGAACGGCAGGGAACTGGAGGACGGCTCTGGCTCCCTCTTCCCTCTCCCCGCGTCCGGCAAAACTCTCCTTCCACCCCACGCATCGCTGCACAAGTCTTCGGGTTCCAAGGAGCGAAGGTGCGAGGACACACTTCCCCGGACTACTGCACTGGGGGAGATTCTCCGTGGAGCCCTTCCTCGCACCTCACACGTCTTATGAGCAGAGGCACCAAGGGTCTTTGTTTCAGGCTACCTTTTTTGTCTGGGGAACTGTCTTGGAAAATGATGGCCGTGTCTCCCCGGAGAGCAACAGGGAGCTGTCCTCACTGTCCATTTTAAGAGATTCGGGTTCGCTCAGCTCAGGATCCACGCCCGCAGGGCAAATCCACCGCCTGCTTCGCACCCAGTGGGGCTGCTCTGGGCTACCCTGTGGGACTTGGGGCTGGCAAGGAGAACGAACATGAACCTGAAGCTCACGCTGCTTGCTGTGCCCTGAGCGATAAAGACCTTTGTCTCTGACCCCGGAGTTTTGTGTCTTCTGCCGACACCCAAGAAAACAGCGGCAGGTTGACCTGTTCGCTAGCAGACAGGGCAAAGCCTCAGACCCCTTCACAATTCTTGACAACCGCCCTCTCTAACTTATTTAACACACACAGAATGTTTACTCTGTATGAGGTATTATTCTAAGCGAGAGACAAATACTAACTCACTTAATCTTTACCATCACGCAGTAAGACAGGCACTGTGACTACGATTTCCATTTTACGGGGGAGGCTAGTGCAATCGTGACTAAGTAGCCAGATCATTGCCATACGATGGAAGAACGTGCTGTACATATTTACTAAGCACCAAAGGGTTTTCCTTATTAAAACAAAGAGCATACAGTGAAACCTCAGACCCGTGCGACTGTTCTCCTCTGGCTGGTGTTGATCATAAAGCCCCAGTCTTCACGAAGGTGGACACAGAACCATCCCAAGGGGCAGAAATTTAAAAACCGCTCTTACAATCGATGTGCCCCGACATCTGGTATTTCAGAGGGAAAGTGGAAACTACTGTCTCAAAGATTTCTCCAAGGTCTTGAGTGGAACCTCTTACTTCCTTGGAAAGTGGTCGTAATTCCAACAAACCGACCTACTAGCACCATGAGTGTCCACCCAGAATTAGAGCTGCAGTAGCAAGCTTTCAACACTTTGGGGGTTATTTGTGTTTCATAAAGCTCAGGCACTTGACATTGCTGGCTAGAGAGCAGAAGACAGAGCGATAAACGGGCCCAGAAGTCTGGAGTCCGGCATGAGGGTCTGCCGTGAACCAGCTCTAATTCCCTTCATATAAAACCTTGAGGAACTAGCAACTTCGGATGATTGCCAACACACTCGAGGACCGTCAACAAGATACAGCCCTCCGGTGAATGGTTATTATGAAGACAGAGGACGAAAAAATGAGTATCAAGAACAATTCAAAATGAAGGATAGGAACAGACATTGTGTACACGCAAAGACACTCACCATCACCCAGAAGAGAGAGGGAAAGCTACACAGCGACACCTCTCCTCCCGTGTCAAGTAGGCAACAAGGCAGAAGTTGCACCTGCGCTCGCTCTCTCGGGCAAGCTCGCACACACTGGGGAGGCAATTTTTACTTATTCATCAAAATCAGAAACCGCATGCACCCTTTGACCCAGCAATCCCACTTCTGGGGATTTATAATATAGACACACCTGCCCCCCACAAACTGATCAATGTTCGAGGCTTTTCTAGGCACAGCGCTTTAATAGCAAAAGACTGGCTACAACCCATGGGATCAGTAGGGGAAGGGTCAAATAAATTATGGTACATTGTCAAGATGGAAGTCAGCACAGTTGTTTAAGAAAAGGAGGGAAGCTCTGCGCCCGGTTATGAAAGGCTCTCCAGGATAAAGCGGGGGAGAAAAGGTGCAAGCAATGTATGGGAAAGGCCTCGGTTTATGTAGGATGAGGGAAATACAGTCGTGTCTGCCTATGAGAATCAGAAAAATTGGTGGGAGTCTGCCACCAAACCCAAGAAAAGGATCTCACTCTCAGTGACAGTGTACTTCCCATCTTTGGGCAGCTCAGGAATGACAATGTTTCTATGCCCATTAGGGCCCTCAGAAGTCCTCTAACGAAGTTTTTCTTCAAGATGCTAGGATTTAAATTAACATAAGGATAAGACAGATACTCTAATACTCTGAGTTGAGGGTTTCAAACACCGTTTGAAGGACCCTCTCCAACCCCTACCCAGGGATCACAGTCAGGACTTGGGCCTAGGCCAGTGACTTTCAGACTGTTTCTTTAAAGGATCCACAGTGGATCAGCAGTTTACCTGGTTAAAATTCAGTTGGTTTGGTAGTGCTTTGAAGGGGACACTCCCTTCTTGGATTTTCTGCATTCAGACAGGATTTGCAGAGGAGCTAACAACAAAGGGATTTAATTAGAAAACAAGAGCATACCGTTGGTAGCTTTTGAAGGGGAACCACAGATACATACTCTTGTGGGCTTTTGCCTGATTACATTTGTTAATAAGGAATGCCGACACATGTGCACCAAAAACCGCTCAAGGTCTTTTGGTAGCAAATTATACTTGTAAATTTGATTTAGGTTGATCACTGGAAGAACTCACACTCTTTGAAGATTTGAATTCAGAAATGTATGAAAGAATTAAGTGGTTCTTTCCCCTAGTGATATGAAGTATTAAACGGCAGGGAAAAAAATGTGTTTGAAATCAACGGAGGAAATAATTCATTTTGAAAATTATCCCATAAAAATGTTAAGTAGGAAAAATACACCAGACCAGTTTCTACTGGATAAAGAAAGCAAACTTTAGGATGATGGGCTGGGAAACATCCTATCGAGTGCTTTGTCCTCTGCAAAGTTTTTGTTATCCAACTATGGCAGTCTTAGGCACAGTAATCTACTCCATCCCCAAACAACAAAGAACGGAGACTAATTCTCATCAGCAGAAAACTGCCTGGCCTTTGGAGAGGGCAGAGGCTCCTGATCAAGGAGAAATGAGTGTCTTTGAAGAAAGCATCTTGGGTTGTTTGGTTAATACACGAAATTCTCTCTTTATCATGCAGAAGAGTCATTTCAAAAGGAAAGTGCAAGTCAATGAGGATTAGTTTGGCTTCTTGGAGGCCAGAACTAAATCTACAAAACGAATGCTGAAATAAACAAGAATGTGAAATTGCTCATCCGCAGGGATGATGTAACTAATGCTGACATAATTTCCAAGCAGAAAAGCAAAACTAGGTCAAAGCACGTTGGCCTAACATAATAAGCATTTTTGCTCCCAGAATTTTACCATGTAGGCTGTGTCTGCAGGCATTAATGTCTTCTGTTATCAATGTTGGGTGCTGTCACAAACGATTCGTGTCTTATCATTCTTTGTTAGTTAAACCAAAACAATGTAGTTTACGTGTGAACTATTCCATTCTGACAGCTAAAATGTTAGAAAGGGGAAATGTTAAAAATATTCAGGAAGTGTCTTCTCTAGGCTGAGAAGCACTGGTCAGTAAATATTCATATTTAATAGTCTCCTATCACGTTCTTCTCCACCGAGAAATTTCTCTCACTCAGTCATCATGATTTCTATTCCTTCTCTCACGCAGAGCGATGTAGAAAGGGCGGCAGCATCCTCTCTCTCTAGAAATCCTCTTGAAACAAAAAACCTCCACCACCAAGTCCCTCCGTAAGTAGCCAATTTTTGTATTCTGCTTGCCTCGCCCTTCTATTTGTTCCACTGCATTCTCCTGTACTACTTCCAGAAAACACCCCTGATTAATTCGCAGAGAAAAAGACTCCCTTCACTCCCACAACTCTTCTGTGTAAACATAATCCTCTTAAGGTTTTTACTCTCTGCCATGTTCACACTTATCGAAAATCACAGCAAAGACTATGCAGACAAAAGTAGCACAAACTCCAAAGATAAAGCTATGTGAGCATTTGGATTTTTTGGACAGTATTTGCTCCTAAAGGGGATACAGTCCTTCCTGATTCTTGACTCACCAGAAACCATCGACTTTCTGGAACTGTCTTGGCATTTATTGGCTCATTACATTAGACTGTGACCCCCAAACATTCAAATTTTATCTTACCAGATGGCGTGTAGTATAGTCAAAAGGCAGTAAGATGGGGAGTCAAGAAGACTCAGGCTCTAGAAGTAAACTTGCTCATACCTTTGCTCCCTGATGGAGGGTAAAGCATCCCTTGGAGTGAAAATTTCAACCCACACATGCTACACTTTTAACCAGTACTCTTGCTGTCTCCTAAACATGTAGTTTTCTAACATTTGGGGATATCTTCCATCTCTGTTTCTTCATCTGGCCATTCATCTAGTTATTGGCAAGTGAGCAGGGCATTCAACAAATTGCACTTGTCCAAAAACATCTCTTTTCCTCTGAATTATCTGGGGAAGGGCCACTTCAAAACACGTACAACTGAAGCCACACTCCACCACTTGACATGCGACAGACAACACAGCCTACTGTGTGGGCCCTTTGAAAATGTATTTGTCCCGTTGTATCCGTAAACCAGTAAATGTCTCAGAAATTTCTATTTCATCATTTTAACTGTAACTCTCAGTCTGTCACACCCAGAAGCAGTGAAAATGCTTTGTCCAGCATATGTCTTGAATCTCGTAGAGAAAATGTGGCCACCATATGCGTAGAACGGAGCAGAAGACTGCTGTCTTCTCTCAGAAGCATTTTCCCAGTTGCTGAGTGACCTTGGGCATACCACTCACCTGGTAAAATAAACCAGCTGCACATGGGCCAAGGGCCGAACACACCGGGTTGGGCTCCATGAGGGCAAGAAGCAGAGTCCATCGTTGCTTCTAGGCTTTTGCGCTATCGGAGGACACATCCCGTTTGGTAACTGGTACTGTAGCCCCACGACAGAGGGTAGAAGCTAAGCCGCCTGCCACGTTCCAGGCCCTGTCCTCACCCAGAACACAACCGCATGGGCTACGCGGTCAAACAACTGCAACTTCCTTTGATTTTTCTCCGATGTCTATCTATTCAGTCCTTGCTGTTCCCCAATCTTTCTAACGCCCTTTCTTCCTCTTAAAAATGCTCCATTGGAAGATGCTCTTTCCTGCTAAAAATTCATGTAGTACGTACCCATAAAATAGGTAATGGTTCTTCTTGTGTGCCAGGCACTGTGCTTGGGCTCGGGGATTTCAAGATAATTAAGATGTAACTCTTGGTTTGTTTGTTTGTTTTTAAATCAATTTTTTTTAAGATTTTTATTTATTTATTTGACAGACAGAGATCACAAGTAGGCAGAGAGGCAGGCAGAGAGAGAGGAAGGGAAGCAGGCTCCCTGCTGAGCAGAGAGCCCGATGCGGGACTCGATCCCAGGACCCTGAGATCATGACCTGAGCCAAAGGCAGCGGCTTAACCCACTGAGCCACCCAGGCGCCCTGTTTTTAATTTTATTTATTTATTTGACAGCAAAAGAGAGAGATCACAAGTAGGCAGAGAGTCAGGCAGAGAGAGAGGGGGAAGCAGGCTCTCTGCTGAGCAGAGAGCCCGATGTGGGGCTTGATCCCAGGACCCTGAGATCATGACCTGAGCCGAAGGCAGAGGCTTAACCCACTGAGCCACCCAGGCACCTGTAACTCTTGGTCTTGAACAACTCAGTCCCAAGACAGGCAGGCAAATGATGAACTGGAAATGTATGCACCATTTCCAATACTTGTGTGGGTAAGAGGAAGCTCCCACTTTTTTCTTTCCATTTCTCCTAATCCAGTAGACAGGCATTTAGCTTACGAAGAGAATCCTTACAAACAACCTAAACCCACAAGAGCCATCATTCCCCTCACTTGGCCCCCTGTGCTTTCTTGGTTGTCACCCACAAAGACCTCAGTGAGTCCCCAGATGCAGGCAGGACGCCGAGAAAAGAACAAGTGAAGAGGTCGGACCCACAGGTGGACACACCAGCAAGTCCCATCTGCCAAAGCCATGACCTTGCCCACAAACCTTGTCCCGGAAAGAGCAATCCCGATTTTTCCAGCTCCAGGCTCTACCACCTACTCTTTCTCCAAGTTAAGATTCATCCTGAGGTTCGAAGGGCTAAGACATGAGCCTTAGCTCACCATATTGCTTCTCCCCCAACACCTGGCCAAGACCATTGTCTAGAGGAAGTAGGAGTGTGTTTTGGCGGTGGGGTAGGACAGGAGGAAAACTGGGCACTTACAGAAACTCAACTCACTGTATTTGGATAAGGAGTCCCAGTGGGAGCCAGATGTATCAGAAGGTTGTAGAAAGAAAGCTGCAAACTTGAGTAAACTTTTCCTACTTCAAATATTACGAAGAGGGGCCCATTAGCCAAAGTACAGTAACTCGTTCTCCTTCTGTGGTCCATCCTGTGTAACATGGAGGCATGTCCTCAAAACTCAGAACTGAATCTGACTGGTTATTTTTTTTTAAGACAGCAAGTTCTAGAAATGGAATCATTTCTCACTGGAGAACCTTCGGGGTTTCAAACAACCAAACTCAGAGCACAAAGCCTTCCTGGCCTGGGGACTGCCTTGGAGTTATTTTTCTCTATTGATAAAAATTGGTGAGGGGGCGCCTGGGTGGCTCAGTGGGTTAAGCGTCTGCCTTTGGCTCAGGTCATGATCCCAGAGTCCTGGAATCGAGCCCCATGTTGGGCTTTCTGCTCCGAGGGGAGCCTACTTCTCCCTCTCCCTCAGGTGCTCCCTCTGCTTGAATGCTCGCATGCACTCTATCAAATAAATACAGTCTTAAAGAAAAGAAAGACCTTCTTTAAAAAAAGATAAAAACTGGTTAAGTTACTACTTAATAATTATGATAAATGTATTTTGACTAGGAACTCATAACTTTCTCCAAATGATATGTGGCTACAAATTAACTAAACTTCACAAATACAAACCATTTGTCAACTCTCCTAAGGTCAAGAAAGCTTTGGCTACCAAATTATCAAGAAGATTTTTATCCATACAAATGTACTTACTATAGGCAGGCATTCTGCCCACAAATAACCTACATTGAGCTACAGAAATAATAAACTATACATCAGATCAAAGGTCCTTTGAGGGCAAGGGATCATATTAAAATCATGTCTGTAGCTCAAAAAGGCATATAATAACCATTTAAAGTAGCTTAAATGAACGACTACTGGATACATTAATTCTGTACGTACCCAGCAAAGGCCCTTGAATAATGTACTCTATTCATCATGAACAGCTGACTGCATATGAAACCTTCATCTTCCCCCTTTTTTGGCCTTTTTTAGCCAAAATTTTTCTTATAGCACAAAGCAGGTAAGTTCTTAGTTTTGTTTGTGTGTTTGCTTTGTGTTGTGTTATTTTAGGAAAGTCCTCTCTAAACATTTTTTTTTCAGTGCCTCAATTTTCTGACCTCTTTACCACCACCTGACTTTCTGGAGGCCATCAACCATTCTAATTTATGTCAAAGGGATATTTTCCTCCAGGAGGTAGAGGGGGGAGTCTTGTGGATGCAGAAGGGTCCCTCATATTTTGTCCTTTCATTTAAAGAAATTTCTAGAGCATGCCGGCTTATAAAACTAGGCAATCAACCTTCTAGAACAACCCCCCCCAGATGAATTTCATGTGGAATAAAAGGAATTGATAATGAGCCAGAAAGAATCATGTTGATAAAACTGTCCCGTATCTAAATGGGAGATTAGATTCCTGTTTGACCTGGCTTTCTAGCCCTTTCTTTAATCACAGCATACTTGATATTCTCTTCCTTGAATGAACTCATTTTCATTGTGGCTTTGGTCAGAAGATTAAAGAATCGCTAACTAATTGTTCCAAGTAAGCAGAGCACTTCTCTGGGCCTGGGATCAGCTCCCGCTGCGGTGGCCAGGCCTTCCATCATAGACACTTCAAGCCCGACCTCTGCAGGTTGCTAACTGAAATGCACACCGCCTGATCGGACTACGGTCTTTCTTTTTTAAAACCCCACCGGGTTCTAAAAATGCGAACATTCATACTAAGTGTAACAGGGAGACTGATCATACGTTGGCTTTCCCTTTCGTTTCATAAGTTGATTTTTGGAAGTAGCCACCATCTGACTGAAAAACATTTATATTTCATTTGCAAAATACTTTGGTCGTGGCTAACCATGGATTCTTTTTGCCTACGGAGAAAAATTCGAATGATTTGGATGAACTGGGGTCCTCAGAGCATACGGGTTAAAAAATGTCCTGATCAGCCCCACCTTCTTCTAATCAAACAAATCACTCTTTGTCCAGTGACCCAATCCCCCCCTTTCACGAAACACCGCGCAGAGCAGGTTGCCATAGCTACCTTGGATGTCGATTTACCACACAAGGGATCAAAGCCAGGAGACATCCACATACACACTTGGCCTTAAAACTCGCTGGAATGTCTGCGGATAACATGTACCCACCAATTAAAGGATTTGCCCACAGCCTACGCGGTCCACAGCCAAGCAAACTACAAACGCATGTCATAACGAATGGCAGGGAAAAGTCAACCTGAATGTTTCAAAACGACCAATAAGAATCTTTAATCCGAAAGCAAGTCTTAGGATTCTAACATTCCCTGTAAAGGAGAGATAGCCGGGAAGGCAGGAACATCTCGACGGAGTGTTGAAGACACGGGACCTCCAAACCAACCTTCAAACCACATGCAAAAACTTGAAACAGCTGTTGAAAGGGAACATTTCTCAGATACATATTTTAAATTCCGGTTACAGTATCCTTCTATCGCCGTGTTGGGACAAATGAGAACAGAAATGCCTTTTCAACTTTTATAGGCTTGACTTTCAAATGAAGGAAACCGTAAAACATACTTGGGACACTACGTGATGCTTACAGAGCCGTAAGAAAAAAGGATGCTGTAGGCGAGTCCCGTTTTAAGCTCCAGCACCTCGAATTCCAAGCCCCGTGCGCCCCGGTAGCCTGCCTTTCGCAGTGGGTAGGACTCATCCTCAGAACCACTCCTAATCGGCTACACATCTTTATACTTCGCCGTTCTCTACCTTCACTTCCCCATTTGTTCAATGAGGATCAAACTGTGGCCTCGTTCTCTCCTGGGGATGTGACAGAGAATAAATAGATCATGTTGGGAAAGGACTTTCTAATCCTCAAAGGAAAGATGAATACAAAGATGTTCATTACTAAACCAGATGTCCTTGGGCATTTTAATTCCAATCTGAAGAATGCAAAACAGGCCAGTCGCAGCTTCTCCGTAACAGCACGGTAACAGCACCAGGCCAAGAACCGAGCAGGTGCCAACTGCACAGGCTAGCGACCTCCTGCTTCCCCTTCACATTCTAAGGCAAAAGGTGGTGATCTGCTTTAACCCACCCGAGATCACAGTGTGTGCCTTCTTCTCTTGGGGTGCTTCACAAAGTCATCAGGATATCAAAAACGCAAGCTAGGTCTGGTGGGCAGTTTTATCTGGAGGAGGGAATTTTTTCCTTTCTAGCTCCAGAAAGAATCATCTGCTCTTCTCTCCTGCAGGGACAATGAGCGGGGCGCTGTGTGTGGGGGAAGAGAGCTGCAGAACGGAACAGGCCAACCTGTTGTTTCTAGCTGGGGCCGCCACAACAGGTGGCCATGCCTTTCCTCTCGCCTGGGAACACAGCAAATTCCTTCTCAAGGAAGTTTCAGGAAAGTTTCCCATTTAGGATCAGAGTGCGGAGAAAGATTGGCACACGCTTTGAAATTACTTCCTGATAAAGGCCAATCAGGTTTACACTTTTCTTTTGTTCTCACGCAGCGTGACCTTAGGAACCCTCAAATAATATTAACCTTCTATGCGTTTTTTTTTTTTTTTTCCTGCCACCCTGGCAGAAAGCCAAACCGCTCTGAATCTCATCTCCAGGCAGGCAGCATTCTCGTTCTGCTGGCGACTCCCGGCTCCCTGCTATACCTAGGACGTGGCAGGGGTCTCCGCGCTGCCACACCATTGTTCCACACTGTGCAGCCCCGGGGACGGATCACTCCTCAGCGAAGAGACTGGATTTCACTGCCGAGCTGATGACACACGGACCTATTTGATAGTTAACCTCTGCGAATCTGGCCGGGGCTGCTGGGCTGGGGTGGCCCGGCTGAGCTGGCCGACTGGCTGGTGGGTGTGATTTACCCAGCCAGGGACGCAGCAGTCTGCCCCAAGAGAAACTCAAATAAAGTTAGGCTTAATCCACACCAAACTCCACCACCTCACCCCTCCACAGCTGCTGCGGAACAATGTGTGAGACGCTTGAAACGCTGGACTGCCCCCGATTCTCTGGAGGAGCAAGGACTTCCCCCCTTCTCTCCTCCTTCCGTCCGCCCACCCCCGCAGCATCCCACTCCTCCACCCCACGCTTGGAACAGGCCAAAAAATGATGAGACACACGTAGTCAGAGGATTAAAAAGTCGTTCATTCACTAAATGACAAAGGAGTTATTACATGCATACCCTTAAAACTTCAATACCAGGCTCAATTCCAATTCACACGAATGCCACGACGCGCCAGGCATGGGGGAAATCATGCCAAGCCAGACAGCATGCCTCTTGGCATCAGGCATGGGGAGTGCCACCGTTCCACAGGGACTGTGTGGGAACAGGGATTCTGAAAACTGAGCTCAGACCCCAGTAAGGAGAGGACAGGTGGCCCCGCACAGGATCAAATGACTTCTTTGTTCCAGCTAAGGACCTTTGTCAAAATTGTTTTGCACTCCTCTTTTTCCTTTTAGATCCTTTCCATGTGGGCTTCTTGCTCCTTTACCCCACCCCATCTAACTGCTCGGCGTCAAAAAGAATGGGATGGGTTTGGGGAACTGAAAGCAGCTCAGCCTCGGCCCCGCAGTGTTCAGCAAGGCAAGGGCAATTCATTGAAAACACACGGCACTTGCTTGTCTAAATCCGCTTTTCGGCAATCACTGCAACTTGCCAACCGTGCTTGCTTAGGGAATAAGCGACAGAGGGTCTTGGCGCCTGTCTGCTGTGCAGCGGAGTTGGGGGCGGGGGTCTGCACCACCTCCCGAGGTGGCAGGAAATGGACAGAAAGTTCTAAACCCCTCGCCCTGGTCCTCAAAGGGAAAGTTTGCTTCCTATGCAAATCATCTCCCCCAAAGTGCTCGGGGTGGCGTGTGCTGAACCCATTTAGGAAAAAAAAAAGTGAAGAGGTTTTCTGGTGGTAATGCAGATGCTAACTTTTCCCACCCAGATTTATCAGGAGCTGGCAAAAGCAATTAACGCTCCTCTGGTAATTCGCCCTTGCCTGCCTCCCAGCATGTTTTTCCAATCTTGTCTTCCCTTTCTATGAGTAGTGATCTTGATATTTACATATTGACATAAGAGTCTTCCAAAAGTTTGAATAAGTTGTAAATCGCACCCTTTTCTTGGCTGCGCACACCCACTCTTTTCTTTTCCTTTTCTTACTGGTAAAGCTATAAACCCCTGCCTGGGCTGATAGGAATTTTATCATTCTGCCCCAAAGCCACGGAAGAAGCTGCCCCTTTAGAATTCCTTTCAAAGACTCATTTTAAGTAACCCCGAGCCTTTCTCATCTCCCCGCTTCAGGGTTGCCGTCTCACGTCCAGAAGCAACACGGTTTCCAAAGTGCTAGAACAGAAAAACAAATCTGCATTTTTCTGGAAGGACTGTCTGTGTTCACTTCAGGCTGCTTCCGCCTTCTCAGCCATAAACACAGTTAAGTGCTCAGAATGGGAAGCCGAAGTGAGATAAGACGCCCCGTGTAATTCTTTTTCAGGATATTCAGTTATCTTTATTCTAATCCGAAGCGTAGGAGAGAGGCTAAAAGCTGGAGATGGATCCCGCTCAATACATTCCAGCGAGCGCAAACTGGAATTGATTTACATATTCTACAAACCGCTTTTAAGCCCTTTACAATGACTGGCTGACATCACCAATCACCATTAGAGGCAAAGCGGGGAGGGGTAGAAGAGTGGTTGGGGGGGGGGTGCACGGAAAATCGGCTTCTTCGGTTCCCTTAGGAAAATGCAGCCCCGCCTTCACGCCAAATGGACGGACCTGGACCGGCATCTGCTAAGCCAGCGAGCTCTCCGGAGCACCATCGCAGGGGGCCCCAGGCTGCGCCCTCCCTCTCCGCCCGCCCGGGCAGCCCCCCGAGCTTACCTGCCTCATGTTTAGAATTCCATGACCCATCCGGCAGGGAGCGAGCTGCCTCGAAGCCCACGCCGGCGGTCTTCAGAGGGGAAACAGCAAACCCAACAGAAGCCCGCCAGACAAAAGCAACTCAGTGAGATCCACAGGCAGCAAAGAGCACGTTTTCTTCCTTTTTCTTTGATCTGTTGCTACACGCACTCTGCCCAAGACAATGTCAAGTTTCTCAAGCTTTTCTTCCCCAGCCTATGAAAAGTCGGGCTCCGGGAAGCGAGGACCGCCTGGCTCTTATTTCAAATCGGGTCTCAGAGACGTCGTAGGTGGCTGGCTTGGGCCCCGGAGGCGCCCCGCCAATCAGGAGGAAGGGGTGGGTCCTGGGAGCCAGGAAGGCTGCCTCCGCGAGGATTACAGAGCTTTCGGGATTTAAATGGCTGGAAGCAGCTGGAAGCACGGCGAAAGCTCCCAAAGTAAAGGATGAGTTAGTTCTATTCTTATCTCGCTGCTCCGGGTCTGCTCAAAGCCTGACTAACTAGCTTCGGGCCTCAAGGCCTTTGCCTTTTAGGAGCGCCCCAAAAGCACGAAAACCTTTGGAAGGCGCACGATTATTTCAGCCAAGGGAGTGCACCATTCAGGACCCGACCATCTTTTGGGAAAGGGTATCTGGGGGCGCCTGGGTGGCTCAGTGGGTTAAGCCTCTGCCTTCAGCTCAGGTCATGATCCCAGGTTCCTGGGATCGAGCCCCATATTGGGCTCACCGGGGAGCCCGCTTCCCCCTTCCCCTCTCTGCCCGCCTCTCTGCCTACTTGTGATATCTGCATCGAATAAATAAATAAAATATTAAAAAAGAAAAGAAAAGAAAAGAAAAGAAAAGGGTATCTGGCCCCGAAGTCCTGCTTTGGCGTAGCCGCGGGGGAGGACACCTAATTGTTAGGCAGAACACCTTGGGAGGAGGCCCCGCCCACTTCATTTCCATATAGATGAACTGTACAGCCAGTCTAAAAACAAACAACAACAACCAACAAAAACCAAATCTGGATGGGAACTTGCACGTGAATCTAGTGAAACCGCAACAAAAGACCAAGAATCTTTATCTGTTAAGGGCCCAAGGCATAATTTCAGATAATACTGTTATTAGAAAAAGAAACACTGACGTTTCGTGGAAAAGACGGTTTCTTTCTTTTCTCTTTCTTTCTTTCTTCTTTCTTTCTTTCTTTCTTTTTTTTTTTTTTTGAGAAGACCGTTTCTAAGGTAAGTATCTACCTGTCACTAGGGCTCACCATACCAACAGAGCTGATCTGGGGAACTTACTGGCAGGGACCGGCTGGCCATCATCTCAGCAGAATGGGAGAAAACCTAGCTGGCGTCTTCTAAACCTAAACCCAGACTTAAAAAGAATTCCCAAAGTCAGCTTTCTTAACTCCACGTAAACAGTAACTTCATTCAGTTCTGAGCCAGTGTGATTTCAATGCAAATCTACCTTTGGATTTCAGAAAAGCCCAAGGCCAGCAAAGACCACTTTGTGTGGCACCAGTGGTATATTTTCTTTCCCAAAGAAGGGGCCACAATTTTGTGAGACTAATTTTTAAAATTCTTGTATCAGGGGCAAAAATAACACGTTAGCAGATCATGAATGGGCTGTTCCTAGAATGTCATCTACATGGGCTCAGTAGGTAGGAACTCTTCCCAGTTCTCTGAAAACTCAGCAGCCCAATATCTCGACCCAGAAGTCCATACCCACCCCAGTCCCCCACCTTAGTAGGCAAAGGGCCCACCTGGGGACACAAGCTGACTTGTACTTATTTCAGAGCCCTTTGTTAGGAACTAGAACTCAGCACTATTGCCATTTGGGGTCAGATCATTCTCTGCGGAGGGTGCTGTGTTGGCATTGTGGGAGGCTGAGCAGCCGGTCTAGGCCCATGAGATGCCGGTGGCATTCCCACAGCTGTGACAAACCATAATAACCAATTACCAAATGTCCTCCGGGGGCAGGATGGGTAAAATCACGCCAGAGAACCGTGGATGTGCCAGCTCTGAAATATTGGCTCTCCAGCTACAGGGTGCAAGGAAGCTTCTGGGGAGACCGTTAAAAAATGCCAATCCCAAAGCCCCTGCTCCTTGTCCAAGAGAATCCGATCTACTGGTTTGAGGAGGAGCCTGGGAATCCGCATTTTTGTGTGTCCCCTCGCCCGCATCAAAGGACTCTGATTCACTTGGAGACACACTGCGCTATTCCTGCCCTAGGTGTGCCCACAGCCCCAGGACCTAGGGAGCTACCTAGAGCTGCTGCCGTTCCGTGTCAGTTGGGTTAAATCCCAAGGTACAACTCATCTCATTTCTCACCCTCAACAGAAGCTTCTCACAACTGCCTTTGCCTTCTGTGGCCATCATCTCAAAGGTAAACATGAGCTGGGATCTCCTCTCGCCTTTTCCGAGTTTCATCCATCTTTCTTCACTTTTAGCTCACTCCCCTACCATCCTCCAAGGTCACCCCTCTTCTGTGCTGTCCCAACGCCCAAGACAAATTAATCCCTTCCCTCCTCTATGCTCATAAAGCTGTTCATAGACACTGGGTGGTGTGCTGGTAAATGTTTACCAACCAACCTGCAGGGGGGAAAAAAAAGCCAAGATTTTTAGTAGCCTTTGTCAATTTCCATGCTGTAAATACTCCCTCCTTTCCCACCATGAGGACACTGAACACAGAGTTGGAAAAGAATCAGGACATGGTATGCACCAGCTTGAGCAAACCATGATGGTCACTTCCATGGGATACTGTCATCCTCCACTCTTGAGTCTCTCTCTCCTATTAGACTGTAACACTCTCAAGCGCGAGAATGGCTTCCCATTCATCTTCGCAACCGCAGCCACTCACACTGTACCTGCCGTGCAGTAGGTGGTCGACCAGCGTGCGTTGGGAGAGAACGCAATCCAATGGGCAGCTTCCCCAAGACATGGGCCCCCATCTGCCTGCCGCCACTGCCACAGCAAGGAAGGGAAAAGACGCTCGTAGAAACTCTGACAGTTACCTTTTTACCATAATGTCCTATCTATTCTGTATTTATGAAAACAATACGCACAATGTCATCCACCGTCCTACTGCTCCCACGTCTGAGCGCCATAAACAGACCAGAGTGAAAGTCTAGAGGCCAGCCTTCTAAAACAGAACCTCAACTTCATGGACGTATTTCTGAGACACCACGCTTTTTGTGGTTTTGTATGAAGGCATCCCACGCTTTTGCACCCACATACTTGCACATCCTATCAGCTATAGATTCCAAAGATCTCAGGAGGATTATATACAATAATCCCCGGGAAGTCAATGGGAGGGCATAGCCACTGGGAAGAAAGACAGTAATTGGTGATGGCCATCTCTACCATCTTCTCATTATGCACTAAAGCAGGAACGCTAACGGTGGTGTCATTAACAAACAGCACTTACGAGTGCCTACTGGAGCCAAGCATGTTGCCAGGTTCTTCACAAATGTGCGCCATTTACCCTCCACCAAAATACCAAAAACTAGACATCACCACTGTCATGCTAAGAGGAACAGACAAGATCATCGAGGCAAGGTAAATAACCCAAGATCTTGTTATAAATTGCCATACCAGGAAGCAAGTGTTTGAGATCAGTATAACTCGGCTTTTTGTTGTAAGATGTGCTGTTTCCAGAAGTGTCCAGAAACACCTAAAGAAAGTGGATAGTGTAAAAAAATGAAGTCTTTTTCATTTATAAATAAACAAATACAAATTTTTGGACTTTTTTGGTATAATTTTTAAAGCTTCTAATGAAATAAATGGCCCCTTGGTGGTTGTCCCTAAGTGAGCATTAGATCCACTTATTGGGAACGGCGTAAGCTAGTCAAGCGACACAAGCACAGAAACAGTGTGTGCAAATGTTGCGGTATTGACAGATATTGACAGATATTCCATAAAAGGTAGCCTAGACCCCCCCAAAAAAAAGAAAGAAAAAGAAGAAAAAGTAGTCTAGACAACAGTCCTCTGTGGTCATGTGCAGGTTTGGGTATAAACACACCTACACAGTAAATATCACACAGGAGCCTAGGCAGGTGGCCCTGGGCAGGCCCTACTGGACATGGCTGGCCGTGAGCATGCCTCCTCACAGGAGAGCTAGCAGGACCTGGGCCGCCTCGTCCTGTGTTCTGCTGAGGTCAAAGCCTATGGGATTAGCATTTGTGTAAGTAAATCATGGTTGGCTATCAGTAACTTTGTAGAGTTTATTGAAATAGGGGTCAGGACACGTCATTAAAAGTCAGTGAACCAAGCTGAAATTGGCCAGTCACCACCTGGGAAGTGTGCTTGGTGCAAGTGCAGTCTCTGGGGTCTGTGAAAAGACAGTATTTCCTCTCCCGCAGAAGTTCCAGAAACCTGATTGCCTTATACTTAACAGAGGCTGGAGGAACACTGTACTTGAGGTAATGAGGGAAGGTAGTTCACGTCGATGACAATACAAGGCCCAGCTTAGGAAAAAAAAAAAAAAAAAAGAAAACCCCACCTATAATTCTTACAGGAGGTCACAAAAATGCAACAAGTCTCTACTCAGTGGGCGTAGGTACTCCTTAAGCTAGTTTCTTTGAGTTGGTTGATGGCGGCAACATGGTATACCAGAAGCACGGGTCATAGATGCCATTTGGAGTCCATTTTTGGTATCCATGTGGCTGGTAAGCTCGCTGATGGACTCCAAGTAAACCAACTGACATCTTTAACCCCAATTTTCAGGGGACGATTGGGCAAATTATGGACTGAAAGTTTGTGCTGCCCCAAAATGCATATGCTGAAATCCTAACCGTAATGTGATGGTATTAGGAGGTGGGGGGCTATCATTGGAAGGTGATCAAGTCATGAAAGTGGAGAGTCATGAACCACACTAGTCCCTTGTGAAAGAGATCGCAGAGAGCTATCTCCCCCTTTGCGTCGGGAGGACACAGCAAGAAGACAGCTGTCTGAAGCAGGAAGTGGGCTCTTATTTTCCACCCAATATGCCCACACCTTGATCTGGGATTACCAGCCTCTAGAACATGAGAAATAAATCTCTGTTGTTTATAAATCCCCTAGTCTGTGGTGCTTTGTGTTAGCAACCTGGTGGACCAAGACAGATAAAATCAGGAGCGAGAAAGTTTTTTTATAACTCTTGATGTCTTAGTGTTTCGGATGACAAGATTCTGGAAAGAAGGAAAGAAATCTGTGAATACAAAAATGGAAGGAATAGTCACACCATGAGAAATGGGTTTGGAAAACGTACCCTAAGGGCAGACTTGCAGACAGGACAGAGTCATGGTTTTCAATATATTGAACTTAATATCTCCTCACTGAAAAATTAAGAAGTTAAAACAAATCATCCTATTTAAAATTTTAATCCTAACTTAATTATTTAATAATTCTCTGCTTTTAGAGGTGAAATATTTTGACATTTCCTAGTTTTTGTTGATGGATTAAATATGGCTGATCCTTCTTTATCTTCCTCTTAGTAATCTGGTAAAGGTTTATGCATGAACTTGGTGATGATTTTTATATACTCCTCCTGCTGTCAAATAGTCTCTACACTCCCAGTTAAACCTTCTGCTTCATGTCAACACAATAATATCCTACTTCCCTAAAGTAATTTTTCAATTTCCAAGTCATCTACTTTCTTTGCTACAATTTCGTGCTTAAATTTGCAAGAACGTTATTATAATAATATATTTTTTACTTATCTTATTAACCCTTTTCCTAGATTCTGAGGTCAATGAGGCCTGTATCAGTCAGGGTTCTTCAGAGAAATAGAACCGGTCGGATATATAGCATATATCTTGAGGTTTATTTCAAGGACTTGGCTTCGATGATTTTGAGGACTGGCAAGTCTGACATCTGTAGGGCAGGCTGGCGGGAGCTAATCCTGTAGTTCCGAGGGAAAATTTCTTCATCCTCAGGGAAACCTCAGTTTTGCTCTTAAGGCCTTCAACTGATTGGGTGAGGCCCACCCACATTCTCAAAGATAGTGTACTTTACTTAAAGGTTATAGTTGTTAACCACATCTACAAATGCCTTCACAGCAACCCCTAGATTAGAGTTTGAGTGAATAATGGGTACTATAGCTTAGCCAATGGACTTGTTAATATCAAAGCACACAATATGTAATCAATTAGTCCATAAATGTTTACTGAATTGTTGCAACTAATAATAATAATAATTTCAAAACTGCCATCAGCAAAAGGCTCTCTTCTCTATAAATAATGAAATCTTGCTAATAGATTTATTATGTGCTTCTCAACTGCAACACTGGAAGGTAGGAGCTATAAAACTTTGAGATAAAAGGATTTCTAACTGACGATTCTATACCGAGTCATGCTATTCATCAAACGTCAGGATAGAATGCAATTTTTTTCCATAGAAGGACTCAGAATTTTTGCATCCCTTCTACTCTTTCTTTGGAATCCACTCAAAGATGTGTTTTAGCAAAAGGAGGGAATTAAACCGAGGAAGATAAGCCAACATAAAGAGAAGCGAAGATGATGGGTGTTATAGTTCTAAAAAAGGCCTCCATCCAAGCTGGAGCAGGAAGATGGACAACTCCTGGACAGAGGCCTCCAGGGGGAGAAATGATACTGAGAGGTCGCATCTGAGGATGAACAGGTGCACATGGATATAAGCAAAAGGCAACACTATTATTCATTCCAGAAAGCAAAAGAGTGCACATGAAAAGAAGCCCAGTCCTAGGACGCTCCTTCTATCAGCAGCAATCTCTGATCTCGATCTTGTGGCAGAGACGACGGGGAGCCAATCCAGTACCCACCTTCCCCTTGTTTCTTTCCAACAGAACTTCAGTATATTTGGTGGCAGAAATGTGGCCGGCTGAAGGGCATCTCCCAGTCTCCCTGGCAAGTGTGGGTGGTGATGGGACACTGTATGGCCGATGGAAATTTAATAGAAGCTGCTGTGGCGATCTCCTGGGAAAGCTCTTCGAGGAGACACACAGTTTGCCCTTCAGCCTTCCCAGTTTTCCCACCAGGGGTACGGATGCAGTGTCTGAGGGACTGGGGCCGCTGTGTCACCACGAGAGGGACAGGACATGCGGTCAAGCTGGCAAACAGGAAAGAACAGAGGACCCTGGATTCCCGAGGACATCTTAGAGTCTCCGCATGAGCCCTGAACTTCATGTTCGGTGAGAAAAATAAGTCACTACTTTGTGTGAGCCCATGTTTCAGAGTTTGTGTTCATAGATGAACACAGTTCCTAACTGACACAATTTTATTGGGAGGATGTGGGGTGGGATGGGGAGCGTGGTGCAAGAGAGGTCATTTCTTCCTGATCTATGCAGGATATGAAAGATAAGGTCTAAAATTCATAGGCCAAGAAAGAGCAATAAAAGCATATTCTGGGAAATATCAAAGTCCATAGCAGAGGAAATATTTACAAGTCGAAAGGGATTGCTCCTAGGATGGAGGGGGATGGCTGTTTTTATTACAAGTCTTTAGTATATTTGTACTTTGAAGATATATTACTTTGATAAAAATTAAAAATAATTAAAAACAAACAAAAAGATATGCACTGGTGATGAAACCAATTTCTTGTCCTTAAACTCACTTCCTGTATTAGCAGTATATTATGATTATCTGGCTCACAGTTAACCAAAGAGTCAGGGTAGAGCATTCGAGAAGTTACATGCCTGATGGCCCCAGCTGAATCTCAAGGGCAATGTCACCACGTCATGCACATATGATCTGATTGGCATTTTCTCTTTCCCCTGCCATGGATTTACTTTGCTCCAAGTTTATGACTGATTTGCCATGCATAGTGGCAAATACATATATGAGACAGCCCTGATCCAAACTGTTTTAGACGAACATTCTTTTAGATCTCCAGGAATCAAAATCCTACAACCTGGACGTCCCAATAATTCATTAGACTAATTAAAAATTTTTTTTCTTTTTATTCCAATTGGCATCATTCTTGATTTAAATTCATTTTCTAAAATTGGGTTTAAGTATGGCTAGGAATAACTTGTCACGCTTCTTTATATTATTACCACTTTACTTCTTATCCTTATTCTTTCCTCTCCCTTATTTTTCTTATATAAGAAAAGAGTTAGTCTCTCAAACCTTTAATATTTTAATACTCAAAGCTGATTTTTAAATTAGCCTTAGAGATTAAAAAGACATTTACTTTTGTGACCCAGATCTCAGTTTTTATATGTTAGAAACAAGCAAATCAGGCTGGTTCATTGATAATCACATGGACAGAAGGTGAATAGAAATTTTAATCAAAAGAAGCTTTGAACAGGATTTGCGCTCCTTGCTTGAAAAAAGACAATGCTTTATCCTTTAGATTGACACTTCTCAGATGCAGAGAAAGACTGCTGAAATGGCTGTATTTTTTTCCCCTGATTGGCACGACTCAATAAGTGGTTCCCACCAGAGGAAAAACTCACGATGAGCCAGAAGCATGGCTTACACGCCTCTGTCCTTTGCTAGACACCGATCGGGCTGGTTTGGTTTGTTGTTGTTGTTGTTGTTGTTGTTGTTTTTAACTCCCTTTTCATAGCCAAAAAAAGAATAGTTGCCCTTATTTCCTTATAACTAGATGGCTCACGATGAGTCTTTCCTCTGCTGGTAACCACTTAGGAAAATTCGCGCAGACTGAGATAGGCTTTCCTCTACTACTCCCCTGATACAAGATGCAAGATAAACACGTTGAGGGGAGGCAAGGGAAAAAATGCGAACGCTGAGTAGCAGTGCCTTGCCTTTCTCCATTTTCACTAAAGAGCTTTTTGAAATGTCTCAGGAACTGCATTCAAATGAAGCTTCATTTTATTTCTCCTTCGATTTAATAACTTCCAAAAGGAAGACTTCTGTTGCTTGTCTATTTCATAAACGGTGCCACTACTTAAAAATACTTTTAATGCGAGTGATTTAAAGAACATCACACAATGAACAGGATAACCGTGCCCTTCAGTGGAGCTTTATCTGTGTCATATCAGAATATTTCTCCTAAATGATCTCTGTGTGGGGGGAAAAGATAATTTCGTTATGGTCATCTATGGGCAAATTAATTTCATGCAATTAAAGGAATTCAAAACCAGCTGATACACTCTGCTCTAAGAGGTCTAACGGAGTGCAAGCTTACACTGAGGAGGGGACATCTGCACTAGAGAGATGCACGAGTATTTGTGCTACGGGGAACGAGAGGTGAAAGGAATCGCGGGTCTCTTGTGGACCTGGTAAGCGTCAGGCCCTCTTGAAGACGGAGCGAGTTTCTGGGGTGTATGTGACAAACCCATCTCTCTGACTCCGAAACTCGTGCTATTTCCGGCACATGGTGCTGCCACCCTGGTCCCTGGTGCCGCTCTCCTTTGGGAAGAGGTGCCGCAGGGCTCCCTCACCCCCAGTGCCATATACAGGAGTGTTTGGGATTCACGGCTTGCTTTGGTTTGGTTCTGAAATCGCCAACCTCAATCCGCCTCCCAAAGCATGTCACACAGCACCTTCAAGGTAAGCCCAGAGTTCGGGGTGCCTGGGTTGCTCAGTGGTTAAGCCCCTGCCTTTGGCTCAGGTCATAATCTCAGGGTCCTGGGATCGAGCCCTGCATCAGGTTCTCTGCTCATCAGGGAGCCTGCTTCCCCCCCACCTCTCTCTGCCTGCCTCTCTGCCTACTTGTGATCTCTCTCTCTAATAAATAAATAAAATCTTTAAAAAAAAAAAGTGAATACAAGGGGAAATGATTAGCTTTGATAGTGCTGATAAATTAAAGGAATGAGTCCTGGGTTCAAGACCAAAAATTTCTAAATTAGACAACATATGTTGTCTGAAATCTCAAAACAAGGTAAGCCCAGAGTTCACCGTTATCTTTGAAAACCCAGTGAAGCACTTTAGTGATTTTTATTCACCTTCAATGGCTCTCCAAATTCGGGGTGTGTTCATTTGATCATTTCTAGACAGGAGGAAAAAAATATCCCACATGGGTGCCTATCGATGGGGTATTTCTCGTGGAGAAAGAGGTCGCTGCTGCAGGGCGGAACATGAGTGCTAGGGCCATTTCTCTAGGGCCGTAAATGAGGTTTTCCTTCTTCATTAAGAATTTCTCCAAGGTTTTCCCATTGGAATATGTTTCTGTGATTCAGTTCCACAGTTAGGAAAGCGTGCAGCCTGTGGAGGGTTAGCAATCTACCTTTATGTTGCTAATGAATGTGAACCAAGCCAAAAAGTTTATACGACACATGGAAAAAAAACACTGCCCGTAGTACTTGATTTATTATTCCCAGTCAATGCAGCACAGCAATGTGGCTAGAAGCACCTATTCCAGAAACAGCCTCAGTCCAAATATCAACTTTGTCACTTAATAACCATGTGAACATGGCCCATCTACTTATTCTCGCTCAAAGTCAGTGTGATTTGAATAAAGCGATTTGTTTCAAAATACTATTATTTAGGGGCACCTGGATGGCTCAGTGGGTTAAAGCCTCTGCCTTTGGCTCAAGTCATGATCCCAGGGTCCTGGGATCGAGACCCGCATCGGGCTCTCTGCTCAGCAGGGGGCCTGCTACCCACCCCCCCACCCCACCCCCCACCTGCCTCCTCTGCCTACTTGTGATCTCTGTCTGTCAAATAAATAAATAAAATCTTTTAAAAAATACTATTATTTAACATTTACGGAGGGCCTACTAAATGCCAGACACTTGTGAGCCTGTTAAATTCTCCTTTGCCCCCAGGAGAATGGGTACTAATAGTATCCCCATTTGCCAGTAGTGAAAACTGAGGCACAGAGAGGCAGAGTGAGTTGCTGAGGTCGTAAAGCTAGGAGGCTGCAGATCCTGGTTTACACATTCAGGCTGACTGGCCCCTGGAAACATGCTCTTAGCCACAGAGAACACAGCGCAGGGTGAACATGCAAAAATTGCAGCTCGTGTGATGATGAGGTAACGACTAAAACAAGAAAATGCCCAATGGTCACTCATGCGTTTGTGAAACTACTTGTAGTCACCGTGTGACTCCATTTCGATCTGTGTCTCACCTTTGCCAGCTCTGTTTTGGGTGCACAGCCTGTGTTCTTCCTTCTGGGGCATGCACAGATACAGGGCCACCTTTGCTGAGAACATCAGAACAAGGCATTCAGCCTTCGAAAGTTCCCCTTAAAAACACCCGGGGGCGCCTGGCTGGCTCAGTGGGCGGAGCGTGAGACTCCTGATCTCAGGATTGTGAGTTCGAGCCCCACGCTCGTGGTGGAGCCTACTTAAAATAAGAAAAACAAAACAAAAAAATACCCAAGGCATAGGAGTCCTTAAGAGTCAGAAGACCGCCGTAAGTGAACAACGGTGGTTTCTCACTGTCCTTAGTGACATTTAAGACTATAACTTATTTACATGTGCTCTAGATACGGAACAGGAACCAAACGCTCAGATCCACTGGCAAGTAGCCCCAGGGTAGGCAATGAGATGCAGTTGCTGTCCCTTTGCCCTCCACGTGGATCATGGAAGTCTCGCCTCAGCCCCAAAGTGCTTGCAAATGGGACTGTCCGAGCCTCTGCGCCTTATTTCTTCCCATTACAGTCACATCCTCTGGCCTAATGAATTTCTAAAACTAGTTTTCATTTTATTTAGGGCAAGTTTCCAGCCGTGTTTTAAAATTAATCAGCACTAGTAATAAAAGATAACATGACCCCTGAAACTTTTGGCAAACACGTTCCACCACCGAACATACTATTGTAACACCCTTGCCTCTAGAAAAGTTGAAATGGACTATGCCACGCCTATTTCCTCTGGCTGCCGCTCTCAGACAACTCCCTTACTCTGAGCTTTCGGTGTCCTTATTTGCACAATCAAAGCATCAGCTGACTCGTCTGCCCTTTGAAATCACCAGGAAAAGAGATTTAAGAGGTATTAAAAGGTGTCGGTGAGGAGTGCCTGCGTGGCTCAGTGGGTTAAGCCTCTGCCTTCAGCTCAGGTCATGATCTCAGGGTCCTAGGATCGAGCCCCACATCCCCCACATCGGGCTCCCTGCTCAGCGGGGAGCCTGCTTCCTCCTCTCCCTCTGCCTGCCTCTCTGCCTACTTGTGATCTCTGCCTGTCAAATAAGTGAAATCTTAAAAAAAAATTTTTAAAAAATAAAATAAAAGGTGTTGGTGAGAGGGTCTCAGTCCCAGAGACTCTGATTTAATTGATCTGGGTGGGGAGTTTTGTTTTTTTTTTTTAAAGTTCCCCTAGGGAATTAGAATGAGCAGCCCAAGTTAGAGAACTTTGGGTTGGTCTAGATCAGCGGCTTTCAAATGCCAGCGTGTGTCACAATTCCCTAGAGGGCTTGTTAAAACACAATTACCCAGCCCTACCCCACCTGATTCAGCAGGTCTGGAGTGAGGCCTGGAAATTTGCACTTCTGAAGAGTTCCCAAGTTCCCGGGTGGGGCTGTGCCCCAGGTTTGTGAACCACTTCTCCCAATCTGGGCTTCTCAAACTCCAGCCCTCAGGCCAAATCCTGCTGGCCACCTGTTCTCGCATGGTTGGTGGAGAACGGTTCTTACTGTTTTCAAACGGTCGAAGAAAACCATCAAAAGAATTCTATTTCAAGTCATGGGAAAAGTATATGAAATTCAAATCCCAGGGTCCATAAATAAAGTTTTATTGGAAGGCAGTCACACCCATTCATTAAACCGAGCTGGAGCCTGGTGTGACTGCCTGTTTGCCGATGAAGATAACCCGGACTGCCACTGGCTCATACTCGAGCTTAGGTGTTTGCCTCCCGAAGCAGATCAGAGTATGCCCCCCTGCAAATATGCCACTTTGGCATCCGGATTATTTTGTACTAAAGGCAACTGAGAACTGGGGCGCCTGGCTGGCTTAGGCAGCAAAGCGCGCAGCTCTTGATCTCGGGGTTGTGAGTTCAAGCCCCACGTTTGGTGTAGAGGTGACTTAAAAATAAAAATCTTTAGGGGCGCCTGGGTGGCTCAGTGCATTGAGCTTCTGCCTTCGGCTTGGGTCATGATCCCAGAGTCCTGGGATCGAGCCCCAAGTCGGACTCTCTGTTCAGCAGGGAGCCTCTTTCCTCCTCTCTCTCTGCCTGCCTCTCTGCCTGCTTGTGACCTCGGCCTGTCAAATAAATAAATATTAAAAAAAATTAAAATCTTTAAAAATAAAATCTTTAAAAAAAATAATAAGGCAGCTGAGAACCAACAGCTGCAGGAAGAGTTCGCCGTGGCCCTCTTATCTGCCTAAAATCAGGGCGTACATTTCCCTTGGGGGAAGGTGCTCTCCCCCAGGTTGGGGGAGAGAAGAGTGAGTCTTCTCATGGAAGAAGACAGGGCGTCGACACCGAGATGGGTTGGCAGGAGCAGACCATACTAACATACCCCTTCCCTGCGCGTAGCGCCCGCGGAGACCTCCTCATCATTTCCCCACATTTTGGCGATCCTTGAAGCCCAAACCTTGTTTTCTTTGTAAAAAGGGCACAGAAGCCCTCCACTCTCACTGCTTCTTTGAGTCCTGCCCCTTCTCCCTGAACTCTTGAGCACATACATACTAAAAACTTGTGGGCCTTTCATTCTGTTAATCTGACTTTTGTCAGTTTCATTCACAGGCCCCGCTGACGGACCTGGGAGTAGAGGAAACGTTCTCCCTTACCTGACACTCCTGACCGCAGAGATGGGAGAAGCTGAGGCGGCAGACTCCTCGGTTCTAAAGTTCTCCTTCACCTTTTCTCAGTTTGAGGACAGATCCCAGCCGAAGCCCAGTTCCAGGGTTTCCCCCCGCAGCCCGCCACGGAACAGGACGGCAGGAAAGGCCACTCCGCCCGAGAGAGCCGTTTGGAAACAGGCTGGTTTCGGTCACCTCGCAGCAGAAACACATGGCCCTGTGTCCCTTCTGGTGGCAAATGCGCACGAAATGACCACCCCAGATCCCTCTGCAGCCAAACCCCGGGACACAGCCACTGCAGACGCGAACAGAGGATCTTTCTGAGAAAATGGCAGGCACGCCACGGGCAGGGTGAAGAGGAGGGCTACGCTTCATTCCTAAATATCTGAAACCCCAAAAGTCACTTCACGGTATCTCCTTTTCAGTACTTACTGCATCGTATTTTAATGAAAGCCTGCTACGTAAGAAGTCTTCGGTGATACAGAAGGCCCGAGAACACATCCTGCTGGAAATAAGCCCGTAAGTTGTAAAAACGTCCTCAAAAGCCCCTTCTCCTCCTGACTCAGGCCCCTAATTAAATCTAAATCCCAGTAATATCATCCCCGGTTACCTGACAGGGTTCTCTTGCCCCCTGCTTCTGTGAAGAGATGTGTATCCTTTTCAGGTGACTCTTCCCTTGACAAAAAGGTTGCCATGGCTACATTTTTTTTTTTTTTAACTGAAGGCTGGTATTTTAGAGCCCGTGCAATTTAAGTGAGGTACACCTGGCCTGAGGGTTATACTAATTTAAGCGCCTGTCTTTAATGCTAACAATTGTATCTTAATGCAGCTGCTCTGCGCGCCTGGTATACGGCGCCCAGGAGCAGTTGGAAGCGGCGTGGGAGTTCCTTAAGGAAAAGCGGGTAAGGCCAACCTCACCCAGCCCACCGGACTATCCACTTCAATCAGCGGATGCTTCACTCGCCTGGAATTTGTCTGTCCTCGGCATGTTTAATAATGAGTCACAATAATGAGTCACACGCTGCGTCTGCCAGGCTCCCGGGACCCAGGGCCACGTGACAATCTTCTGTGCCTACGTCCCTCGTCTTTGTTCTGACAGGCCACTCCTGCCTCCCACAAAGCCAGCCTGATGCTACTTCGGTGGGTCTATTTTCCTTCCAGGGCTCCCCTCGCACGTGATGCTTGGGAAGTCGATGGTCAGGCATGCAAACCAAGAGGAAATGTGTGCCATCTTGAGTCACGATGCTTTAATAAGGCATTCTTCATGGACAAATGACTTCTGGTTCGCCCCTGAGTAGGGGCAAGTTGAAAAGCGGAACCTGCTTTTCGGAAGGAATGCAGCATGGAGCTGTTACGCTGCCCGAAAACCTGAAAACACAAGCCACCCTGCTTCTGACTTTAGCCAGGAGTTTATTAGGTAAGGATCGCCACCTTTACGATTACACTTAGATGAAATATCATTCCAGACGTCATTCCAAAAACCTTCCACATGCTTCTAATGATTGTTCCACTCTATGAATACAATGGCACCAAACATTTAGGAATGTCTCATGGTATCTCAAGAATTTCTTTGCAGTGCAAAAGAAACCTTGAGATGTTCATCTTGGACGACAGATGGAAATGAACAAAATCGGTATCCATTTTCCTGCAAGTTCAATTGATTTTTTTCCTGTAATCTCTAGAAAATGAAGAACCTTTAAGAAGACATATATCTAAATTATACCTTTTTCAACCAGCCATGGAATTTTGCAAAAACGAAAATTTTTTTAAAGCCTGGAATTAAACAATTGCCGCATTGAAATACATCGGTGACTTTGCCTGCTGCGAAGCTATTAATTTAGAATTTTTTCATGGCTTTAAAACTTTGCATCTTTATGTAGTAATTTATTCTCATGCAAATACACTAATTAGGGTGACCTATGTAACAATAACATAAATCCAGTTGTTTTCCATGGGTTGATCGTAGTCTGGCACAATCATGCCTTTGCTCAAAAAAGACTGAAAACAATTTCACACGAAGAAACTAGTTTCATTCTTCAATCAACAATTTCAATCAGTGCTTAGTTGTCTAAGATTAAATGCAAAACATATCACAGGCACCGAAACCACTTTTAATCCTTCTTACTGAGCTACAGATACTCCTTCATTTAATCTTTGATTTGTTAGATAAAGAGAAAGACTTAAATAAGGGAGAAAGACAAAAATTTAAAAAACAAAACAAAAGAGAGAGAACAGCATGAAAGCAGCTATAAAATGCTGGTAAAATGTGGAAGAATAGAAACCATGTGGAAGTAAGTATTGTGGAGTAAAGGTTTCCCAAAAAATCTTCAGGAATCTTCTTTAAAAATACAGTAACAGAGAAAAAGCCCCCCAAATGAGCAAACGCCAGTAGGAAAGTCTTGGTCAATTCTCTTTTCCTTAAAAGAAACAACAAGATTAAGAGTATAAAAATAGAGAGGAGGGCACAATAGTAATGGGTAGTTTTGTCTTCCTTCGGTGCCTGCTCTTTGCTATAATTAATCATTTACTCCAACTGCAGACCACCGGGGAACTGCACTGAGTGGCGACAATTCAAAGCGATGGAAGCCAAATCAGTCCTTACGGGTTCCCCTATTGGGGTTTGGACCCAGAGTGAAAGCAAGATAATGGTCTCAGAGCAACCTCTGGTGGCTGAATGTCAAAAGCTCAAGAAGTCAGAGGCCACCTGACTGGTGTTCTTAAGATTTTGTGCAAATGGAAGTTAGTTACTATTTAAACCACTTCAAGCCAGTCAAGTAGCCCAGAACTGACTTGGTGGGAACTGAAATGAATTCATTAGTCCCAAAGACTATCTCAGCTAACAGGAGTTTTGATGCTGACAAATTGGGCAATTCAGACAACAGGTACAATTTTCCTAACACTTGGACACGAAAGGGTGTTGAATACAAAATCATCTCCAACTTTCCCGAGTCTATCCAATAAATGTTGAGCCGGTGGTGACAGACACCTGAAATTAATTTTAATTTTTAAGTGATGGATATATTTAAGCAATCTAAATATTTTCAGTTCGTAAAAAGCTCTGTGTATGAGTGTGGTGTGTGTTGTGTGTGTGTGTGTGTGTGTGCACGCGCGTGCACACGCACGCAGATGCACGCACAGAGCTCTGTCCATTAGATGCATTTGGGTGCATGCTCTTGTCACAGATTTCCCAGCTGGAAAACATCTGTTTAGGATAGAGGCCTGTAAATTCCATCTGGTAGACTCCCCATTGAGCCATCTCATCTGGGATGTTTCTATGGGCCCCTTTTGAAAAGTTTGACTCTCATAATGTCACCTGTGGCAAGCGTCATGTCCAAAAGAGCACTGCCATCTGCCAGTGCACTTTCTGAACACATCACGTTTTCACAGCAGGTTAGAATCTTTTGTTCAAAAAGAGCTATTCTAGGGGCGCCGGGCTGGCTCAATGGGTAGAGCATGCGACTCTTGATCTCGGGGTCATGAGTTCAAGCCCCACATTGGACGTGGAGCTGATTTTTAAAAATGTGCAAGAAATTAATAGTAACATCCCAACGTTAACTTCTCAGTTCCCCCTCCCCCCATTTTACTGCGGTAATGTAAGACATTAACATTACGGAAAGCACAGTGGAGGGTATGTGGGAATGCTCTCTACTATCTTTGCAACTTTTTTTCTAAATCTAAAAATGTTCTGAAATCAAAATTGTATTGTTTTTAAAAAGTACGAAGAATAATGAGTAAATAACACTGAGGGAAGTGGGAAAGGATTGACAAAGTTCTCTTGTAGAAAGGATTACTAACATGTGATCATTTACTGTTGTCTGTTACGCTCCAGGCACTGAACTATGCACCATATCAACATTAACTCATTACAACGGTGCCCCTTCAAGTGCTTTGGTAAAGGAATACCGTTGCCTACTCTGAGTAACAAAAGAACCAACTCTTGAAGGAAAAAGATGTGGTGCTTAAATTTCACTAGGAGAACCTTCCTTTATTCTTCCTCTCGCTTGGTGTTTTCTTTTCTTTCTTTTATTTTTTAAGATTTTATTTATTTGACAGAGAAAGAGAGTACACAAGCAGGGGGAGCAGGAGAGGGAGAAGCAGGATCCCTGCTGAGCAGGGACCCCGATGCAGGGCTCCATTCCGTGACTCCGGGATTGTGACCTGAGCCAAACACAGATGCTTAACCGACTGAGCCACCCCCACGCCCCACCTCTCAGCTTGCTCTCTTCACCTTCCCTCGAGTCTTAGGCCCACTCCAAACCTGATCTTCATTCCTTCCCTCCATGACGTTTCTTTGTCATTACTCCTATGTTTGAGTATCTGAACAGTTGTACATTCATTTATTCTGATACCCCAATTTTTGAATTTAGAAGTCAATAAATTCCAGGACTCGACTATTTAAATTTCGAGATCTCTAGTACATCCTAGTGTTTTCCGTAAGAGAAAGCAAGGGGTGGTCGTTGTGGCGGGGGCAGCGCAAGGGTCTGAGTTCGAGCCAGTCTCAGTCTGGCCAGGAGGTCCCGTTGTGAATTCTCTGGATTTGATGAGTTCCTCTTCAGTACTCGTCAAGTAACCTAATTAGTAGCTCAGCTATTCTTAGCCCCAGAACAGGGTCCACAGCTCCCATGACAGTCACCAAGCACAATTTGCAAGCCTGACACAAAAACGCTACTCCCTTCCAAACTCAGAAAGCATAAGATGCCCAGATGATGAGTGGCAATAGTAGGTCTCCGAAGCCCGGCTTCCCTTTAAGCTCTCTTGCTGTCCTCATTCCAAGGAGCCTTGCTGTCTGCATTACTCATGTAATTATGGATCCCATTCGAACTTACGTTCGCTTCTCTGTTGTTACTACCCTTATTGAAGCCAGACCTGTCTGTTGAACTTCTTCCCACGTGTTGTGGGTACAACTGCATGACCCCCTGCTCTGCCAGTGTCAAGGTGAGATGGTACCATGTGACCAAAAGCCACAGGGAACAGGGAGTCGGGAGAGCCGCCTCCGATTTTCCCTGAAGCAATCTGGTTAACTTTTCGGGGTCTCATAATGCTCACCGAGGAGGCAGTGAGGGGACGGGCTTCACTCAGGTAAACTTCTAGAGTTTCGTGAACACCCTGTTGGATGCCTCTTATAACCACGGCAAGTCCTTCCATTGCTACCTCTTTCTCCCACTGCTGCCGCGGTGACCCTTCCTACGTGGGTTTCAACCAGTTTCCCTTGGGTGCAACCGACTGTGTCTTGCCTCTGTGGATTCCAAGGAACTCTCGATTCCTGCCTGCTTTGGGGCTTTTCCCATAGGCCATGGGACTCCTATAGCTCAGCTCTCCCGGAGGCACAGCCCAGGAACTCAGGGGTTGACTCTCACGGGCTCACCCAAGACCGATGGGATCCAAGACCCTTTTGTCCCAAAGGTAAGTTCTGGGACGCATTTGGCAAGCTCCTCTGAGCACTCCCTGGGATGAACCTGGGAGAAGCCCACTTGACCATGCCATTGGGCGGGCTTCCCCACTGTCTCTGCCCCTCCCCAGCCTCACACTGCTGCTCTCTGAGACTCCTTCCCGTACACACTTCCTGCAAGGAGGCTGTCTTCAGGACCCGCTCTGGGGGGGATCCAGGCTAAAAATGCCTACGTGGCATCAGACATTTACATCCTTCCCCGCTCTAAATTTTGATGGTTCTGCAATTGCTTGTTGGCAGAGTTCAGTGCTGCCCAGTGGTCCTTGTAATAAGAACAGGCTGGGAAGAGGCTGAGCGGCCAGGATAGCTGAAAATTACTTCCAGCAAGAGGCCACTGGGCGTGCGGTTCTGGTACAGTCCCAGGGTATATCTGGCTCGATCCCATGGTGACCTGATATAAGTGGAAAGAGAACTGTAACAGAGAGGAATTTAAACAGAAATAGGCTAATGAGAAGGACCCAGAAACTGCTCTTCTTTCTTTCCACTCCCCAATGCTAAGGAAACCATTAGGGGAAGGACGTTTTCATCTGAATTTCTGTTCAGAACAGGAGACATTTTAAAAGGTCAGGAGAAAAATTTCTGAAAAACACATTTTTGCATGTTGCCCAAAATGAGAGAAGCGTGTCATCTCTCCCTTTAGAACATAAGCGAGGGACATTAACAATCATTAATTGTCAATTAAGTTTGGGAAATGAGTTAAGCAGTCTCTTTCATTTTTATTTTTTCTTTAAGCAGTCTCTTTTATAAAGGGTAAATTTTCTCTGCGCCTTCAAAATATTAACATAGATTGTGATTCTTTTAGGGGGAGACTCCAAAAGCAGCATTTCCTGAATGGATTTTTCCACAGAATCGTTTTCCACAGGCCTTTTGCAGAACAAGAAGGTGTGGAATCGGCTGGGAGGAGTGAAAAGAAGGCGATCCTTTTCGTACAACTGTGAACCATGTCTCCACTGGAGGAGGTAATAGGTCGCTTCTCACACTGTAATCCTGGCAGATTACTGTCGGAGAAGGTGTATGGGTGACCTAACCTTCGCCTGGTGATTTCAGGTTGGCATGACTTTGCCCCATCTCACCCGCACTCTTCAATGTCAACAACACACTGGGAGGTGGGTAGAACAGGAATATTATTTTTCCTTTTTTTAAGAAAAAATTTATTTATTTATTTGACAGACAGAGTTCACAAGCAGGCAGAGAGGCAGGCAGAGAGAGAGGAAGGGAAGCAGGCTCCCTGCTGAGCAGAGAGCCCCATGCGGGCGGGGCTCCATCTTAGAACCCTGGGATCACGACCTGAGCCAAAGGCAGAGGCTTAACCCACTGAGCCACCCAGGCACCCCAGAACAGGAACTCTTAATCCTTATTTTTTTTTTAAGCTTTTATTTTTTTAAGTAATCTCTACACCCAGCATGGAGCTCAAACCTACAACCCTGAGATCAAGAGTCGTGTGCTCTACAGACGGAGCCACCAGCAGCCCCAGGATCCCTTACTCTTTAGCAGGGGAAACAACCTCAGCTTGGCCTGTGTTTAAATGAGAGCAGAGGCATGCTGCCTGGTGGCTCCATCAGTTAAGTGTGCAACTCCCAATTTTGGCTCAGGTGGTGATCTCAGGGTTGTGAGATTAAGTCCTGAGTCTGGCTCTGTGCTGGGAGTGGAGCCTACTTAAGGTTATCTCTTTGTCCCCCTCCTTCCTTCCTAAACACACACACACACACACACACACACACACACACGGCAGAGCCAGAAGCAAAGATCCAGATCTTCCAGTTCTGACCCAGGATTGTTCCCAACCATCACATTTGTATTTTGCTGTTTTTATTAGTTTGCATTGCTCACCATTCTAGAAAAGAAGAATCACTTGGTATTTTTACTTGCTATTTTGGCCCTTCTCCAATACTACTCTCACAAATTGAAACGAGGTTGAAAAAGGGTCAAAATCCCTTCCGGAAAACTGTACAGAGTGCTGTGTGTCTTTTAGTTCTAACGTCAAGTGGAGAATTAGACTCTAGGAGAGTTCATACAAAAGAGTGCTAAAAACTTTTGTAAAACCCCCAAACCTGAAAGGCAACAAATGGTAACTTGGAAATGGAAGAATAAAAAGCATATACTCACAGTCCCCAAAACAAAGAGATAGGCTATAATTTGGGGGTAGTTATGAACTTAAGGGTACATCTGATTCCATGTGTACAAAGCATGTAGTGAGCCCGCTTAGAACAATTCCATCCCTTTGTGTGGGTAACCATGGAAAACACAGTCATTGCCATTCCAGTGTGGGTCTGGGTGAAATCATCGAGCATCCGGATGGCCTGATATGTCCATAAAAGAAAATCGGAACTACCACAAATCCCACAGCCCACTTTTCATTCCTCATTTTAGGGATTTCCTCCAGTTGTCAAAATTGACTTTTTCCTTTCATCTTCTACCCATCACTGTGTGCCTATCCTCTTTATGAAAAAGTATTGAAGGAAATTTCTCACTATCTCCAGCCACGGGCTCTAACTATACCCTAGTCCTGGGTTTTTAATTTTTTTTTAACTTCACCTCCAGCAGAAGATTATGAGATTCCATTGCCATAAAGTCAGTTTTTAAAGACTTCATACATGTACGCATGAGCAGCAACAATAAGAAAGATTTCTCCGAGGCTTTCCCTCTGCCTGTAGATTTTAGTGTATGTTTTTGTAGCTATGCTATTGTAAGAGTGCCTCGAGGAGCTTGTAGCTCTGCTTCAGTTTCTTCACCTACTGGTAAGTTACGGTAAGACTAAAATGCAATCAGTCATTAAACCCTGTACAACTGTGAAGTCTGCTAGTCTTGTACATAGGATCCCATGCCAGACTCTGGAGAGTCAAAGCTCAGGAAGATGCTCTTGTCCCTTGAAAAGTGAGTTCACAATTTACCAGACAAAGACCCAAACCCAAAAAAGCAAGCACAGCGTACCATCCTATTGTGACTGATGGACTCCTGAGTATGATGCAACGGTATGAAGAGATCTAGATCATACGAGCCATCAGGAGATTCGCTTTTAGTCCTACCTCTACCCTTATTTCACTCTTTGAGGCTCGGTTTAGCCATCTGCAAAGTGAGCGTTGAATTAAATAAGTTCCAAACTCCTTTGATTCAAACTCTTGCTCTAGTGTTTCTCATTTTATGGCTCATTTCTAATACTTATTGAGAGGTGAGACTGTTTCTGACAGACACCGTTGGTTGCCTGCCCTGGTAACCACTGCCCCTTGCTCAGCCCCAAGGGGTGAACTGGGATCCTCAAAGGCAATCAGGGTCATTTCATGACCCTTGTCCGGGATTGGCTTAGGCATGGGCATGCAAATCACTTTTGACCAACAAGATAGTAAGGGAAGGCTGCTTGAAGTGTTCTTAAAAAAAGGTTTTAATACCCGATTAAAAGGGAAAAAAAGGGGGGGGGTGTGTGTGAATAAGAACTCCACTTCCTGCCTGTGGGTATGGGGGTGGGGAGTGAGGAGGTAATGCGTAGAGCTTGGGAAACCCTCTGCCAGCCACTTGCTGATGTGAGTGCACTGGGTCAGGAGGGCAGAGTGAGGACTGAAGACACACCAGGATTCCTGATGACACTGTTAGGTCAGGAATTAATCAAGGCTGGAACTAACTGTGTTTTAATTTGTGTGTGGGAGATTAAAAAAAGGGGGGGGGCTGGGGAATCTGTGTTGTTCAAACCACCAAACGTAGCCAATTAAAACATGCAATCCAAAAATTTGAATTATGGTACTTTGAAATGTTTACCAACTCATCCCCAAGCCAAATTTCATATTGTGATAAAGCGAATTCATTTCAGACAGAGAGGATGAGTGATTCAGGGAGATGAAAGCCCCTTAACAAATCTGCTCTTCAAAGTTCTCATCTGCAAAACAGAATCCAAAAGTATATCTCTGTACTACATCGAGATGGTAAATGTCTAGCAGGCATACACTGATTATTGTGACTGTTATATTAGGTAGGAGAAGGCTGGTGGGGAAGAGACAATGCCATAGGGCAACCAAATCCTGTTATATTTTGTTTTTCTTCCTGCACACACAGGAAGACCATTATTTCCCAGTTTCCCACACAAATAGGTCTCAGTCACGTGACTGAGTTCCAGGCTGTGGGAAATGTGATGCAATCCCCACGTGATCTTCCTGCCAGGTTTCGGTGTCTTGTTACTGTGACATTTCAAGACTTGAGACCAAGTTTCATACTGGCCACTAGATGGACGCTGAGCAGTTTTATTTTATTCAAATCTTTAATAAGTTTACTCAAATTTACAATGCTCACTTTCCACTCATATTTCCTGCTTTCCATTTAAAAATGAAGGGGAGAGGCGCCTGGGTGGCTCAGTGGGTTAAAGCCTCTGCCTTCGGCTCAGGTCATGATCTCAGGGTCCTGGGATCGAGCCCCGCATCGGGCTCTCTGCTCGGCGGGGAGCCTGCTTCCTCCTCTCTCTCTGCCTGCCTCTCTGCCTACTTGTGATCTCTATCTGTCAAATAAATAAATAAAATCTTTAAAAATGAAGGGGATTATTTAGGGGATCATTAAAAATGAAGGTTAAGTACCTGCCCTCAGCTCGGGTCATGATCCCAGGGTCCGGGGATTGAGCCCCACATCGGGCTCCCTGCTTGGCGCAGAGCCTGCTTCCCCCTCTTCCCCTGCCTGCCGCTCTGCCTGCTTATGCTCTCTATCTCTCTGTCAGACAAACAAATAAAATCTTCTAAAAAAAAAAAAAGTAAAAATGAAGGGGAAATTAACAATCAAGAAAGCTAGCCCAAGATCTATAGTAAAAATAAAGAAGTATTGAAATATCTGCTTTAAAATATCAAATATGGGGGCACCTAGGTGGCTCAGTCGGTTGAGCATCTGCCTTTGACTCAGGGCCTGATCCCAGGGTCCTGGGATGGAGCCCTGCATCAGGCTCTCTGCTCAGCAGGAAGCCTGTGTCTCCCTGTCCCACTACCCCCTGCTTGTGTTCCCTTTGTCACTGTGTCTCTCTCTGGCAAATAACTAAATAAAATTTTTAAAAAATACATCAAATATAGTTTGCAAAATCCATGGACAAACTCTCCCCAGGGAAACAAAGCAGCTACTCCTTGGGGGAGACATCTGCCCCTCTAAGTAGGTGTTATTTTTGCCTAAACATCTACTAGAGGGGCGCCTGGGTGGCTCAGTCATTAAGCATCTGCCTTCAGCTCAGGTCATGATCCCAGGGTCTCGGGACCCAGCCCCACATCAGGCTCCCTATTTCTCCCTCTCCCACTCCCCCTGCTTGTGTTCCCCCTCTCACTGTGTCTCTCTCTGTCAAATAAAATTTTTAAAACAAAAATAAATAAATAAAATAAATATCTACCAGAGAGAATGCCTGTAAAGAAAGTGATGGACTTAGGTGCATTTTTTTCCCCTTTTCTCAAGTACAGCCTCTAAAAAAAGATTTTTTAAAAAAATTTATTTACTTTAGAGAGAGGCTGAATGAGAGCATGATAGGGGGAAAAGCTGAGGGGCAGGGAGAGAGATCTGAAGCGAACTCCGTGCTGAGCGGGGAGCCTGACAAGGGGCTTGATCCCATGACTGTGAGATCATGACCTGAGTCCCATGATTGTGAGATCGTGACCTGAGCGGAGCTGAAACCAGGAGTCAGGATGCTTAACCAATTGAACCACCCAGGCGCCCCTGGGCTGGTTTAAAGGAAGATATGGGGTTATGGAGAAATGCCAAAGGAGAAACGCCCCTCTCCTGGTTGGATCACATGACCAGATATGAGTAGGTAAAAAGCATGTACCTGCTAATGTCAACACAGTTTTCACTCTATGAGTCCTATCATGTTTACAGCAACTTCTTTTTGTAAACAGGCACAACAACAGTTACAATTTTATTCATCTAAGTAAGAAAAAATCAAGGAAATAATTTCTATATAAGTTACCTAAAAGATAAAGAAGTCTCCAGTGTTTTCCAAAGAACCCTAGCTGGCGTGGTAATTTTTTAAATGTGAACCATGCAATGTACAATACTATTGACTTAATATAGGAAATTATTTTAAAATAATGAAAAATGAATTTTGAGTTTTGATTTTGTCTTTCACTTGGAACAGGGCTTAAATATGAATTTATTGATTTTGATACATCTTAACTTTGAACATATTAATTTTTGAACACTTAACCCTAATGCGTCCACCTCACTGGAAGATTTAAAAGAAAGAGTCCCCTTTGGTAATAGTCTGCACTTTATAACTTAAAAAAAAAAAACATATTAAAATGAGCCGATAGGTTGTAGAGAAGAATACAGAAACCACATTCACATTTCAGATAAGATTATGAAGACAAAAGATTTCAAAGACGGTTCACTGGAAACTATACATCATATCGCCTAAGGGTAAAAGGTCATACCTCTCTGTTAGTAGGGAGACCTTAGTGGATATTTGGCCAAGTCACTTATCTCTAGCTTGATTTTGCCTCAAGAGTTTCGTATCTAAGTGAGTATTCTTAAACACATCCAGGGATAGGAAACTAATTCCCATTTTTATAATCCCTTCTACAGTTGGACAGCTCTATAAGTTAAAAGATTATACGGTCAGGGTAAGTAAATCTAGCTGTTATGACAAAGGGTTCCCCAACCTCCACGGCTCGACACATTAAGGTTTTATTTCATGTTCATATCACAATCCAACATGGAGTTGCTATCCATTGGCTCTTTTCATGAACCCAGGCTCCTTCCACCTACCACTTCTAGGACCTCAGAGTTCTCCCCTGGATCTCTGCATCTGGCCAGCAGCCAAGGGAACAGAGAGCAGATGAAAGATCTTGAAGGAGGCTTTAAGGGTCAGGACTAGAAGGAATGTACATCAATCCCACTTGCCTTTTGTCGGCCTGAAATAGGCACATGGCCCCACCTCGTTAACAAGAGGCTAGCACAAATAGTGTGTCAGGGTCCCAAGGATGGAGATGAGCTCAAAGGTATTGCAGAACGCTAGCAGTATCTGTTGTCCAAAGCTGTCCTTCCATTTAGCTAAGGAGTTTCTTGCAATAGTTTCTACCTAAAGAAGCCAGCTCACCTCTGGATCATATTGGCTCAAATTGAATTCCACTTTCACACAACAGCCCTACAGATATTCCAAGATGGTCATTATGTCTCTTGGTTCATTTGCTTCTGGGCTATTCATCCAACCAATTAACTTGTTCTCACATGATCAATTTTTATGTCCCTCTGTGATCTTTGTTTTTCTTACCTCCAACCACTCTATAGTTTGAAGGAAAACTAAATGAGATACTGCAATAATGAGCCCACCTTAAATACTGTAAATTCATTACTGCAAATTAACATTACATTAAGTTCTGCTAACTCACAATAAACTCACTTCCTCTAACTGGTTTTACACAGGGCTGCTAAACAACATTTCTTTCTTTTTGCACTTAGTTTACTGATGGAAGCCTTGATATCTACTCATTTCATGTTGTTAGATTTGAATACTGTGCCTAGACTAATTGGAACAACGCTGCTCCTGTCTATCCCATCTCTGGCCTCTTAAACACCTATAACCATCCCTAAAAGCAAGTGGGCATTTAAGAGTTGGCCATAAACACAGATGCTCAGGACAACAGCTAATTCATCATGGATGCTGTCAATCTCCTCTTCAAAACACACCCAGAGGGCTTCCTGGCTGGCTCATTTGGAAGAGCATGTAAGTCTCAATCTCAGGGTCATGAGTTCAAGTCCCAGGTTGGGTGCAGAGATTACTTAAAATAAATAAATAAAACAAACTTAAAAAAACCACACACCCGGAATTTGACGCTCTCTCATTTTGTCCTACCGCTCTGCTCCAAGCCATCGCCATCTTTTCATTGCACTCCCGCTGCAGCCTCCTAACTTCTGGATCACCCTGCACCTCCTCCCAAGCCCACTGAAAAGCTGTGATTCTTTTGAACTCCCCTGCTCAAAACTCTTCAGTGACTCCCATCTCACACCCAGTAAAAGCCAAAGTCCATGCAAGACCTCATCTTCTCTCAGTCTCCTGATTTACACCGCTTGCGCCGCTCTGAGCCCCCTGTAGGTCGACAACAGATACCACATGCTTCCATCTCAGGGCCTTTGCACTTGCTCTTCTCTCTGCGTGTGGTTGTCCCCCTAAGGATAAAAGCACAATTTGTGCCCTCACTTCCTTCAGGTCTCTGCTCTACTGTTCTCTTTTCCAAAAGGCCTTCTTGGACACTTTCAATGACTGACAACCTTCTCACTCCTCTCTCTTTCTGGAGCTCCCTAACTCCTGTGCCCTGCTCCACTTGTCTTCATAGCACTATCTGACATCTTGGATACTTAGTGTTTTATTGTGTGTCTTGTTACATTAGAATATAAGCCAAATGAGGAAAAGAACTTGTTGAGCTGACTCTATAGCTTCAGCATACGGAATCGAGCTAGAAGCAGTGATGGTGCTCAGTAATGATCCACACATGGAGGCACAGGTGCTTTATGGCCCTCCACTGCCCGCCTCAGCCCTGGCCTGCCAGTCCCCCTGGCTTTGTACACTCTTCCCACAGAGATGTCACCCCCTGAGCCCTGTTGGCCCATGAGTTTGCATGTCAGAGTATTCGCCATTCTCCTGGCCTTATAGAATACCCTTCAAATGTGTACATTAATAAATAAAATGTAAGTTTCATTAAAGCAAGAACTAGTTTACACTCTATGTTAACTTAGGCAAGATCAGTTCAGGAACTCCCATGTCTTGTCTTTTGTCCTTGCCATCTGACTTAGAAATCAACTCCCACGCAAACATCAACTCCCATGCAAAAACCAAAGTCCTCTCTATGAAATCAACTCCCACGCAAACATCAACTCCCATGCAAAAACCAAAGTCCTCTCTAAAATATTGTTGGCACTAGGCATTGTTAATGCAAAAATCATCACAGCACATTTCTCGGAAAACATTTGCTCTCAACAATTAGAGATAAGGCTTATGCCTGCATTAAACTTTCTTATACATGTTGGTAAAAAAGGTAGAAATAGGGGTGCCAGGATGGCTTAGTTGGTGGGGCGTGTGACTCTTGATCTTGAGGTTGTGGATTCAAGCCCCATGTTGGGTGTAGAGATTCCTTAAAAATAAAATCTTTAAAAAAATCTTTAAAAATGGTAGCATTTTTAAATCTTCCTTTCTTCCTCTCCCTCTTCCTCTCCTTTCTTCCTTCCTTCTTTCTTTCTTTCCTTTCTTTTTCTTTTTTCCTCCTTCCTCCCTTCCTCCCTCTTTCTTTTTTTAAAAAGAAAGCATTGTGTTTCTAATGAAAAATCCAAGAATTGAAATATGTAATGGGAAATTGTCAGAAAATTCCCCCAAATTTGAAAACATAACAAAATTAAATTATTTGGTGTATGGAGGTTAAAAAAAAGATAAGTTTTATGAACTTTTGCCAAAATATTTGGTCATTGTTGAAAAAGAAAATATTTCCCAGCCATACTTTTTAAGGTTTTGCTTCCTAGGAATGCAAAAGAAAATTTCCCCAAAATTTATGTTGTGTAACTTGTTCCTGCCAAGCATTCTACTTGAAAAACAGAAAATTCTGGCAATATTTTAATAGAACAATTCTTTAGCTTCAATTAACTCCTTACTGAAGTGTTAAAAAGATCTATACATTTTTTCTATGGTCAGACAATGAATATTTATGGAGAGCGCATGTTTTATACATAAAGTTTGAGAAGAGAAAAAGTATCTTCAGCAGAGACAGTTCTGGGCAAGACAAATTTCTGGTGGGCCAACTGAATCGTCATCTAGGGCAACTTGATAGAGACATTAATATAGTTACAGTTTTATGTAGATATAAATATAGCAGCAACCAAAAGGAAATTTGTCTTATGCTTTATGATAAATTAATCCATATACTTCCTCTATCTTGAAAATATAATTTTTAAAAAAGATTTTATTTATTTATTTGTCGAAGAGAGAGAGAGAGCGAGCACAGGCAGACAGAGCGGCAGGCAGACGCAGAGGGAGAAGCAGGCTCCCTGCCGAGCAAGGAGCCTGATGCGGGACTCAATCCCAGGACGCTGGGATCATGACCTGAGCCAAAGGCAGCCGCTTAACCAACTGAGCCACGCAGGTGTCCCGAAAATATAATTTTGATAGAGAAAAGACTTTTATCACACATAAAAACTTTCCCTTCCAATAGCATTGGCTACTTTTTCTTTATCTGGTAAACCAGTTCTTTCTTTCTTTTTTTTTAAAGTCAGTTCTTTCTTTCTTTCTTTCTTTTTTTTTTTAAGATTTTTATGTATTTATTTGAGAGAGAATGAGAGAGAAAGAACATGAGCGTGGGGAGGGTCAGAGGGAGAAGCTGACTTCCTGCCAGGCAGGGAGCCCAATGCGGGACTTGATCCCAAGACTCTAGGATCATGACCTGAGCCAAAGGCAGTCACTTAATCCACTGAGCCACCCAGTCTCCCCCAAAGTCAGTTATCTCTTTAACAACAATTTATGGGACTCCTACACATGCATAAGATCCCAAAGCCCCATAGTAGAGTGGGTGGGGGGGGGGGACAACAAAAGCATGAGCTACAGAAAACTCATCTGATCCATCCAACAAATATTTATTAAGAGACTGCTATGTACCAGGCACTGTTCTTGATGCTTAGGATAGATACATCAGAGAAGTAAACCGACAAAATCTGTCTTTGATGTACTTCCATTAAAAGAGAACAGGCAAGGACTACAATAAATAAGTGAATTAGAGTTATCTCAGAAGCTACGCCCTATGGGGAAATAGAATGTGGTCGGGGCACTGTGAGTAATGATCACAAGATGTAAGATTGATAATTTACATGAGGAGTCAGAGCAGATTTCTTAAGAAGGTAACATGATTCCCTCATTTGTGGGGTGATACCTGTACACTGTGGAAAAACATTGACTTTATTTTATTTTATTTGAGGGGGGGCATGAGGAAGGGGAGGGGCAGAGAGAGAGGGACAAGCAGACTCCCCACTGGAGAGCTCAATGTGGGGCTTGATCCCAGGACCCTGAGATCATGACCTGAGCCGAAGGCAGAGGTTTAACCCACTGAGCCACCCAGGCGCCCCAGGGAGAGAGAGTCTTAAGCAGACTCTGTGCTGAGCACAGAGCCAATGCTGGGCTCCATCTCATGACCCTAAGATCATGACCTGAGCTGAAAGCAGGAGTCAGACATTTAACCTATTGCACCACCTGGGCGCCCTGACCCTGGACTTGGACTATCTTAAGGCAAGGGCCATGAAAAAGCATGCTTTGCATGGTATCCATCTGTGGAAATCCATGTGGAGAAAGAATTCTTCACTTCTCTGTGCAGACTTTTCTCCTGCAAATGGAAGAGCTATCTACCTGTCAGATGCTATGGCCAGCTCCTTCCCTGGATATTTGCCCCACTAGGCCCAGATTCCCACACTCTTATTCTTCCGCTTTATCCTCTGTCCGAGACAGAGCTGGGCCTGGGAAGTTAGGTGAATCTCTAAGAGCTCTCCTATCCAGCTGACAAAGTATATAGAGTGGAAGTAGACTGTAATATTTTTTAAGGCGGGTCATGAGGAAATGATGTCTCTTCCTGGTGGAGGAATATTGATGAGGTGACCACAAGGGACTTGTGGAGTGTGTGTGCTGCCTCTGGGGTTGGTAGACAGTGAAGCTGGCTCCCCACAGTATGAACCAGAGAGGCCAACGTTCTATTTATATTCCCGTAAGCCTTTCCATCTCTCTGCCTGGTAGCCTGACGTCCAAATGCCAGCCTCCAAGTCTTTTTGCCATGGAGCTTTCTCTAGCATTGGAGCCAACTTTTGTTTGCTCTGGCAGGCAAGGGGTACAGGAGAATTAAAGTCTCCCACCTCTGACATTTTGCGGTCCTCATCCGGTGACGGACCAGAGTCGGTACATAAATACCCCGACTCCCTCTTCACTTGGTGTCTGAGGGGGGCTATCTCTGAGGAGTATGTTTTATACCAGCTCCCAGAGTTCCCCAATAGGATTAAGCTCCAGTTGCCCATAGTGAGAACTTACTCAAACACACATTCTTTATTGGGTTCCTTGCCTCCCGCATCGTTCTCCTCCAAATAAGCGACTTGCCCCTGATACTCTATTTCTAGATCTATATCCAGGAGAACCCAGACAAGACAATAACCCACCTATCAGATGCCTTGAAGGATAGGAACCAGATCTATGAAGGTGATGACAACAATTCAGGGTGGGGGGGAAGAGTGTGACAATGTGATAAGGAACAGAACCAGCCACTTGTAGGGTAAAGAGGATGTCAGTTGCCAGGGGGCCCCATCTGTCCTCTAGCCAAGAGTCTGGCTGATTTTCCTGATAGTAGAGTAACTGAACCAAGGATGCATATAAGGGTAATTTTGGGTTATAACTCGATTCATCTATAACATGGGCATCAGTCACTTTGCCCAAAGTCCACAGAACAATGAACTTGGGGAATTTAATCTCTTTTCATGTCGAGCTATTTAAGCATTACTTTGCAGATTTTTATGGGAGAGTGATACTCTGATATGGTTCTTTGTCTAATAGCAAAGTACAACTTAAAAAGATAACTAGGGTGTTCCAATAACCATGTTCAAATATTTATGAAACATTGACTTTAATTGTAGACTAAAGCACAGAGTTGAAATTGGTTAGTTCTATTGCCAAATGCCTTCAGACTTCATTGACTTTTTTGGAATTAGTACAAAAGCAGAGATTAGATCCAAAACTTGTACAAGGATTCTGTGTGGTCCAGAAACTTATCAGCCTTTACTCGTACACATGAATTAAATATTGAACACGTCTACACATCAGCTTTTGGGACAGTGAGCAATCAAGGTGTCTTGAACTGATTGGGGAAAAAGGCCTGCACATAAATCTATGACCTATTCTTCTAGCAAAGAGTGGAAAAGTTCTTAAATAGTTGTGAATAGTTCTAAGGAAAGAAAGTGATTTCAGCATCTGGGAGGCAACGCTGCCCATCCCAAGGGGCCCCCTTTGCTTGCAGCCAGCACTGCGGGCCTTGCTTTGTCAAAGATTCTGAAATTCTTCAAGCATGAAAGGGGGGATAGGGAATCAAGTCCCTCTACTTATGAGGAAATGTATTAGAACTGCTTCAGAATTAGCCTTGGCTCAGCTTAAAGAAATTTCCCCATTGTTCAGCAGCGGCCCACCAAATCCATGACGTTCAAACGACAGCTCTTAGGTTGTAAAAAGCCTCGAAATGTAGAGAACTTACAAAATGAAGATTATGATTTCTTTTGCCCAGGTTCACAGAAAGAATTGGACTCGCTCAGCCTCTTGAGGAGGGCAAAGTATTAGAGGCACCTGTACTCTCCCAGCGGCATGAATGCGTAAAATGCCTGTGATTTGGAGCCAGGATCGTCTGCCATGGAACTCACTGGCTGGTTTATGCTCAAGAAATCATCTTAGAGGATGGCAGAGTCACCAAGAGACATAGATTAAAGCCATTCCTCTCTGGTTTTGCTCAAGGTTCTCCAGTGGGATGTTACGTGGAAGGTCTTGTCCCTTGAGACTTCTCCCCAGTTCTGGTTAAATGAATTTGCCTTCACTGGCCTGACATAAGAGGATTATAACTGCTTCTCCACCCACCCCCATCCCTTCCACTCCGCACAATCTTTGTGTTTCCAAAATGCCTTAAAATATCATTGTACCATGCAACATGACTTTCCTTCTACTGTGAACATGCGCATAAAATCCGACACCCAAAGCTCACCTTCTATTACCCACGGTCCATTCATCTCCCTTTCACCTGAACAAGAGTGTGGCCAAACTTCCAGCATGTAGTGCACAAATCAATGTAGCCACGTAGCAAACAAAGCATCTCCCGATTCAAATTATACCAGTGTCAAATGCTGATTGTGTGTAAATAATTAATCGTGTTTTCACTGGTGAGTCCAGTTCGATCCTTCATTGCTTGGCAATCCCTGGGGTCTGTGGCTCCCTGAGAAGCAGGGACATTTAGGATTTTTTTTATTACCAGCTCATAACTAATTTATAGATGACTCTGGAGTTAGGTGCACGGACCCAGCATCTCATCCATCACTATAAGCAGCTCTAGTGTTAAGGGATGGCTACTTCCCAGAAACCAAGGAAGGGGAACACAGCTGAGGACAAGGGACAAAGCACATATGTCACAGAAGGCATATCTCTCAGAAGCAGCACAAATGTCTCCAGGGCAAGAATTTCCTAATCACTGAACCAACAAATGATAAAGTTCTCTGATTATGTCCTAAAGGTAAAACCCATTCCACGTTGCACGGCAAAAATATATCCAACTGTTATCACTGATCATTAAAATTCTGTATCTAGTTTTCCTCTCTGATTTGCCTTCCTCAGTGAAAATTTTACCAGAACAGCAGCGTTAGATTCAAACTTGGAGAAAGTATGATTGTGAAGAAGGAGGAGGAGGAGGAGGAAGTGAAAGTGGAGGAGAAAGAGAAGGAGAAGAGGAGGAGGAAGCGGGACTTTCTTAGGAAAATTTTATCATGCCAGGAAATGACCTTGAAAGAAGAGGAAGACATTGGAGCTTAATTACAGCTTTGACCGCATATGTGCTGCGTCTCTTGGACAACAGCACCGAGAGTGGAGCTCATTTCCTTCTGATTTTCTGAAGTGGGTTGTATTATGTGCACATGTTGCTACGTGATAGGAAGAAGTGAAAAGCGCACACACTCCCAGGGCCATTTATGACATACCTTCAAAGAAATCAACAGTGACTTAGAGAGGTACAGTACATTCCTGAGTTTTACATGGTTTCCTGGATAGTGTTAATAGCTTGCTGCGAATGTACTCAAGAATTCCATTTCCATTACAGCCAAGTATGTATTCCCACCCTCTGACCCCGCAGTCGCGTCCGCACCTTTTACACAAAGCTCGTTCTCACAGAGCAAAGGAAAGATGGGCCCCGTAAATAAAACCCAAACCCTGTGGAATCCGAAACAAGTACCAGTGGGATAAAGAAATCTCTGAACATATTCATATGGAGTGTTTCTTTATGGCACTTTCCTCTGTGTCGGGGACAGCAGTGAAGCTGGGCCACATTCTGAACCGGTTGCTATGGCCAAGCGTCTTGTTTTATTGACTGTGGAGCACATTGTCGCGTTTAAGTCATGTAAATGATGGGACACAAAGGAAAGGGCCCGCAGCGGGGGGGGGGGCCCCCCCCACCCCACTCAATCACGACCGCATTGGGGGCTTTCCCCCTTGACACATGCCATTTACGCAGCATGGGAAGACATCGCTCTCAGAAAGCCTCCCTCCCTGGGTGCGGTGGACTGGTCTTTGGAGACATTTGGGAGATCTCCCCATTTCAGAATGGATTCTGCAGTGGCGAAGGAATACACAATGGGGAAGCCCTTGCTTTGGTTGTACTGCTGGGATATTTCCAGAGACATTTTGCGCTTTTCGCCCTAGGAACACGTTTCTGCCTGACCAGGCTACTGGTCTTGTCTAATATTTCAACTTTCCATCAGATTCTGCCCCTTAGAAGGCGTGGTAGGAGAGTTTCTCTTTTGTTTCCCACTTATTTCTCAAATAGGTGTTTTTAATTAAGTATTTTACTACAGTGTTAATTGGCACTGATGAGGTGTCATTACAGAAACAAAATATGCAGAATACATTTTAATAACGCTTGCCGCCTCTGAGGAAACAATGAGGGTTTGATTTAATGATCCAAGTGTTGTTTAAAAGCAAGCAGAGTTAAAAAATAGTAATATATTCGGAATTGGAGCTTATTAGTATTTTCAGATACAAACATAAGCTAATATGCGCTATTATCTGGGTTCCACACTTGTAATTAAAAGAACCCCCAACACTTAAGGCAACATTTGTTTACATGCAGAATCAAATGACACCCTTTGATAAAGCTTGAGCCAATGGAAACAGTTTCAATTGTGACACTTGGGATTTGAAAGGCTGGGATAATTAGTAGCCCAGCTTCTGTGAGAAATTTCGCCATGACAAACATCGATTTTGGGGGGTGCCTGGGTGGCTCAGTCGTTAAGCGTCTGTCTTCGACTCAGGTCATGATCCCGGGGCCCTAGGATGGAGCCCCGCATCTGGCTCCCTGTTTGGCGGGAAGCCTGCTTCTCCCTCTCCCACTCCCACTGCTTGTGTTCCCTCTCTTGCTGTGTCTCTTTCTGTCAAATAAATAAATAAAATCTTTAAAAAATAACAACAAAAAAAGAAAACTAATTTTTGATAGTGCTGCATAAATGCCAATTTCCAGGTTTAGACACTGTCTGCCCTGAGGAAGGAAGGATGTTCTCACTGGGGAAGCTGCGTGAAGGGTACACAGGGACCCTGTGCTCGCTTTGCAGCCTGCTGTGTTTCTTAAACTATTTCTTAAACTATTTCAAAATACAAAAAATGAGAGCAAAAAAAATCTATTTTTGATGCAGAATGAAAATATATTTCTCCAACCGGTACTTGTCGAGGAATGTGTTGTCTCAGTGAAGCTTCGATAATTACAATGCCAGAGCCACATGCCACAGTCTTCCCAGCACTTGTGTCGGTGTCCAGAGTCAAAGGGGTTTTGGACAATGAGTTAACTTTCTCCACGAAAATTCTACTTGCCCCACATTTTCAATTCATTCAGAAAAGCATTCTGTAAATGATTATAAATGAGAGATCTACTTCCTTTTACTGCTTCAGATGCTCATCCAGGAGTTATTAAAACAGTATTTCCGGGGGCGCCTGGCTGGCTCAATGGGAAGAGTGTGTGACTCTTGATCTTGGGGTCACGAGTTCAAGCCCCACATTGGATGTAGAGGTTACAACAGTATTTACAATTCCCACAGACCTGGTTGTATCATTGGCTATCACTCCATTTAACTTTCTTGTTCTCTTTTTAAAAACTTGGTTAAAATCATTATTTTGCATTCCTCCCCTTCACGAGTGAAGTTCGGAGATTAACACGAGGACAATAAACATATCACAAACCAAGATTATATCTAAGGTAAATGTCTAAATGTAATCTAAATGTTCATATTTCATATGGGGTGGGGTGGGGAGGGGGGAGAGGTATAATTATTCAATGTCAGGACCAAGAGGACCATAGGAATCACCTAAATATTCACATTAAACATACACATATTCGATATTTATAATATATACTGCTGGCTATGTAATAATGTCTTCGCATCTCCACAGCACTCTTTAAGGGACCGTGAAAGCAGACATCTAATTTGATCCTGATAGATTCTGGAAGCTCGCTGGACATTACCACCGTTATTCTGAGAAAATGGACAGCTAATTTCCAAAGAGGTCCAGCCTTTGGCTTACGTTTGTCAGGCAAGCTCACGGTGAGGGTAAGGATTAAAACATGGATTTTGCATCCTTGCTTACGGTATTGAGTTGCTTGATACCTCCCACAGTGCCATCCGGAGAAACTGCTTGATTAAAATGATAACAGGAGCTAGCTATCTCTTTTTTTAAAGATTTTATTTATTTATTTGACAGAGATCACAAGCAGGCAGAGAGGCAGGCAGAGAGAGGGAGAAGCAGGCTCCCCGCTGAGCAGAGAGCCCGAGGCAGGGCTCGATCCCACGACCTGAGCCGAAGGCAGAGGCTTTAACCCACTGAGCCACCCAGGCGCCCATAGCTATCTCTTTTTGAACCCTAACAAATAAAAGCATGGGGTGAACGACCTAGAGCACCGGCCTCTACGAACTCACCCGTTTGCTTTTCTTTAGGAATAGCTTCATTGAGATATAATTCTATCAGATGATTCACTCATTTCATATGGATGGGCCAGCGTTTTACTTGTATATGCACTGAGCTGCGCAACTATCACCACAAACTAGAAGAAGCTTATCTCCCGTTAAAAGAAAACGTTGTATTCATTAGCAGTCACCTCCTACTCCTCGTATCCTCTGCTCTCAGTCTCTCCCCGCCCCGCTCCTCCCACCCCACAACCACCCACCTATCTTCTGTCTCTACAGATTTACCTAATCTGCACATTTCTTTTTTCATTTTTTTTAATATTTTATTTATTTATTTGTCAGAGAGAGAAAGCACAGGCAGGGGGAGAAGCAGGCAGAAGGAGAAGCAGGTTCCCTGCTGAGCAGAGAGCCCGATGCTGGACTTCGATCCCAGGACCCTGAGATCATGACCTGAGCCAAAGGCAGCTGCCCAACTGACTGAGCCACCCAGGCGCCCCAAATCTGGACATTTCACCGAGATATGATCCCGTGGGACTGGCTTCTTTTATTAGTATTATGTGGTATCTATCAGTATCTCATTCATTTTTATTGCTGAATAAGATTCCATTGTACAGATATGCTACCTTTCATTGATCCATTGAGCAATTGATGGACACGTGGGATGTTTCCAGTTTTTGGCTACTGTGCATGAGGCTGTCGTGAGCATTCACGTACAAGTCTGCATGCGGGCACATATTTCATCTCTCGTGGGTACACACCCAGAAGTGGAATTGCTGGCTCACACAATAAGTAGCTTTATGCTTCACTTTTTGATGACCTGCCCGCCAGACTGTTTTAAAAGTGGCTGCACCATTTCACACCCCACCAAAAATTACTTTTCTTAATCCAAACTGACGAAGTTACTCTGGTGGCTCCTGTCATTTGCCATAATTAGTAGACTCCACAGTCCCTTCTCTTACACACTTTTAGGTCTGGCCAGTGGTAAGGCAGGAGAGGGTATATGCTTCACCATGATTTCAGAAAAGTGGCCAGGAACTAAAATGTAAAACAAGGAGGGGGAGGTGGTAGAACATGAGACTCTTGATCTCAGGGTCGTGAATTCAAGTCCCACGTTGGGTGCCTACTAAAAAAAGGGGGGGGGGGTGCGCCTGGGTGGCTCAGTGGGTTGAGCACTGGACTCTCAGTTTTGGCTCAGGTTGTGATCTCAGGGTCATGAGATCGAGCCCCAACTCAGGCTCCACACACAGCACAGAGTCTGCCTGAGAGTCTCTCTCTTCGTGCCCCTCTGCCCCTCTCCCTGCTCATGCGTGCTCTCTCTCTAAAATAAATAAATAAAATCTTTAAAAACAGGAAATTAAGGATGTGTTTATCAATTCAACCTCCAGAGTGTGAACTATCTTTTGGTGAGGAAATTAAGATTTTAGGTTGCGACAAATGGATACACAAAATTCAATTGGCCAAAGGTAAGAAAAGCAAACCAAATCAACCAAGCAGTCAAACAGAAACCCCCAAAGTAGGCATTTGTTCTACCATCAGTAACCCCTGAAGACGTAGGGGATATCTGAACTGGTTTTTATAGCTTTCTAGTTTTCAACAGTGAGAGATCGTCTTGGCGGCAGAGACATCCATGCAGAAGCCCTCACACCTCCTTCTTGCCACAGACACACAGCTGTTTAAAAAAAAAAAAAATCTCCGAAGGAGTATGAATAAACCTTTTATAATCTCAAGGATTCTTAAATTTCTAGACAGGCATTAATACAGACCCTAGCTTTCAAGGCAAGCTGGGACAACTTCTGGAATTTAAAACACGGGCTTGGCCCCTGACAAATCAAGCGATAGTCAATGTGAGTCAGACTGATTCTTTTGAACATGAAACTAGCAACACTCTGACTAGCTCCATCGGTGAGGCCAGAGAGGTACATGCTAGCGGAAGGATGCACACGTTGCTGGGGCTAGCACTGCTCCGCGGCTGGGCCCGAGGAGGGCACTTCTTCATGGGTGTTACGATATTCATCAGTTAGTGCTTTTGACCAGTTCGTATCTGTGACCTATGTGGCCTGATTTCAGCTAAGACAGTACAAGGAGGGAGAACTGTGTGGGATGTTTCTCGCCTTCCAGCGTCTCCCCCGTGCCATTCCCAACCTTGATCACCAGACAGTGTTGTCAGGGGAGCAATAGCAAGCGGGGGCGGCTGGCAGGTGTTGAGGGAACACGGAAGAGATGAAGAGGAAGAAGATATGAGTAGAGAGAAAAGAAGAGAGAGTGAAACAGGGAAAGAGTCTGTCCCAAGACAAAGCCAACAGTGGGGAAGGCTGGCAGAGAACAAGAAGACAAGAGAGATGCCTCCTCCGGCTGAAGGTGTCAACCAACGACACTCTACTGGGTTCACCCCAGTTCCCGGCGGAGGGCCCTGCACCCCCGTGGTTTGTGCAGCAATTCACTGATAACGTCCAAATTGAGTTTCAGCCGACTTCAAACCTCAGCAGGAGTTACCAGTGGCTTATAGATTTGCAAATGGACAGCAAAACACAAAATAACCTTGACTAACTGCAGTAGAATAGTCCCAAGCAAATAGAAGAAATCCCTATCCGGTTACAGAAGAGCACCCCAATAGAAAACCAAATTCTTTTTTCAGATGGGAAGGGAATAAAGAAAGCTAGTCAGCTAACTAAGAACAAGCACGGGTTCTCAAAGTGCGCCCAATACGGGGACACGCGGGCACACTGAAGTGTCAGATACGGCTCCTGAGGCTACCGGGCCCTTCAAGCTCTTTCCAAGGTTCTCTGCCGAGTCCTGAGCTCCGCCATTGAAGAGAGATGTGGGAAGCTTGGAAAGCGTTCACAGAAAAGCCACAAGGAAGATCAAAGTGTTGAAGAAAGGGACCTGAGAGGAGAGTCAGGGAGCTGGAAAAATTTAGCCCAAAGAAGAGAAGGTTCGGGAGATCATTTCATTATGGTCCTCAGCTACACAAGCAGCTTTTCATAGGTAAGCGGAACACCTGTTCTCCATTTCCACTATGGATGGACAGAGAGGCCAGAGCCTTAAATGTGCAGCATGGGGGATGTCAGTTAAGTATAAGGAATTTCCTGACACAGGGGATGGTACACCATGAAATGGGGTCCCGACCACGGATGGAACTAAGGACTATCCTTCTCTAGTGTCTTAGGAAATTGGTAAGATTCTCCTGTGATCGGGATGGCTTACAGGCCTTGCTACCTGGAGCTGGGGGAAGGATGGGAAGGAGTGGATCTATTCTAACATTCCACAACACTCTGGGACTTCGGCTTTTATGTCCGACTCAAGTATTCACCACTTGCCTGGCCAGATCTCCCACATGTCTAGTCACATTTCGAGACACAAAATGTCTTGCCTGGCAGACCACTTTGAGACATAGCCATTTCAACTGTGAAAAAGGGCACAGGAAAATATCTTTTGAAGGGTGGGAATTTCTTGAAGAAAAAAAGTCAGCTAAACCAGACTCACAGGGTTGGGGGGTGGGGTAAGGCACCTCAGAGTGCATGCTGGGATTAGGGCTAATTAAGATGTTGACTGAATCTATGCTAATCATGTCCCACCAGACTCTGCTGGATTAGTATGTAAATTGGTAAACTCTGTTCTGAAATTGCCCTACCAGCTGAGGTCTAATTACTGACTAGACATAACAAATAATAATGGGATTTGTATTTTAGGATGTTTAATTATGGAAATACACGTCTGGAAAAAATACCAGTTGTATGGCACAGAAACCAAATTCATAATGGTTTACCAAAGGCTTATGAAATTTTACACCTTTAAGAAGAGCACCATGAACCAGGCTGGGTGGGGGGGGGGTGTCCTTTCAGAGATCTATTATTGGGGAAGGGGGACCAGAATCACACGGATTAATTCACTGCTTGAGTAATTTCCCCAAAGCTTCTCAAAGACTAATTGTTTCATTGCTGATACACAGCATCTTGTGAGCTTTTAGTTCTATCACCGAAAGCACTGGAACTCATCCACGAAGAATAACCCAGATGCTGTGGGCTTAGCGCAGCTACCCCGCCTCGTAGCTTGCATTCAAATGGAATTCAGAGCAACAGGCCAACAATCTTTGTAGGAATTATGCACCTAAAATGGTTTTTCTTCACCAAAATTATCCTCTCACATTGAAAGCATTAAATTTATATATCAGAAAACAGTTAGTCCCATTCTCCAGCAACAGAGCGTATTTCATGGTTTTAGAAAAAAGCAGCTTGAGCTCTAGAATTCACTGAATGGGCGTCTTGGGACAGAAACTTCTTTGCAACCATTTATTGCATCATTCTGTGGCCCTTTCCAAAAAGTAACGAGTGTAGGAGGAGTTACCAGAGTTTGGGACAGAGTTACAATAGTTGCATCCATTTGCCCACCATATTGGTGAATCTCACGTAAATTTCAAGGCGTATGGGTGATCATTAAATCTTTATTAGGTTTTACATCGTAAAATAAATTATTCATGTTATTCTAATACATACTGATATCCTTACAGCCCTTCTGCCCACATTTAGCTAAACAAATCTCATTTGCATATCATTTTTATTTTAATTTAGGACAGTTTTGTTATGAAAATATAAGGCTTAAGTGTCTATTATGTCCCAATTACGTGCCAATTTCCCACACTTTTCCAGGGCCTATACTGTGCATTACAAATGAGAGAAATTCACGTAATTAACCAAGATGGAGGATTTCCTTGGATCTATGAGAAGTTTTTGAATGTTTCCTCATGCGGCAAGAGTCTAGGTATTATCAAATACAATTCAGTAACTAAGCTTGTGTGCGGCAACTTCAAGCCTCTCGGTATTTGAAGATACGCATGTATATGAAAATTAAATTTGTTGATCACCTTTTTTTTTTAAGATTTTATTTGACAGAGAGCGAGAGAGCACAATCAGGGGGAGCAGCAGAGGCAAAGGGAGAAGCAGGCTTCCCATCCAGCAGGGAGCCTGCTGCGGAGCTCCATCCTAGGACCCTGGGATCATGACCCGAGCCGAAGGCAGTCCCTTAACCAACTGAGCTACCCAGGCGCCACCATCACCTTACTTTGAATTAGTGAAAATAAGGTGTGAATTTCTCCTAGCCCTGCAGAAGCACGAGGAAGAGTAGTTCGCCATTACCATGACCCGAGGGCATCTAAACTTTGCAATGGAAATTCACTGAATAATTTTTAATTGAGAGCTTAGGCTATTTGTCTTTGCAGATCTTATTGATAACTGCATTTATTTAGGTTTCAACTATAGACTTTAGCTTCTTTTTTCATTAGTCTTAAAAATATAAGATGCGCGGGGCACCTGGGTGACTCCGTTAGTTAAGTGTCTGCCTTCGGCTCAGGTCATGATCCCAGGGTCCTGGGATCAAGCCCCACATCGGGTTCCCTGCTCAGCTGGGAGTCTGCCTCTCCCTCTGCCTACCCCCTTTCTGCCACTGTTCCCCTCCTCGCTCTTGCGCACACAAATAAAAAAAAAATGTATATATCTATGACATGCTAGATGATGTCTGATTCCCTGACAGTGGAGGAGAAAATCTGAGCAAATGTTCCCTTTCCACATGATACTGAGCTCTCACCTTTAAACATTGCTATTAAACTTGCATGATGACATCCTCCTGTAGGCAATATATCACTGCAAATATTATTTCAAATGCTATTTCCCAATGCCCAAAGGCACCTGTCAGCAATTATGTATTATTTACTATTAAAACTAATCATGACCTACTCTAAGCATTGAACCCAGGGTCAGAAACTCTGGGATGATAATTCTAGCTCTGTCCCTTTCTTGTCATGAGTTTCAGGAGAAGTCGACGTGGGGTTAGAATGTGGGGAAGGTTCACTGAAAGTGTTTTGCCAACACATACGCAAGCTGAGTGTAAGCCCGAACAGATGTCATCTTGAATGTAAATCTCCCAGCTATTGGCTAACAAGCTCTCGGAGAAATCTCACATTTTCTGGAATTCTCACTCTGAGGCAAATTATACAATTGCACAGAGTTATCTTTTCAACAAACGGGCTTTGACATCCCCTCTCATTAAAGCAAGCTGCAGATTAGCTTGCTAAATAGGAATACTGGTTCCAAAGCGTGCCTGCCTTCCCGCGTGCAGATAGGAGCAAACTCTCCTAGTTCGCTGTTCAAATGGAGAAATACCATCTCCAGTGGCTCTTAGCGTCCATCTTAGCTAAGTGGGCAGAGTGGCATGTGAGCAAGTCTTCCCGGCTAAAGGGCAGAAGCCAGGAGTTCAAGTCCGCCTGGGCCATTCTCTGAGACTCTCGTCCTACCATAAAGAGGAGTCTTTCTAACAAGAGTTGCAAGGGACCAATGAAATCAGACGTATGCTCGATATACATTGGATACCGAGTAATTGTTTGTTAAATAAATGTCCGGTAGAAAAGGTCAAGAGGATCTAAATTGTTCTGTTACATAAATTAAGAAGCGAATTTAAGGGGCAAGTTTTCATATCCTCTGAGTGATCACGCTATAAAAGAACAAAAAAGCACCATATTCCTATCAGTAATAACTTTTGGCGTTTGTCGCCCAATGATTACTAGGCACATCTATCTACATATATAAAGTATAGAGAGCACACACACACATGTTCTATAATTTCACTTTATAACGTCCACAAAGATTATAGAATAGTTTGAAGAAGATAAAAAGAGAACGTAAGAAAGAAGTGCACATACATCTTTCTCGGTAAGATTTTTCTTTCTTTTTAAAGATTTATTTATTTATTTGACAGAGAGAGAGAGAGCACGCACGCGAGTGCAGGCAGGGGAGCAGCAAGTAGAGGGAGAAGCGGGCTCCCCACTGAGCACGGAGCCGACGCAGGACTCCATCCTGGGACCATGACCTGAGCCGAAGGCAGATGCCTAACTGACTGAGCCATCCAGTGCCCCTGATTTTTCTTTTAAAGACGGCCTACAGGGGCAGCTGGGTGGCTCAGTCGGTTAAGCAGCTGCCTTTGGCTCAGGTCATGATCCCAGGGTCCTGGGATTGAGTCCCACATCAGGTTCCCTGCTCAGCGGGGAGCCTGCTTCTCCCTCTTTCTCTGCCTGCCTCTCTGCCTACTTGTGCTCTCTCTCTCTCTGTCAAATAAATAAAGAAAATCTTAAAAAAGAAAAACGGCCTACAGCTGAGCGATAGTGAAACCCTCAGGCACACACACAGTCCCGCTCCACCCAGCAGCCCCCCCCACCGCGACCATACCGATCAGGAAGAGCAACCAGATCAAAATACCAGAAACTTAAAAACTATAAACATCATTTTAGGATTCTCGAGGCACTTTACAATTTTACTTCAAGGTGGTTCTGCCCGGTACATTGAACCCACATCCTCGAAACACACACGTAGCAGAGGGAGAAGCGAGAACCTGGACCAGAAATTTCCCTCCCTCCATAGGTATGTTGTGACCTCAGGCAGGTTTCTTAACTTAACCTCTCTCTACTTCCGCTCCTCCATCCGGAAGGCAGAGGGAGTTTTCTAGCATTGTCATGGGATTAAATGGGAGAGTGTATGGAAAGTACACAGTACACTGAGTCCTTTGATGAGCGCTTGTAATGCCCCTGCATCTGCTTATCTGGGCCTTCTCACTGCCTTACTCTTTCCCACTCCTTTTGGAAAAGGACTGTATTCTCACTTTGGATTTACCCAGAGGGCCTTGGAACCATTTCATTTCCCATCGTCTCTCTTTTATGGTGGCAATATGGGTTTCTCCGCGCGAATATAAATTCTTAGAGACCAGGGGAATAAGAGATCTTTTTCATTTCACCCTTATGCCTAGTCCAGGGCTGCAAACAAATGTTTTATTTTATCGTGAATGATGTGCTGCTGATGGCCAGAGTCTGTAGGAATTTCCTTCAAAAAACTTCCCAGGCCATCCTAAAATGTACAGATAGTTCCCATACTAGGGATCTCATTCGATTATAATTAGTTGTTAAGTGAGGCAGTGGAGGGTAAAAATTAAAAGCATGGACATTGGAGCCAGCCTACTCGGCTTCAAATCCTTGCAAATTGCTCAAATAACCTCTCTTTGCCTCATTTCTTCATCTGAACAATGGGTTGATAATGCGACCTACCAGTGTAGATGAAATGGAACGTGTTTGGAATGAGATAAAGCAGTCCATAAAATAATAGTACTATTATTATTATATCAGAGTCACCTACCCTCCCTCCCTCCCTCCCCATCCCGTCATCCACCCGAGTCATCCACACCACGCATTCTTTCCTCTCCACTGTCTTGCCAGTGTACCCTTTCTCATCTCTCTCCAGCTCTGCCCTCGTCCCCTCCTCTCAGACTCCACCACTAGGCCCGTTCTCAGCTCCTCTCTCCTACCTTCCAGTGGACGTCCTTGTCGGGCCTCTGCTTCTACAGGCTTCCTCCTGTAAGCTCTCTAACAGGAAAACCTGGTTATTTCTCCTCTCCACTTGAAACCCTTCTGGGGCTCCCCGTCACCTACAAGAGCATGGAGTAAGTAAATACTGTGTAGTTCTAGAGAAATATTTAAAAAGTGTGGGAGTCGGAATACAGGCCTCCCAAAGGTGTCCACGTTCCAAGTCTCCAAACTTGTGATGATGTGATGATACGGGGCAAATGGGACTTTGCAGATGTGATGAAGGATGTCAGGATGGGAAGATTTCCTTGGCTTAGCCCGCTGGGGCCTATGTAATCCCAAGGGTCGTTCTAAGGGAAAGGAGGCATGGGTTGATGGAAGCAAACCTGCGAGTGATGTGGGGGCCATGAGCCAAGGAATGCTGGTGGCCTCTAGAAGCTGGAAAAGCAGGGAACGGGTTCTCCCCTGGAAATTCTAGAAGGAATGCAGCCCTGCTAACACTTTGTTTTTAAATCCGTTTCAGGCATCAGACCTCCAGGGCCACAAGAAAACAGATTTCTGTTGTTTCAAGGCACTAAATTTGTGGTCATTTGTCACAGCAGTCATAGAAAACCAATACACAGGCAATTCTATAGCTGGTGTCTGCCAAAGAAATGGGCTGAGGTCAATTGATGGCCGTTCTATGACTCGGCCAGACTAAGGCATCGATACATGTAGAAACCTCTTTTATTAACAATATGCCATCGGTTCCCTTCTCTCAACTAAGAGCTCTAGAAGCGGGGCAGGAGATACCTTCCCCAGGCTCCTACAACCCCAGCCTTAGCGTCCCCCCCCCCCCCCCCCCCCCCCCCCCCCGCTTGGAGACAGGAAGTAACACAAGTGGGGATGGAAACCCATATCCATATACAAATAGAGGAGGACTGGCACCCAACCAAACACATCAAATACGCTGCACTCTGTAGTCTAACCCAATATGTTGCTTCTGCCTTGACATTTCAAAAGCACTTTTTACACGTGAACGTGAACAGCACCTGCCCAGTCCCTATTTACATATGCCGGCTGTCAGCTCATAAAGGAACTCAGGGAACAGGCTGCAATTGTCAAGGGAGATTCTCTGGAAGCATCAAGATACGGTGTAGGGAATCAGCAGTTGATATGGGGTCTGGGAAGAAAGACGTGGCTGTTGAGAGCAATAGAGACGGGGCTAAAAAAAAAAAAAAAAGTGTTTCTGTGGCCCAGGGGACAGGTGAGCGTTGGGTACCCTAGCAGTTACAGGACGTGACTTCATTCTTTACTTTCCTGGGCTTCAGTGTCCTCATTTGTAAAATGGGCATAATGATACCGATTTTGCAGCACGGTTAAAAAGATTAAATAAAAACACGCTTACGGTGAGGCTAAGGCGGCTAAGGCAGTGTCGGCTACCCTGAGGATACAAGAAACACCCATTTCTTTCCCATGATGCCTTTTCCCATTGATAGCTTTATAAATCATGTACGTTATGGTAACATGTCGTTTAGCAAAACAAGCGTGTTTAACTCAAACCATCTAACAGAAAAAAACCTAATCTATCAAAGGCAACACATGAGAAGGAATGGTCATTTATAAGCTGTGGAGATGAAGCTTGCTAAAACGTCTCGCTCCGTATTTTCCCAACTTGTACAAAGGCCGTATTAATTCCTGAGAAATCTTCCTTTTTGAATTATTTAAATGCCCAGCGATGAGACGAACACGCAGCAGGTCCTGTGCAATGCGAGAGGATTATTGATTAACGCAACTCCCAGTTTCTAAGTAGGCGGTAATATATTTTCATGTATCAATAATTCAGGAGAACGAGCATTTTTCTGTAGTTGCTGAACCCACACTCGGCAATGGAACTGTGTGACCCTACAAACAATTGTTAGAACAGCAAAAGTCAGTCTTATCCCTCCTGGCCTTGGCCACCTCTGGCAGGAGCCAGACGGAAGCAGAGTTTTCATACCCAAGAGCAAATGTGGGCCACCCTAGTGACACCCAGGCACTCAATAAATATAGGCCGGATGAGTGAAAATCTCATAAGGCAGGAATGAGAACCAACCAGCAAAAGTATTTGAAAAGATCAACCTGGAAAGAAAATCAATTCCAATAAACTCGATGCTCTCAGGCTCCAATATCATGAAGGTAAATAGTCTTCGGAACTAGAATGAGCTTGCGGTATAGAATGGGAAACAACGTTAATCAAAACCTGAAAACCTCCCAGGTGTCCTCGGAGTTCACAGATAAACGGATTAACTGTTATTTCACACTCAGGACTCCCCTCCCCCATTAACAGCCCGCCTTCCTTAAGCAATTGCAAAAGGCAGAGATAAAACTGTTTGGTTGAATTAGCATTTTCAGCTGAAGAAGAAGAAACTAAATTGAAAGCGAATGGGCTTTCCCTGTTTTGTAAAGCATCCGTCAGACAAATGATTAGCTCATTTTAAAGAAAGAGCCTATATCTTTTCAGGTGTTCATACTAATATGCATGCAGAGAAGCTACTTAAATAGTTACACACCTTTTTAAAAAAGTTGATTGTTACGAATGCAATACAGTGTTTGGATAGTCTAATAATCGGGTCATCCGAAGACTGCAGAATTAAGAAGAAAAAACTCTCTGGGCCTAATTGTGATGGAAGTGAAAATTGCAGACCTGGGTAATTAGTTGGTGTTGAATCATTTTACTTGATCATTGTTTTCACGCTGCACAGATTCAGCTGGAAGGATGGGAAGTGTAGTATTTGGAATATGTTAAGTCTAGAAACTAAACATCTGTCATCAGAACTTTGCGCACAGCGTGGCCTTTAGTTTTATTTTAATGAGGAGGAACAACAATGCGGAGAGCCAGCCACATTAGGCAGGATCCAAACTTTCTCCCGGAAAAACAACAGCAGCCGCGCTCACCACCCACTCCTAGTTGGGTGGGGGAGGGGCTGCAGGGTTTGCAGGAATTTGGTTCTCTGCTCTCAGGACAGACTTCTGGACTCGTCCCTCGCAGAGACAACAGCTGTCTGTCACTCCTATCTTCTCCACACACACTCCAGCTCAGAAGGACTGTGGTAGTTAGTTTGTGGGATAATTTGCCTCAAACGGAATTTGTACATTTCAAAACTTTGCAGGCTTAAGTTTCCCACGGTATGATAAAAGGATATATGTACATATAATATAAACTATGTATATAAATATATAAATATAAAGCAAAAGTGTGTGTATATATGCATACCTATTATAGATCTATATATACATATTTATATTTGTGTGGGATTTTATATATACACACATATAAAATAAGTATATTTTATATATGTATAAATATATATAAGATACAAAGTATTTACATATGTATAAACATATATAAAATCCATATATTTTATATACACATGTATATATAAAATCCCACACAAATAGCAAAATCAACTCTAAAAATAACAAAATGGAACCATAGGGAGTAACACATGACAAATAAGGTTTGGTGAGCTGCGTACCTGAAAATACTGAAGGAGATATGGTACCCAACTTTCTGACTCCAAGTGGCTTCCTCATTCCTTCTTTCCAATTAGAACACTGGCTGAGTAACAGATCGAGAATATATACTTCTATGTGACTAATTCAAAATTCCATTTTCCTCATTTTAGTGGGGCCCCCCACCCCATCCCCTTATGTCACACTGTCTGGAACTCAACTTTGGGGACTACTTGGTTTATTAGCAGTGGTTTGGGGCTGCACAGCGCTAGGTACAAAACAGGTGAAACATGCATTCTCATAGGAAACAATTTAAACAATTTGGAATTTTCCAGAAAGGCCCGATTTTCTCCCCCCTCCCCCATGCAGTCGTACCTCCAAATTAATCAAATTTAGATTTTTAAAAACCCTTTAAATTACGACTTTCCTATAAATAGGTGCCTTCCCATATGGAGCGCAGCTTCTGCGCGTGCATATGCTTTGTTGAAGTCAGTGGCTCAGAAGGGATGTTAATCAAGTTTGGGAAAAGTAAAATCACACTATGGCTACCAGCCCTTTGTGCGGGGGAAACAGCGCCTTTCTCATACGTTAGGCAGAGACAATGCACGATGTCCCCAGAATCGCCAACCAATTTCCCTTCCTCCCAACTTGGGCACTTTTCCTAAAGCAATGAGAGCGGCATCTCAGAACAGTAGGAATGACAACAACAAAAAACCAAACGTGAGCCTTACCGGTTTCTCCTAAGGTAGCGAAGGAAAACAACCCCCCAGCTGCTCTAGGCCAGGGACCTGGGTGTCTTAGAGTCACTTCGGGGAGGGGACCAAGAACGCTGAAGTCCTCCTTCCCTCTGTTTGCCTTCTCCCCAGCAACCTCTCCCGGGATTTTGCTCACAAAGCACTCTCCTATTCTCTAATCCCCTCTCAAGGAAACCCGGCACACACCGAATGACTTCTGCAGAAGCGACTCTCCTGGGGAGCCGGAGGGGAGGGGGGGCCGGAGGGTGTTCGCTGGCTTTCATCCCTGCCAGGCCAATCCTCAGAGAGGCATCCAGCCCGGCCGGCCCTCGGCGACAGGACACAGGGCACCAGACCCCAAACCCGGGAGTAGGGGGGCTCCCTCACCATGGAGAGGAGCATTCTGAGCTCTGTACCCCCCCACGCACCGCCCCTAGACGCCACGCGGTATCTCCCAGGGATGGGGAAGGTGGCTCAGCCTCTAATCTCCTCCGAGTTCTCTACCTCTCTTTATACTCCCTCCCAGAACAGAAGGATTTCCAACAAGTTGTGCGGAGATGCGCTCCACGCCGCCCAGGTTCACCTAGCACTTTGAGCCCGGGACAATTGAGAGCAGCTGTTTGTTCTCCACACACACACCCCCACCCCCGCCAACGGAAGATACACTGAAATGTGACAAGAGGCAGATTCTGAAACATGAAATTGGGGATCTGCTCGCTCTACCCAAGAGCACGAGGATGACAGTCCACAAAACTGCATTTTTTCACAACCAGGTCTTAAAAACAGTAAGGAAAAGTCAACTGCTAAGTCCCAAGGCAGGATCCTTTTTCAGATTTACAGTTTACCTTCTCTTCCCCGGAGCACAGGGTTCGCCCTTGTATTGCACAGCCACAGTCTCACCTTATAAATCCAAATCCCCTCCTCACCGAAGACAAATACCTTATATAGATTTCAGATAGGCTAAATCGAGCTGGCACGTCCCCCACCCACTCCCCTCCAGATTTAAAAGAGAAGACTTACCTTTTCTTTCTATTACATCATTTAAAACCCCCGGAACGAATAAATCAAAAAAGGAGACAAGCAGATGGCACCGTTCTACGTTTCGCAACGAGGGCTGTTTGCCTTGGAGTTATTATTTCTAAGGAGACGCCGCTGGGCTTGCGTCTCTGTTCGGCAGCATGCCATTTGGGCCTTTGAAACGAAATGAATCGGCTTCACACCACTGGCTCTAGCACATACTAACGTTTCAGAATGCCCAAACAGGGGCATGCCGCCTCTTTCCGTAGTGACCCTGCACAGAATCAGAGGTGACGGTTTGATGGATGAGTTTCCCGAGAGACAATGCAATCTGTGACATCATGGTGCTGTGTGCACCCCCTACCCAAGGCCGCCATCCAGCCTTTCCTCTCTCTCTCCGAAGAGAACTGCCTCTCCTTGGTGACAGTGCCATCTCCACAGCGAACGTGAACCTGGGGCGCATGGCCAATGCGGAAACTTCTCTGTCCTTCTTAACTTCAAGTTACTGACTCTGCTTTGCCGGGGGAATGGACGCAGGACAAGGTGCGAATCAGCCGGGGGGAGAAGCCAGGCAAAATGAGACAAATGTGCAGAACTCCGGATTCTGAGTTTATCACCTGACAGCAAAATGGTAACCGACAAAAGGGACCTTTGGTTTGTTCACTTGTGTCGCTATTCAACACTCGCATGATGGTACCAATATCTTTCTGTTACACATGATTTAAGAGATTCTGCATTAAAACTGGATGGAAGCAACCACAACGATTTTAAGTGTCTGTATAAAGACTTTCAGACTTAACTGGAACTCGTTTAATATCACATTTTTCTTGACTGTAAAGGATTTTACTTCTCCGCATCATCAACTAATATACAGCTCTTGAATTGACTGGCCGTTTTGCTTTATTCTAGGTCTTAGTTATTCTCTGTACTAGCATGTCACCTGTCTTAACATTTAAAATAATACTTCGCAAATCCATCCGTACTTTGAATACAAACTTACTTGCAGATAAAAAGCTCTCATGTCCTTATGACTCACATCACCTTTGTCCTTTTCACCCATTTAAGTTTTTTAGATGTTTAGTGAAAGGAGAGTAAAAAACCCGGAAGGGGGGCACCTGGGTAGCTCAGTTGCTTGGGCATCTGCCTTCAGCTCAGATCATGATCCCAGGGTTCTGGGATCAAGCCCCACCCACATCCGGCTCCCTGCTCAGTGGGGAGTCTGCTTCTCCCTTTCCAGCTCCCCCCCCCCCGCTTGTGTTTTCTCTCTCTCTTTCTCTCTCTCTCTCTCAAACAAATAAATAAAATCTTTTAAAAAACCCAGAAGATATCTATATCTACATTCACAGGTACATCTTTTTTTTTAAGATTTTATTTTTAACTAATCTCTACACCCAATATGGGCTTCGAACTTACAACCCCCAGATCAAGAGTCACATGCTCCACCGACCGACCAGCCAGGCACCCACCCTCCATCTACATCCCACATGTAACATCCGTATCTAGCTAGCTAGCTAGCATATCCATCCATCCATCCATCAATCTACCATATCTGTTTCTCTCTCTCTCTCTCTCTCATTTATATCTATATCTGTATCTCCTATATCCATATCTATCTATCTAGTGATGAATGATCAGTAAATTTATCTACACAAAAATTAAAAAAAAAAACCTTTTGCATAACAAAAACCAGCATAAGCCAAATAGAAAGAAATGATGAAACGGGACAGAGACGGCCAATCTCCTTCATGTTTAACAAGTGCCTAAACTTTGAAAAGAGAAAAACCTACCACCGAAAAGAAAAATGGGCTGTGGTTATGAAACACGGGAGACGTATAATTGATCCTGAAATGTACAGAAAGGTGTTCTTTCTCACTTCCAGTAAAATAAAAATGCAAAGTAAAAGCTATACCAAGATATCATTTCTTGCCTGACAGAGTAGCCTGATCCAAAGATTGGCCCCATACTCCGCTGGTGAGGCTCTGGGGAGACAGGCACTCTCATAGGTTGCTGGGGGAGTACACAGGACTGCCACATATATGGAAGGATTCGGGCAATAAGTAGCAAATTGACAGATGCATGTACCCTTCTGTCCAGCAATACCACTTCTAGGCATCTATGCCACAGAATCATCAGTATAAGCACAAACTGTCACACATTCAAGCAAAATCATGGAAACTACACACATGCCCCGCGGCAGCTGAGTCATCTGCAGCAGACCTGTGTAGTCAAGTACTAGGCAGCTACGGAAGGGAGCGACGGCCGCTAAGCCTGTCTGGACAAAAGCGCTGGTAATCAAAGCAGAGCGCAGGAGAGGAAAGTGCAGCCCGAGGACTAGAAGTCTATGCCTGTGCTTGTATTTGCAAAAGAAAGGAAGTCTGCTGGGGGGCGGTGGCTGGGTGGCTCAGTCGGTTAAGCGGTTAAGCGTCTACCCTCAGGGTCTGGTCTCAGGGTCTCAGCCTCAAGCCCCAAGTCAGGCTCCCAGCTCAGCAGAGGGCCTGCTTCTCCTTCTCCCTCTGCCCCTCCCTGTGGTCATGCTCTCTCTCTCCCTCTCTCTCTCTTTCTCTCAAATAAATAAAGATAAAATCTTTAAAAAAAGAAAGGAAGTCTGGAAGAGTAAAGGAGAATCTAATAAAAATAGGGTTTTTTAAGGAAAGGGAGTGACTGGGGTGTAGAGGGAAAAGAGTGGACGTGAGACTCCTCTGTGTTTACTCACTCTTTCATGTCAGGGGTCAACAAAGCAAGGCCTAAGGACCAAAAGGATCCTCAGCTTGTTGTTGTCAATAAAGTTTTATGAAGACACAGTCATGGTCATTCATTGCATACTATTCAAGGCTGTTTTCGAGCTCCAGGGTCACCGCTGAGTTGCTGTACTGAGGAGTGAACCACATGGCCTACAGAGCCAAAAATGTTTTCTATCTGGCCCTTTATAGAAAAAAGTTACCCCTACTCTGAGTGACGAGTTTTAGCATAATGCAAGAGGTAGTCTTAAGAAGATGGGGTAGATGTTCCTGGTTTCTACTTTAAAAGATGGTTAGGTTGAGATCAGAGTACTTGTGTTCAAGTCCTAGTTGTCTCTGTCTGATTATTTAACATCCCTGGACTTGCTTTCATCGTCTACAGAGTGATGACTCTTTGGCTTTGTTATGAAGATTAAATAAAGCAGGAAAACAAATATGGAAGCACCTTGTAAACTCTAAACTACAATACCAACCTAAGATATTATTATTATTAATATTGGAGGGTGACAGGTAATGCCCACACATATGTAATTACTAAGAACATTTAATATTAGAATAGCCCCAACACTAAAAATTTGCAGAACTTAACATTAAAACATTGCCTTTGAACTTTTCTCCACTTAACATTTTTAGGTTATAAGTATATCAGCTCTGGTCACACAGTAACTCTCAGCTCTTGTCTGTTCTCTACAACCAGTCAAGCCACTGTGGCTGGTCGACTGACAATATTGACTCAGAGGTAAAACCCTACTCAAGGACTTCACACTGCAGTAGAATTATTTGGTCTTCAGAAAGCTCTAGAAATTTCTATGCTTGAAGATATCTTTCAGTTTTTGCAATTGAAATTCATCTAATAAAGGTTATCTTACTATGAAGTGTGGTATATTAAGTGACTAAGTGGGTCTGGGATCCATCTGGGGATTTTATGTGACAAATACATAATCAGACTCAAGTAAGAGACTCTCACCCTCAAAATTCATGTTTGCATAATCACTTTTTCTTCTTAATTTAAATATTTGAATGTATTAACTTTAACTTAAAAGCCAGAACTCCTTTTGATAGAAATATCAATGCTTTTTTCCTGTACTCAATGAATTTTCCTTTTCAGTTCTCATATTTCTAGTGATTGATTTTGCCAAAGTATTTAAAATTTAACTCTTGCTAAACTATACATATCTGTGAGCCTTTAAACTATATTAAAGTGAATTGCTCCAAACTTGCATCAGAATCTCTCAGGGGCGCCTCGGAGTGGCATGTCTTTGGATCAGGTCACGATTCCAGGTTCCTGGGATTGAGACCCGTATCAGGCTCCCTGCTCAGCGGGGAGTCTGCTTCTCCCTCTATCCCTCCCCCCTGCTTGTGACGTCTCTCTCTCTCTCTCTCTCTCTCTCTCTCGGATAAATAAAGTCTTTTTAAAAAACAAAATAAATAAAATAAAATAAAGAAATCCTAAAAACAAATCCCTTAAAATATGCAGATCATCTGACTTGCATTTCTACTTTTGGGAAATAATATTTATACTGAGGAAACAATGCTATGCATACCATCCTGTACACACACACACACACAATGTTTATATTAGGAACGCAACAACAATATCAAAACACTAGTAACGACAGAAAGGTCTAAAAGTTAGGCATCGGCAACCAAAGTTGCAGTATGGTCATTCAAAGAAATACTGCTCTTCCTGGTATCCACCGCTGTGCAACAGACCACCTGGAAATTTGCCAACTTAAAACGAGCCACATGCATTTCTCTCCCAAGTCTGTGATTTTGGAAGGGCTCGGTGGGGACAGCCACTTCTGTTCCTTTTGGCCTCCACTGCTGCGGTGTGGATGCTGGAGTCATATGAAGTCTCACCTTCAAAGTGGCTGGCAGTTGATGCTGGCTGTTGCCCAAGACCTTAGTGGGGGCTGTTGGCTAGAATTCCTAAACGCAATCTCTCCTATGTGGGATGGGTTTCCTCAAAATTCGGTGGCTGGCTTCCGAGGGTGAGTGTCCCAAGAGAGGGCTAGGCAGAAGCTATGGCACCTTTTGTGATCTCTCCTGGAAGTCCTACGGCCTCACTTCTGCTGGACTGAGGCAGTCATAGAACTTCACCCAGGTTCAGGGTAAGGGGACATAGATTCTATGTCTTGGTGGGACACGACAAGGTCCGGGATTGGGGGGGGAGTGAATAAAAAGGTTGCTGTCACTATTTGTGGAAAGTACAATCTTTCTTGATCGTGCAGCCACTGGAAGGATATAGCAGATCCAAATTTACTGACATGAAAGGACTTTCCAATGACAGTGAATGCTGAGTTGACAGAATAAGCAAAGGCGATGCCATCCAGTAAAAGTAACACTGGCACATAATAGACACTCAATAAACATTTGTTGAACAAATCTTTGTATAGAAATGGATTATGTTTTACATTTGTGTCTATATTGAAAATAGTCTAAGAGAAACTACCAAAACATGAACATTGGTTATATTTCTGTGCTGAGATTGTATTTCAACTTTTTTGAGATAGTGCATTTATAGTATTTTCATAATGAATGCTCATAGAAAATTAAAAGATATTTCAAAATGAACCTCAGAGGACAATAATCTGAGTTGTCACAAAGGTTGACCTAATTCTTTTTTTTTTTTTTTTTTAGATAATTGAAAGCTAATTAGAATGCTCCTTGGCAAATCACTTTTTCCTTTTTCTACTTGTTAGGAGAATTTACTGTTTCGCTATCTATGAGCATTTAATTGATATAAAGTATTTAAGGTATTTAAGGGATATAAAAATAAGAGCTTCCTTTTTTGTTTATGATGACAAAAGAGTACCAGCAACATAACTAATTAATTAATTAATTAATTAATCCTGGGTGAACATAATAACAAACCCACATTTTATTTTTATTTATTTTAAAAATATTTTATTTATTTGAAAGAGAGAGGGTGAATGAGAGAGAGCGAGCATGAGCTGGGGGAAGGGGAGAAGCCGACTCCTTGCTGAGCAGGAAGCCTGACGTGGGGCTCGATCCCAGCACCCCAGTATCATGACCTGAGCCAAAGGCAGAGGCTTAACCTACTGAGCCACCCAGGCACCCCTTTATTTTAAAATTTTTTTAATTTAATTTTTTATTTATTTGACAGACAGAGATCACAAGGAGGCAGAGAGACAGGCAGAGAGAGAGGAGGAAGCAGGCTCCCCGCCGAGCAGAGCCCGATGTGGGGCTCGATCCCAGGACCCCGAGACCATGACCCGAGCCGAAGGCAGAGGCTCAACCCACTGAGCCACCCAGGCGCCCCTATTTTTTAATTTTTTAAAAGATTTTATTTATTTTGGGACACTTGGGTGGCTCAGTTGTTTGGGCATCTGCCTTCAGCTCAGGTCATGATACCTGGGTCCTGGGATCAAGTCCCAACTGGGGCTCCCTGCTCGGTGGGGAGCCTGCCTCTCCCTCTCCCTCTGCCCCTCCCTCCTGCTCATGTTCCCTTTCTGTCCCTCAAATAAATAATTTAAATACTAATTTATTTTAATAAATTCACATTTCAATCACTGACATAGTAGGAGATAGTTCAATGCAGGTCAGGATATCAGAAAAGAAAAATTGTGGTGTGCATGTAATGCATTATGTTACACTATCAATGCCTTTCCCCCAAACATTCATAGTTTTAAAAATACGTGAAAATACAACTTATTTTTGGAGGGAAAATTGCCAACATCTCATATAACAAGTACTTGGAAAGCACTGTTTAACCACGATGCCAGGAATGACAGATGCATGGGCAAATTTGAATGTAGAACTTGCTCTTCTAGTAAGAGAGACAGTAGTCAGGGTGTCGGGCATTGGACAAAGCTGGAGGAAACAAAAGATCCTGATATAATGAAATTCATTGGTGTCACACTAGAAGGAGAATATGATTTTAACCAAACTCATAAACTGGTTTAATGGTAATCAGCTTTTAGTAAGCTTTGTCACGCTAGTCTTCAATTGTCGTCATTTCCTTTGATTTGACCCCAACTGAAATCTAGAACACTTTCTGCTTCTTAAGAGCCCTTACTTCAACCCTTGAAAAGTCACCCCTCTAAAAGAAGACATGGATGAACTCAGCCCCGATTCTCAAGAAACAAAAAGAATTTCCACTTCTTTTTCATTAACACCCTGGGTAAAGACAATTCTTTCTGGAAGCTAGGGTCTCCCGTCCTCCTCTTGGGAATGGAATCCTTGTTCACTAGCATCACATGCACACGCACACGTACGCACATACATGTACACTTTATTCATCCAGGGTCAGTCATTCAATTGTAAATTTAATCTCTCTCGAGTAGGTACTCTACGACGGGACGTGCACTGTAGGTATGTTGGAACAGCAAGGTCCAGCCTTCCTGGAAGACCAGAACATTCTGTTCAAAAGAGTAAGTGCACTTCCTCTTTCTAAAAAGCTTCCCCCCCAGCCAGTTTGTGAGTAGTTGCTTTAATAAATGTTCACTATAGAAAATTTGGATCGTATGTCAACTAACTGGAATTTAAATAAAAACTTGAAACATAAAAAAAAAAGAAAATTTGATATAAAAAAAACTAAGAAAAGAAATCACCTATAATTTAAAACCAAAGTATTAGTCACTATTAAGTTTGCTACCCATACGGATAGATTGGTAGGTAAGTAGGTAGGCAGCCAGACAGATGGATAGAAGGACAGAGATAATATTCAACTCTCGGAGTTCATACTGGATATGTATACATTTTCACATCGGGTCTTTTTAAAAGTGTTAGCATTTTTCATCTTTAACAACTTCATGAGATATAACTTACATATCATAAAATGTATCCATTTTAAATGACTTTTAGTAAATTTACCCACTTCTGCAACCACTACCGAAAGTCAGTTTGAGAACATTTCCGTTGTTGGCAGTTTATTCCTCAGGCCCGGCAACTCCTTCCTGTTTGTGTAGATGTGTCTTTTCTGGACACTCGCTATCAATGGAGTCGTAGAACACATGGTCTTCTGTGTGCAGCTTTTTTCACTAAATAAATTTTGAGCATCGGCCCTGTAGTGACGTGGCTCGCCACTCCATCGGTTTTTCCTGCCGAGCAGCTCATGTAGCTGTTTATCAAACCCCGCATAAAAACACTCCAGTTTAACCATTTCTTTGGGGCTTCCTTTCTCTATGGAGTCTCTTGTGTCACGGAAAATTCATATTAAATATACACGGTTCCCTTGTTAATCTTTTGTTCCCAAGGGCCCAGCCGGTAATGAACATAGAAAGGTAGAAGAAAAACATCTTCCTCTCTTCCAAGAGTATGTACATTTGGTTGATATTTATCAAGGGACTATGATGCGCAAGTCCACTGTCCTAGATCATGAGTTCCCTTTAATATATAGGAAGGTAGCTCTGCCCCTGCTTTCCAGGGGTTATGGTCTATTTGGAAAGGAAAAAACACTCAAACTTGAGGAGTAATACAGTGAGGGAGGGCTATGGACTAGGCGGTCCAAGTGGCATCACACATAGAGTAGCAACATCTAACTTCTGTGTTTCTGCGAGAACCTGCTTGGAATTCCAGAGTTGCTGAAAAGATGATCATTTTTTTTTTTTTTAGATTTTATTTACTTATTCAAGAGAGAGATGGAGAGAGCACAAGAGGAGGCACAGAGGGAGAGGGACAAGCAGACTTCATGCTGAGTGTGGAGCCCCCTGTAGGGCTCAATTCCGCAATCCCGAGATCAAGATCCGAGCTGACACCAGGAGCAGGACGCCCAACCTACTGAGCCACCCAGGCACCCTGGTAAAAAGGCGATTTTAAGCTGAAGACATTTGAGATTCAACAGATGCGGAAGGAAGTCTTCTCGGAGCTTTGCTTATCTGACTAAAAACAGAAACTTCTGGGCAATGAGGACGGCCATAAATTCTCACTTCAGAATGGCTTCTACTCCCAGGAGAGAGAGCAAGAGTAAACCTACCAGGAATCCCCTCTTGGGGAAGTTTCCTGGTCTTGGAGAAGACGGAAAGACCACCGGTACCCACACAAGCAAACATGATCATAAAAGTTTTTTTCTCATCTGTTCTCCTAAAAGCCCATTTGCCTTTCCTAAAGAAACCCTCCCACAGAAGTCTTTTCTCCCCACTCCATTTCCCTTAAGTGAGGTATGTAAACTCCAAATTCTAACCGCTCCTGTGAGTTACTTAGTCTCAAGCCCTGCGCTGTGTCTATGCATCGCACACATCAAGAAACTCCGCCTGTTCTCTTGCCAATCTGCCTTTTGTCAGTTTAAACGTGCAGGCCCCGATTCCTAAACCGAAGAGGGTGGAGGAAAGGCTTTTCCTTCCCAGTTTTTTTTTCTCCAGAAGAATCAACTTCTGTGAAGAACAGATGGGAATGAACCAGGTATGGTGGGAGGGATGGTGGAGAGCGTTCCAGGGAGAGAATCCTGCACAAAGACCAAGAAATAAGAGAGAACATCACTTGGGGTGACGGAGTTGAAAGCTCACCAAGGCTGAATGTGAATTCATCAGAGGAATGGGCGGGGACTGCGCGTCCAACGTGAAAGCTACCAGCTCCATGGGGCTACTGATCACTGGAAACATGGCCAGTCTAACGGAGTTAATTTGGTTTAATTTAAAACCGAAGTGTTAACCACTATTAAGTTTCTTTCTATTAACCACTATTCAGTTATTTAAAGTAACTCAATAGTAATTTTAAAAATATTGACTAGATGTTGAAATAACTTGGATTTGCAGTGAGAGACAATGGATCCTTAGAATCCATTTTATTTATTTATTTTTAAATTAATTACTAACTTTTAAGTTTTGCTGCCTGAAAAATCTTAATTACAGATGTGTCTGGCACTGTATTTCTATCAGACAGTGCTGCTCTCGACCAGGAGGGCCTGGCAAGCTAGGGTAGGATTTGTTTGTAGGACAATGACATATCCCAAAATCACAACAATTACACCCAAGTACATCCCAGCCACTAACTGTGTTGCCTGGAACAAACGGAAGGCTGAGCTTTGTCCCCAGCCGATCCAAGTGTTGTTTTGAAAACGGTTTTTTGAGAAGTTATTACTAAAACAATTCTCACCTACTGTTACTTTCTTATTTGTTTACTACACCTCTGTCCATTTCAAGAGGGTGCAGGGACACCCACCGGGTTCCCAATAGCATTTATCCTATTTGTAAAAGAACTGGGACTTTGGAGACTTAGTCTCCTTCAGAAATTTACCAGGTGGTTTTGCTTTTCAGTTACAAAAATCTGCTACTTCCTCTGAGAAATAGAAACAATGGATTAAGGGGGCTACTCTCAGGGGAAGAAAATGCTGACTTTGTTCTACAAAGGGACCCCACTGCCGGCCCTTAATGGTTCTTTACTGATCTTTCTAAGGATCAGCATTCAAAGGATTGGATCCCAGACCTCAGGGGACATTCCCTAAACTCCAATTACGAGTCCCAGTGCCGACAAAACCAAAGGAAACACTAAGAGAAACCAAAAGAAGCTTGGAGCCCAGGAATTGGGGGACGCGAACCGCCTCTCTTTAGCGGGAGCTTTCAAAATAAGGAGACCTTGGGAGATGATTTATACAGGACTGCCTGTGTCCACTCATCACTGATGACTCCCCCCCCCCCCATAAAAAATCCACTTCGAGTCTAATAAAAAAGAAGAGCTCAAATATCTTTACGGATGATTCGGTGTATTTGTTGAAAAACCCAGAAGACTCTTAGGAATGGATCGAAGATTTTGGTCTCTTTCTAACTCCTTTCCGGCGCAGCGTCTGCGGGTGTCCTGCTGTGGTGGTTTGTTTTTGCAGCCGTGGTTGGGAGGCAGGGGGTGGGGCGCGGTGATGGAAAGCAGGTTTTCTCCAGGGCGGCACTATTGACCTTTGCGGCGGGAGCGTCGTCCGTTGCGGGGGCGGTCTCGCGCATCACAAAATGTTCAGCAGCATCCTGGGACTTACTCATCAGGGGCCACCAGCAGCACCCACATCCCAGTCTTAAGAACCAAAAATGTCTCCGGACTTGCCTCCATGTCCCCTGGAAGGCAGAATTGCCTTCCTCCTCCTCCTCTTCCTCCTCCTCCTCCTCCTGAGAAGCACTGATGTAATGAATCCCTTAAGACAGAGCATTTATAGAAACACGGACTTCAAAGTATTGATGTAGGTCTTCCCGGGTGCTTCTTACTCCTAAGTGCTACGACGCATACCTTCCATATGTGCCTTTCTGATGAGCTGGACAGTGGTGGAGAGAACACATTTTCCACTGAGCCGTGACCCTCTCTGGGCAGCCTGAGGTCCCAGCCTGTTTGGAAGACCATTTCCGGTCCCGCACTGTCATTCTGGCTGGTGAGTCCTACCCCCATCCAAAACAGAGAAATGAAAGAGTCTCATAACACTGATTTGTGTTCACCCTCAAATGAAAGAAAATGGAAACAATGCTCCATCTTGGTTTTTCCAAAAGAGATCTCACTGCAACATAGCTTATGTCTTGACAAGTGCGCGAGTCTGGGGAGAGCATACCCATTCACTAGGAAGGTACACTGAATGCATGGGAGTGTGCTGTTTCCAATGCTGAACTAAAAGTGACTCAGAGGGGGCCGCCTGGGTGGCTCACTTGTTAAGCGTCCACCTTCGGCTCAGGTCATGATTCCAGGTTCCTGGGATCAAGCCCCACATCGGGCTCTCTGCTCAGCAGGAAGTCTGCTTCTCCCTCTCTCCCTCTCCCTGCTTGTGTTCCCTATCTCACTGTGTCTCCCTCTGTCAAATAAATAAATAAAATCTTGAAAAAAAAATAAAGAAAGGGTACTCGGGTGCCATTCAATAGCAAGGGGGTCGACATCCGTGGTGTCCCCAGTTTGCACTTCCACTTCCACTGTCGTATACCCGTTAGATAGATCCAAAGGTGCTATCTCCAAACATGTCACTTCGGCATAAAGATTATTTTGAGCTGAAGGCAACTGAGGGACAGAAAAAGCAGACACAGAAAAGCTCTCTACCCTCCTCTATCTGCTGAAAGGCAGGGCGTACATTTCCCTGTATGACGGGATTCCCCCCACCCCACCCCCAACCCCTCCCAGCCACTTTCCCCTATCAGGAGGAGGAGAGGATGGTCACCACCAGAGACAGCACAGACTGAAATCGGTGCAGACAAGGCTTTACTGAAATAACGCTCATCCTCCTTCATTTCCCCCATATATTTGCCTTCTCACAATTTACTGCCTCTAGAAGCCTGAAACCCCTTTCCATTGTCTTGTCACTTCTCTACAAATTTACAGCCTTTTTAAAACAAACAAACAAACAAACAAGGTCTTATTTATTTATTTGACAGAGAGAGAGAGAGAGAGAGTGCACAGAGGGGATGGGGGCAGAGGGAGAGGAAGAAGGAGAGAAGCAGACTCCCTGCTAAGCGGGAAGCCCAGGAAGGGGCTGATCCCAGGACCCTGAGATCAAGACCTGAGCCCAAATCAAGAGTTGGACACTTAACCGACTGAGCCACCCAGGTGCCCCAATTTATAGCCTTTTGCTAAAATAGTGTATTAAGCCTCCAGGTCTGATAGCCTGTTTGAGGTTTTCACTCCACTGTGAGCCCCCCTGCCCCCCCACCCCCCTCCCCGCCATATGCACGTTAAATAAACTTTTTTTCTTCTGTCAGTCTGTCTTTTGTCCGTTTATTTTGCAGGGTCCCAGTCACTGAACCTAAGAGGGTAGAGGACGAGACCTTCCACGTGGACGTGAAACAGACCAAATGGACAGGTCATGCTGCTTTTATCCAAAAACGCAGCACTGCGATCTCCTGTCTAGAATCAACTCCACCAATGCCTTTATTCTACTGGCCGGCCTCACCCGTTTTAACCATCACTAAAGAAGGAAATCTCTGCACCACCCTCCCCCTAGCTCGCTACACAGAGCTGCCCTGTAGACACGCAGCTCCATCGCAAACTGAAGGCTGAAGCTTGGAGCTTTGCCCGCTTCCCCCACCCCCCACCCCGGACTTAAACTTGTAGGCTCACATTGGACCTGTCATTTTTTTTTCTGTGGCCCTGTTTTGATAGGTGTGGCTGGTCTTTCCCCAGAGCAGTCACCTTGTCCCCTCCTCCTGAAGAATTATGGTGTACTTCTTGGCAGTGCCACACTTAGTCTGTGTGAGGCAAAAGAAATTTCTGGACATCACAGAGTCTCTAAGTCCAGTGACCACAAATATACCCTTTGAATGTGTTAAAGAACCTCACACCAGGTGGTTTCTAGATTAGGTAAGTGGCTAGCTCGGTATTTTAATCAAGTTTTACTACAATACATTTGAAAGGTAAATTTATCCTAGGATGTAGCGAAAACTGTTATAATGTTCCTGATGCTTAACACATTTTATATCTCATGGACTGTGGAAAATACGAGTACAGGAAACGGGGTCAAAAGAATTTTTTAACAAGTTCTTTACATTTAGGAAAGTGGGGATTTCAAAAAACAGGTTAAGGGAGGCAGCTTTGAGCTCTCTCTCTCTCTTTTTTTTTAAAGATTTTATTTATTTATTTGACAGACGGAGATCACAAGCAGGCAGAGAGGCAGGCAGAGAGAGATGAGGAAGCAGGCTCCCCGCTGAGCAGAGAGCCCTATGCGGGGCTCCATCCCAGGACCCTGGGATCATGACCCCAGCCGAAGGCAGAGGCTTTAACCCACTGAGCCACCCAGGCGCCCCGAGCTTTGAGCTCTCTTAAGGAGAGAACTGGATTTGCCTTGGATGGAGAGAATTAAAAGAGAATCAATATTTTTGACTAAACGATTAGGGAAAAAAAAAAAAAAACCCAGGCCACTGTTACTCTGTGCTAACGTGAAGTGTACATGTGCAACAATAGTGTTCTTTGCCCCACCAGTGGGAAGAAGGAATCTGTAGACTTCAGCATTATGTTTTTAAATGCCATCTCCAAACAACCTGCCCTGAAAGGACGAAGACAAAAATATCATTTCTTTAGACAACGAAAGAGTGGCCTGCAAGCCTGAACACAAACCCTTGAGAACGCAGTGCTGGAAATTCCTTTTTTCTTTTTTTTTAAACGTAAAATCCAGAACAGGCAGACCATTAAGCTGGAAAAAGAAATTAATATAACCTCACAGGCAAGCAGAAAAGCAAATACTCACTCTAAAGCAGCCACTGTTGATGCAAGCAAAGGTTAGAGCAACAAGGCTACTTCCTAACAAAGTGTGAATCCCATTAGTGCAGAAGTGTTATCCCTCCTTAGTCCTTCCATCGAAGCCAGAATAGAGTTGGGCTTTTACCTCCATCTGCATCTCAAGGCTGGTAAACAGGACCCATGGAGACGTGCAAAAAATGGTGAAGCCATTCAAAAGGCATCTTCGGCTTCGGGTAAGACGCTGACATAAGCACAATAGGGCCGTGGCCCAAGTCTGCCCAAACACCCCTTTAGCATTGCTTAGGTGGACAAAATAGGGAGCTGGCCTCCCCCAGTTTCCCGGCTTCCCCTGCAGCCCCCATTGTCTCTTCCCGAGTACACAATGATGCCATTTCACGATTGGTACATTAGAAACGAAGCACTTGGAAAAGTTTCTTTGCGGAGTAGTTCAGAATTTAAACTGTTCCATTTAAAGAAGAAGAAGGGGAAAGTGGAGGAGATGCGGCAGCAGTTGAAAACGTAAAACATCTGGAAGCTATCAGTGACTCACTTATTCGTGTGCCCAATGCCCAAGTGATGGACTAACTTAAACACTGTAGACCAGTGGACACGGATTGTTCATTACAGCGGCTCATCTGCAAGGGGCTGTAATCTAAATCCTTGCGTTTGTTTTTTCTGTACCAAGATCTGTCTAGTATGTCTCCTAGGCCAGATTGTGTCATTGCGCAGAACCAAATAAGATCACAAAATGAAGTTACCTATTCCCTCGAAGAAAAATCCAATGTAGGGAAAGTTCATACCCTTGCAAAGATTTTCAACATGGTTGCAATCAAGTCATTTTCCAATTGTATAAGTAAATAACATTGACCACATGAAATATTCTGCCAGAAGTACATAGCTGCTATGATTTCTTTCTAAAGGTGTAAAGCTAAGTGTTCAAATTTGCAATTATTGAAGTTGGGTTTTGGCAATGAATGTGGGCGGTGAGCACGAAGGATATCCTTCTGATTACCAACTGCACAAAGCCGTACCAACTTGCCAAGAATGAGGAAATAAAAAAAAATCCGCTGGAAATAACATTTGGTTGTTCATATTAGCACTGAAGATGACTGTGGTTTAGAAATTTCCCCTTTTTTAATTACAGTGAGTAAACTATTTTGCCAACTCTCTTTGCGCAGCTCAATTTTCATCCTAGCCTACTGCCTGAAAATGAAGCTGTCAAGAATCCTAAGTTGAAATTGCTTTTTTGAAAAGAATGTTTATTATGGTATGTCTCCCCAAATCGTGGAGAATCTGTTCAGAAAGATACATCTTCATTAAACCGTGTTCAATGCATAGTTTTATTATTTAAAGTGAAGACGAGCCATATGAAAAGTTCTTTGAGATGATTTCAATCACATATGCACCGAGAATTATTTTAGTTATCTTGCTTCATCTTTGAGTGTACACTCCTTTCAGAATCCATGACTGAGCTGAATAAACACCATTGTGTTTTTTTGAAGGCAAACTTGAGTTTGCACCAATACAAATTCTTTCCCAACATTCATTTAACCACCAGGAAAGTCTGTCAATAGTTATCAAAAATTCTATTGGACAGTTTATTCATCTAGTGTTTTTTTTAAGTAACTCTACCCCAACATGGGGCTCAAACTCATGACCCCAACATCAAGAGTCATATGCTATGAGGTGCCTGGGTGGCTGAGTGGGTTAAGCCTCTGCCTTTGGCTCAGGTCATGATCTCAGGGTACTGCGATAGCGTTCTGCATCGGGCTGTCTGCTCAGCAGGAAGTCTGCTCCCCGCCCCCCGCCACCTTCTCTGCCTGCCTCTCTGCCTACTTGTGATCTCTGTCAAACAAATAAATAAAATCTTAAAAAAAAAAAGAGTCATATGCTCTACCAATTGAGCCAGCCAGGCACCCCTAATGGAGAGTTTAGTCTTTTCTGCAATTAATGCATGTTAGGGACTGAACATTTTTGTTTCTCCCAAATTCATTTTATATATCGAGCCCCTAATTGCTAGCATGACTGTATTTGGATATGGGGCCTTTATGAAAGCCATTAAGTTTGAGTGAGGTCGTAGGGCAGGGGGCTGACCCAAAAGGGTTAGTGTCCTTAGAAAAAGAGATACCTGAAAGCTCTCTTTCCCGCTCTTCCCCACCCCCTGGCAAATGCAAGCACTGAGGAAAAGCCTTGTAAGGCCACATTGAGAAAGTAGAAGTCTGCAAGTGGGGAAGAAAGGCTTCACCAGAAACCAAATTGGCCGGCACCTCAATCCCGATCTCGGCCTTCCTAGCTTCCAGAACTGTGAGAAAGGAAATTTCTGTTGTTGAAGTCTCGCAGTCTGTAGTATTTCGTTATGGCAGCCCAAGCTGACTAATACGACGAACAACATAAAACTTAATCGTACAAATATATTTTAGTTGGAAACTTATCACTACAGCAGGATTCCTGGAGCAAGCACAAAGTGTACTGGGATTCAGGAAGAAAAAGTCACCAAAAATCACATTATCAGCACCTTTAGCCGCTAAGTATTATCATTATTTCTTGCTGAAGTGGTACAGTTTGCAATATCCACACAATTAAATGTGATATTTAGCTACTACTATATGGGCTCAGTAAGCAACGGCAGAACGTAAGGACGTAGTCACAATTTCATGATACCTAGAGTCTGTTTTTTAGCCATCAGAGCCGATGTTTAATATGTTTTTTCTGCAATACAAAATGAAGATGATGGGCAATTCACAAACTAAAATAAGATGTAGCCTAAGAATTTTAGAGGTGCTTTGAAGACTTGCTTACAATACAGTTTTCTCATTTTAAAAATAAGACCAAAATGGGGAAACAAGTTAAATGTCGATCAACTTGTGAACAGATAAATAAAATGCAATGGAATATTATTCAATAATAAAAAGGAACAGATTACAGATATATATAACATGATGAATGTCTAAAACATTATTTTAGGGGCGCCTGGGTGGCTCAGTGGGTTAAGCCTCTGCCTTCGGCTCAGGTCATGATCCCAGAGTCCTGGGATCCAGCCCCGCATCGGGCTCTCTGCTCGGCAGGGAGCCTGCTTCCTTCTCTCTCTGCCTGCCTCTCTGCCTACTTGTGATCTCTCTTTCCCTGTCAAATAAATAAATAAAATCTTTTAAAAAAACATTATTTTAAGTGAAAGAACCAGCTACAAAGGACCGTATATCGTATGATTCCATTGATAGGAAATGTCCACAAAAGGCAAATGCACAGAAACGAAAGTAGATCAGCAGTTGGCAGGGGCTGAGGGCGGGAATAGGGAGTAACTACCGGTGGGCAAATGAGATCTATTTTTTAAGGTTATTTATTTATTTATTTATTTATTTGGAGAGGGAGGGGGGCAGAGGAAGAGGGAGAGACAGAATCTTAAAGCAGGCTTCACACCCAGCATGGGGCTCGATATCACAACGCTGAGATCATGACCTGAGCCGAAATCAGGAGTTTGACGCTCAACCAACTGAACCACCCAGGCACCCCAAAGGGGATCTTTATGGGTGATGGAAATGTTCTAAAACTGGATTGTGATGAGGGTGCACAACTCTGTAAATTTCCTACACTTATTGAATTGTACACCTAACATGAGTCAATTTTATGGCATCTAAATTATATCTCAATAAAGCTGTTTTGCAAAAAATGATCACAAATGGGCTTTGAAATGCTGAGAAACACACCCTCAGTGCCCCATTTAGCTTCGATGAAAACCCAAGCCAAACTTTGCCTAGGTTTGGCAGCATCATGAGGTCAAAACCTCAGAAGACTCAGATCTTCTTTCCAATTTGTCAATACTGTAGACAGATTTGGACCTGGTCTACTAACATGTGTTTTTTATCTTTCCACTTTCAACCCGAAACTGAGCAAAGGGGAAAAAACACAGTAGGTGGTTTCTCTAACTTTGCCTTTGAGTTTTCACTGATGATTTCTGGTCTATATAAGATCAATTTTTTTTCTAAATTACAGTAAACATTTTCTTCTACATATGACAAATTGGGATGAAAGTGTCCCGTTAGATTACTGATACAGATAGGTGACCATTTTTATAAATAACGTACTGTACATTCTTTTAAGATTCCAAGCCTCTGAATAATTTGTGCATTGCCTAGAATTTTCAAATAACCATTATCCCTAGCCAGTTGTGTTTCTTTCTCTCAAGATGGCACCACATTGCTCATAGTGTGCTCTTACCTCCTTCCAGTATAGTACACATACGCATGTGTGCACACACACACATGCGAGTTCACACACGCTGCACCCCACACTGACTTTTACCTTTAAACCTTGGTTCACTCTCCTGCCTTGCAAAATTTAAACACCTGCTCCCAGGTTGAGCTAGAAAGCAGGCTTTCCCGAGCACTCTTCCTTTCTGGGGGAACTGTTCCCTTTCAGACTCAGGTATGGTATCATCTTCTCTGGAACTCCTGCTCGTCTTTCCCACCAACGACTTCACTTTTCTTCCTCTTGGCACTCTGAGCACCCCACCTCTGGGAACCTCTCTCTCCAGCTGTACTACTCACATTAGACTATGATTATGTGTGGGGCTGTCTCTGTCTCTAGATTGGATAGAACGAGAATAATAAGGTCTTATACATATATGGATCCTTAGGGCTCAGGGCAGAGCTGGGTAGGAAGGGAGAAGAGAGAAAACGAGGGAAAGGGAATGGTAGGGAAAGGAAGGATGGGGGGAAGGAGGAAGGGAGGAAGGAAGGACAGTTTATTAAGAGTTAATGTGTAAATAGTGACCGGTGATTGCTCTCTCTGGAATTCCCTCCATTAGAGCACTTCATTTGCTTTTGCACAGTCTAGCTCACTGAGCAGAGAAGAAGAGACTATCAGGACACTACAACTTTTCTAGCTCAACCTTTTCTCCTATTGCCACCCTGATGAGACTCAAACCACTGTTGCCCTTCACCTTGGACCATTTCTCTTGTTACTGAAGGGAAGAGACTAATGACTCAGAGAGAGAGTGCCATCAGGAGGGAATCTATGTCCCCAAAGATTCTGCCTGTCTGCTTACCCTGAAAATGCTTTGGAATCTTCCCAGCTTATGCAACAAAAGAACTCTGAAGTTTGGGGCAGGGAGAAAGATGTCTGGGTACTGGAGGCTAGTGGGGTGGCAGGGAAAGTGAACTTTGGATTCTGTAGGCACATCCTAACATTAGACCAATTTCCCCAGCTCCTAAGGGATAGCCCGGTTAGTGGGGTGGACAGCCCTGATCAGCACTGTAGTGGTAATGGTAATAGAGAATGCTGCTCTAGATTACGGGAAGGTTTCCCATATCTGACCTCACTGGGTCACCCGGAATAAATACAACTTCTGGAACAATTTGTTCCCATTTTAAAGATGAAGACACAGATTCCAGTAGGAGATACAATCTGCCCAAAGTAATAGGTAGATATAACGGTAATAGGTAGAGAGTAATAGCAAGTGATTCACAGAACCCTCTTTCCCCAGACACCTGCTCCCCTTTCCACTTTCCTTCAGATGTTGTCTGTTTCCGTCTCCATTGTCTCCTTTCCGTGAGGACTTCCCCAACCTCCAATTGCAGGCTCCTCCAAACTCCTTCCTTTCAAAATTTTTCTTCATTGCACTTACCACCTTATTTATTTATTTAATCTGAGAGAGAGAGAGAGAGAGGGAGAGCATGAGCAGAGGGGAGGCGCAGAGGGAGAAGGAGAAGCAGGCTCTCCACCGGGCAAGGACCCTGGGATCGTGACCTGAGCCAAAGTCGCTTAACTGACTGAGCCACCTGGGGTCCTGCACTGACCACCATCTAATCACTACACAGCGCATAGATCTATTTTTAGATTGTCTACCCATCCACATTCCGCTCCTCAAGATCTAAATTTCACAAGGACAGGCATTTTCTTTCTCTTTCTCCGTTGAGGAGACCAGCACCTGGCATACAGAAATTTCTCACCAACATCTGTTGCATAAATAAAGGATTCAACAAGGACTCTGCTGTCTGGGTCTGCAACTTCTCAACTATATTTTCAAAAGATATTATATCATTTTGTATTCCACTTGTTAATTATATTCTACTCTCTGGCTTTCACCAGTTTCAGTTGTGAAATTCAAGTGTCCTACAAAGTTCACTAAAGCCAATAGTGCCTTTGGCATATCAAATTTGTAGAAAATAGCATAAAAATAAGGGTCAAGGCTTGATACAATGTTAAATGTTATATGTGTATGTATACTATCAAATCTAGATTTTCCCGTTTCTGATAATTAGAACTGTGATACAGTTCACGTAACTAAAATAAATACTCTCTATATGCGATTATATACTAGGAACGCTCAACACTGAAAAGCGATATGCTTGTTTAGCTCTAATTATCTCTCTATTTTATTTTTATTTTTAAAAAATATTTTATTTATTTGACAGAGAAGGAGAAAGAGCACACACAGGGGGAGCAGCAGGCGGAGGGGGAGGGAGAAGCAGGCCTCCCACTGAGCAGGAAGACCGATGTGGGGCTCGAGCCCAGGAATCATGACCTGAGCGGAAGGCAGATGCTTAACCAACACAGGTTAAGATACCGACACAGGTATCTCTATTTTAGGCAGAATGATTAGGCACCCTCTGTGCCTGGAATGATTAGGCACCCTCTGTGCCTGGACTGAACATGGGAGGTCTTTGAAGAGAAGAAATAGTTACGTCACAACTTTTGCAAAATGTGTCGACTTCGACAGTGTGCTTCCTTGGGATGATTCCCGTTAAGAATGTCAGGAGACCAAGAAAATTTGCCATCATAAAGCCTCTGAGATGTCCTGTATACAGATACCTGTGTAACTGTTCCAGTGTTTCCTTAACTTACGGTACCACAGGCCCGCTGCGTGGGCACATCTGGAATGACTCACTCTGAGAAAGCTGGCTAAAAGCAATTTCTTAAAATTCCTTTAGTACATCCTACACCAAATACCCCAGCCGCCCTCATATTTGGTGGAAGAAGGGAGGGGGAGGGTAAGAGGGAGAAGAAAAGAGGATAGCTTAAAATAAGATAAGCTTTGCTCATAATGACTTCTTTCCTTTTGGTGCATTCAAAGTAGTTCCTTTTTGGGGGCGCCTGGCTAGCTCTGGGGGTGGGAGATCAAGAGTGTGGGACTCCCCGATCTCAAGGTGTGAGTTCCAGCCCCACGTAGGGTGTAGAGATTACTTAAAAATGATATCTTTAAAAAAAAACATTCCTTTTTCTTTTAAAATCAATACATAAAGACTAAATTCCAGTTTTATTTCATCTCTAACGTCTGACAAATGGCAATGTGTTTATCCTACTATAAATCACTAAAACAAATCCATTGCCAAAACATCTCTTAAATATATTTTGGAGGGCTGTTATAATATATCATTTTTGTTGATAGACTAGCTTCACCAAAAGCATATGGTGCTAGTTTCATAGGCAAAGAAGACGTAAATGGGCTTCTTTAAAACCAGGGCCTAATGAAATATTTAGACCATCCCCTCCCAATCTCCGCCCAGCAACTTGTCCAGCAGGCACAGTAACCTTCCCATCAGTCACCTCGCTTTTTGAAGGGGTCACAAAGTCTCTCCTGTTTCTGCTGTAGCTCTTCTACTTAACTTGACATTCACAAAGTACATTTAGCTCTAGGTTTCATTTATTATGTCATTCGCAGGTCAAAACTTTTCTTACGAAATTTTTTTTCTAAGGAAAAACACCGTTCAGTGAGAATGCAGGGACTAACACGTTGCTGCTCGGTGTGGTGGCTGTTGTTAGAGAAGCATCCCAGGAAATGGCCAGAATGGTCCCCTACCACGGCCATCACCAGCAGCCCGGCCTCCCTAGCCTTTATGATACTCCAGACCATTCCAATCATCGTGATTTGGTTTTGTAAAGCTCGCAAAACTCCATCAAGCTGATGTAGCATGTGACACTGTCGGTCAAAGTTAAAACAGAATCCAAATGTCACTGTACCAACAAATATTGCTAAAAAAGGGGGACAAGTTGAGAAATAATAAACTCAAAGAATGAGAGAAAGAAAGGAAGACAAGAAAGATTATAATCACTTAGCCTCCTTTCCTTTACGATTTTTTGTTTTGATTCTCAAAACATTGTTAAATTTAATTTGCTAAATCTTGTTAAGCATTAGATGGATGTTGGATAAGCTTTAACAGGAAATTTAAGGCTTTATTAAATCCTTTTGTTACTATGAAGTCAATGTAAGTTTCATAGCACTATGGGGTGACTTTTTCTGCATCTTAAAAAATTGAGGCAGCTACGAAAACTGTATCGAGGCAAATAAACTTGATTTCTCCCAGGCAGCATGACAGTCAGTTTGTTCAGAGAAATCCACACTACCCTTGCCAGGAGCTCTGGGTCAGGTATGACCACAAAAGAAACAGACGCTAGTATGTGATTATAAGAAACTTAGAATCCAGTAGATAAAACAGGGCAGGCACAAAGTTACAGATGAATGGGTATTTCTCCTTTCTGGTAAACCTAATATTTGCAACTTTGATTTTCAAGGCATGGCACAATATGGGACCAACGATTTTATAACCTTCTGAATATGTTGGCCAGAGTACATTATATGCTAGATAAAAGCTGGGGAAAGTGCGATATTGCTACCCAGTTCAATAAACATTGTCAAAACCACAGGAAAGAAGCTTTGTAGAGCTGAAAGGGATTACCTTCACACCCTTTGATTTTGTGGAAGATAGTGGAGTTTCAGGAGGTTCGTAAAGAAGCCAGTGTGTCGTGATGGAGAGAGCCTGGGCTTTGAGGTCTTCGAATTCCCACGTTGCTGTGTGCGATCTTGGGCGGGTCCCTTGACATCTCCGAAGCCCAGTTTCTTTCCTCTTCTGTGACTTAGGAACAAAAAGCGCTCCTCCGTAGATATTGTCGAGAAGATGAAATGAGCTGGTATGCCTCTTTCACTCTAGCCGGCACATGAGAAAATCCCAGGAGACGCTGGTTCCTTTATTCTTAGTCCTGACCCACGTTCATCTTCACTGAGGGCATTTCAGCCACCGCGCTGGGCGTTCTCTGTTCTTCATCTCATTTAATCGTTACAACAGCTCCATGGAGGTGGTACTCCTAGTCTCCCCAGTTTGCAGACGAAAAGACTGAGACCTAGCAAGGTAGACTGCCTTGCTCAAGAACACATTCCTGCTGAGCTGTGGAACTACGATTCTCCTCCAAATCCTGCCCTCTCCACTCACTAGCCAGGTATGGCCCCGCCGGCTGATCTGCTAACGGAGGGGGGCTCAGTCCATTACTCATCGGGGAAATAGTACTAAGTACTCGTATGTTTCAGGCACTTTATGGACTGCTGAAGATGCAACGATGAGTGAAAACAGACCTGGCCCTAGCCCTCCCAGAGCTCACAACCCAACCCAGGGGTTCCCGGCTTCGGCGCTGTTGGCATTTGGAGCTGGACAATTCTTTGCTAAGGACGGCCATCCCATGCACGGTGGGACGTGAAACAGCATCCCGGGCTTCCACCAGTTAGCTGCCGGTAGCACAGCACCCCGTTCTCCTCCAGTCGTGACAACTCATAATGTCCAGATGTTGCCAAATATCTTCTGGGGAGGAAATTGCCCTGAAGAAGAACACTGCTCTGGTAAATACAGTATTATGGGTCTTACGCTTAAGGACTTGGGGAACTCCCCCAACTCTACCTGAGGCTTTCTAAGATACCCAGTCTCTCTTTAAAAAGCAAAAAGCCCCAATCATCTGCCATAATTCCTGACATGGGACTATCACTCACGAGAAGTTTCCACATGGTTCTATGGAAAGCTTTCTTGGTGTAACTATTTCTGCTTTGGAAAAGGAAGTCCATCAAACTTTCTCTACAGAAATACATCATAAAAAAAAAAAGAAGTACACCATAGAAATATGTTTTATAGTTAACTTACCTGAAACAGGGTTTACCATAAATTACTATGCTTTCCAAAACATTAAAGGGATGTGAAGACTTACTGACACATACCATCGCGGATGCTATTTGTAGCTCTCTAACTGGCAGGAAAGCATTGACTTTGGGGAGCCTAGAATCCAGGGTTGATGGGTTCAGCATCTTCAGTTTTATCACGATATTTCCAGGTCGTTGGTGGGATTAGTCCTGGTAGGTTAACTGTTGCAATCCAGAAATTACACAATAGTCCCACACGGATGGTCCTGGGATTTCCGGACTTCTGGGATGCTCCTCTCTACACTGAGACTCAGGGACCCAGGCTCTGCCAACCTTATGGCTCTGCTTTCTTGTGGGTATTTGGAATTTTCACCTTCAGCAGTGAAAGTGGGTGAGAGTGTGCACAGAGTGCAACGGGGGTGGTGGTGGTGGTGGTTTACAGACCATGACCAGAATCCTGATATGCCATCAATAAGAACTCAGTTACACGACAGCGGCTCTCTAAGGGACACTAGAAGATGAAATCCAGCGACGTGTCCAGGAGGGAAAGGAGGCCTGTTTGAACATAGAGCCATTCTTGGCCAATATGGTCAAAATGATTTTCATTGCCCAAGAGCCATACATTGTCTAATTTTCTGGTTTATAAAATCAGGATATCATGTACTTTATAAAGGTTCTGTGAAGACTAAGGAGAGATTTGTAAGCTCCATTCTTCCCAAAGACTTTGTGCTATGTACGCTTCCGGAGAATAATACACTCTGCTAATTTATAGCCCCATTATGAATAGACAACATTCTTAATCCCTGGCAGACATCCTGATGTGGTCAATCCGTTATCATTCATTAAGAAAAGGCAAATGTGCTATGCAGTACGAGTTCATGTCCCCCAGCGATAGTGTAATATTTTCTTTTGCTCTCAATGTGTGAATTATTAAAAATAAGCTAGCTACAATGTCATCATTTTTGATTATATCAAAAATGAAGGCAGAGACAGGACTGCTTCCAATCTGTGAAGTTATTTAGCATTTAATATTCCCTTTGGGAAATCAATATGGTTTGGGGGAGATTATTTATATACCACTAGTCAAGTGTGGTTTAAATAAATGCACTGTGTTGCTAGAGTTATGTGAATGAATCTTTCAATGTCAAGACCTTACTATTGAATAAAGAGATATAATCATAAATCAGCTAACGGGAAAATGGTTAGGAGAAATTATCTGGTCATTTTACTGATGTGGATGAATGCCTGAGGTTCTGTTTTCTAGCATTTATTCAAATCATAAATATGAATGCCTGGGCATTGTATGTCAAGATATTAACATTTATTAGTTATTTAAAATGTATATTCTATGAAATTAAATTTATTTCAGGTGGTGAAGTGTGGGCTGGTGGTTCAGACATGTATAAATAACTCCTGTGTTTTAAAACCAGTTAGGTAAGGGGCGCCTGGGTGGCTCAGTTGGTTGAGCCTCTGCCTTTGGCTCAGGTCATGATCCCAGGGTCCTGGGATGGAGCCCCGCATCTTTGGGGCTCTTTGGGAAGCCTGCTTCTCCCTCTCCCACTCCCCCTGCTTGGGTTCCCTCTCTTGCTGTGTCTCTCTCTGTCAAATAAATAAAATCTTAAAAAAAAAACAGATAAAAAAAGAAGTAATTAAATCACGACAAAGTAATCTCAACTCTTAAGTCGTCAGGGTACATTCTTCATAATTCAGGAAACGAATTCGGTTCCTTCCAAGCTTGATGGAGGTTTGGAGAAGAAGAGGATGGTTGGCAGGTCAGAAAGAAGAAGGGAAATGGACAGAAGTCTAGGGGGTTGGAGCTACCCAGATTGCTTTATTTCTCCATAAGTCACTCGACTCCTATCAGAGAGAAAATCCACATTCCTGGGAGATATGAGAAGAAAGTGCAGCTAAGGAGACTGACTTCTCCAAAGCCATCCTGAGGCTATCTGGGGAGTCATAACCTGCGAGCCTCGCTTTCAACAGAAGGCCACCAACGGCTTCCCTTTTCTGCACTTAACTGTTTCCTCAGACAACATGTATGCCCTGCTTTCGGTAAACAGAAGACGGGGCCAGAGGGATAAATTCGTGGGTCATTATTAAATTTACAATGGGATTCCACACCTCACCCCAATGTTCCCTATAAAACATATTTTCGGTTGAGTCAAACTTATTTTTCACATATTTAGGCTGAACATGACAAAACTGTCAACATCCGACCATTTTGACAGGCAAAGGCAAGTTTTCAAGGTTAATTTAAGGTTCAGTTTTCCAGGAACATATCCTTGGTACAAAGTAAGATATACCCTGCTGACAATCCCAGCAATAAATTGGATGGGGAAACAACGGAGGAAAAGAATTCAAAGCCTTTTTCGAGGTAACTCAAAATCTCCACGATTCTGACTCCCAACACTCCCCAATGTGAGTACTCAGAGCAAATGTTTAACCTAAAAACTAGCATTGCCTGGTAACTGAAGGATGAAGACCAGTCAGTAGTCTTCAGAAAAAGAAGTTGTTGGCTGATGCTATCTTGGTTTGTCCCTGTGAGAAGTACCACGTGTGCGATGAAGGGCAGGGTCGGTATCCTGGAGTTCTGGGTCTTTAATATCTGGGAGAGACAGAACAGCAGACGGCGGGCAGGTTGGGCGAGTTGTGCCCTTGCTGGCTCATTTGTCTAAGAAAGAATTTGGTGACTTGACAAGTTTCTGGAAGTCGAGGAAAATTATTTGAGTGAAGGCAGCCAGAGGCAGTTAGCAAATTCTGACCACCGTCATAGTTGTCACCCACCGAAATTTAAACTCGAGTCCAAATTTATACAAGTGGGTTCACTTACATGGTACAGAAGTCATATGCTATTGATTAACGATCACTGGGTCCTTTCTTCTGAATCCTGCACGTTTTTGGATGCATGACGTTTTGGTAGCTGGGATCCTCTTGTGATAGGTCACAAGAGCCAGGTAAGACTTTTTGATTTTGTTCTAACTCAGGATACTCATCTTTAGCTACCGTGACGATTCTGATTCAAAAGACAAACTTCAGGAAGGGAAGTGAAAAAGTCAGAAAGTCTGGAGAAAGTTGGAGGAGGCAGTGTGTGTGGGATGTGGGGAGTGAGGAAGACAGTGAATTCTTCCTTTTTTTTAAAAAAGTGATTATTCATTTCTAAATGAGACAGCTCAGTTTAACTGCCCCGAATTTATGGGTCTAACCATTGGGGAAGATTATGTGTCTGGAGTCCTCTGGGGAAAAAAGCTACCTGGCGGTCCAACGTTCATGGTCAATTGTTATTACAGGTGTGGGAACTTGTTGCTGGCAGGGAGAGAATTCCTGGGGCAGGAAATTCAGGTGGGGTTCACTGATGGGGTGGTTGGGAGGCAGCCAAAGCTGTGTGCTAGTGAAGGGTTTAGGTAGCTCCCGGAGCTAGTGCTCTCTGCTCTGTGTTTTAGAAGAACGCAGCGAACTATTATCTGTCATTGTAGAAATGTAGAACAAATCTTATGTGTCCACAGAATTTATTTTGCCCAGAATTGCACTAAACTAAGAAGCAGCCAACTCTTCCCTCTTTCTAGAGTGATAAGATTATATTGTATTGTATTCGTTAATAAGTTGCAAAAGTACATAATCATGTAATTAATAAGTCATACAAATTAATGAGTACATTAGTTATCAGGCAACAATTATGTCTTTGCAACCAAAACCTGTGTATAGTGAAATGATTTATCTAAAAATGCATGGGTCCCTTAGAATGACTCTGGAGAAGAGGCTCTTACTATATAAATCAGGTAGCAATCAGGGTAAGTGGATGAGGCAGATACATCATGACTGAATTATTATTATTATTATTATTGTTATTATTTTTAAGTAAGCTGTATACCCAACATGGGACTTGAACTCACGACCCCAAGATTGAGGGTTGCATGCTTTACCGACTGAGCCAGCCAGGCTTCCTTGAATTATTTTTTTTGACTTCTTAAAAAAGATTTACTTATTTATTTGACACAGAGAGAGAGATCACAAGTAGGCAGAGAGGCAGGTGGGGAGAAGCAGGCTTCCCGCTGAGCAGAGAGCCCAATGCGGGACTCGATCCCAGGACCCTGAGATCATGACCTGAGCCGAAGGCAGGGGCTTAACCCACTGAGCCACCCAGGTGCCCCAACTTTTTTTTTTAAGTAAACTCTATGCCCAACATGGGGCTTGAACTCATGACCCTGAGATCGAGAGTGGCACGTTCTACCAACTGAGCCAGACAGGCACCTGATGATTGAATTATTTTTAAATTATTTTTTCTTCAAAAAAAAATCATTCAAGTAGTTCATGGTCATTGTTGAACTATTAGAAAATCCAGGGAAGTAAATCAAAACAGCTTAAGAGCTAGCCTACTTTCCAAAGTCAGCCACTGGTAGCAATTTATTATGCAAGTTTTTTCCTATGTTACTATAATATATATTTAAGTGGGATTATTATATATATATATATCACATTATAATCTGCCCTTTTAATATTTTAACTGCTATATAATATTCCATTGTACAAATGTACCATACACGATTTCAATCAATCCACTTTTGTTGGTGCTTTAGATCGCTTGCCATGTTTTGGCTCCAATGTAGTTTGTTATCAGAATCACGTGATACTCATGTTAGCAGATGTGCTCAGTTACTTCCTGAGAAGCAGGATTGATTGTGACTAGGACATAATTTTTTTGTGGAGGTTTTTGTTTTGTTTTATTTTTGTTTTTGTTTTTTTCTTTTTTCTTTTTTCCAGATCTCCAAATTTTTTGTGGGGGTTTTAATGCAGATGATGAAGTACTTCCTTTAAAACTTACATTTATTTGCAATCCCACCAACCATATGAGAGTTATTAGTTTAAGAGTTTCCAGCCAGGCCATTCCCCAATTTGGAGAGGGCATATTTCCCAACTTCCTTCCTTCCTTCCTTCCTTCCTCCCTCCGTCTGACAAACATTGATTCGTAACCCACCACAACCAGGCACCGGACACCAAGTTTCCAATCACATTAGCCAGCATGTGTGGGAGAGTAATGATTCTGTATGTTCTCTTCCTTTGGTCTCTTATGTAATCCACGTAAATATCATGGAAACTTCTCACATGTTGACTTCCATACTCCCTTCCCCAGATGCTTTTCACATCTGGAAGGAACACAAATTCTTGTGTCAGACCATGCTCCTTGACTTTGTTCTGGAAATACTGTCACCATAACTCTGGGAGACAGAAACCAGCCAGGTCCCATCTCCAGGCTCACTGTTGAATTCATTAAGTAGCTCTTCCGGGTGGCCCTCCTCCGTGACGGTCCTACCACGCCACCTCTACACCTCCCTGCCCCTTAACCCTGTGTCTGAAGCAGCGCAGAGACAGGAGCACATGGAGTATTTCGGTGCCCTTCCTCCCCTCTGTCAGACTGTTGTATTAATGAGCTATTTTCATGATGCTCTTAGAAGCCAGGATGAACAACAGTCTTCTTGTCAAGGAAAGTGACAGTCCATTAATGAGGGTTTTCTCTATTAAGTAGAAAGCCCCCAGGTAGCTTTTAAATTAGTGAGATGCACTCAGACCTCACCCTTGGCCCAGAATGCTCTGACAAGTTTCAGATCATTCATGGACCTCTTTCAAGCCCCTGTAATGTTGGGGCACGTGAGAGCGAGCATGAGCAAGGGGACAGGGAGAGGGAGAAGCAGGCTCTCCGCTGAGCAGGGAGCCTGATGTGGCACTCGATCCCAGAACCCTGGGATCATGACCTGAGCCAAAGGCAGACGCTTAACCCACTGAGCCACCCAGGCGCCCCCTTATGATTTTCTTAATCGCATTTTCTTTTCTCTAGCTTACTTCATTGTAAGCATACAGTATATAACACATAGAACATACAGAATGTGTGTTAATCAACTCTTGATGTTACTGGAAAGGCTTCCAGTCAACATTAGGCTATTAGTGGTTAAGTTTTGGGGGAGTCAAAAGTTATACACAGATTTTCAGCTGAGTGGGGTGTCGGTGCCTCTAATCCCCATGTTCTTCAAGAGTAAGCTATATGGAAATTGTGGTTTTCTCCTCTTTTCTCGTATTTCCCCTCTTGGACAAAAAGAGAAGCAAATGTAGGATCGAGCTGATGATGCACGGGGTCAAGATGCAGCATATGGTGTATGGTTTGCACTGGCCAAATGTTGAAAGTAAAGTTCAAGGGAGTTGTGGTAGCATGTTCTTATAAATGTACTTTGTAATTCTTTGCTACGTTTCGGTGACCATGTAAATGATTTAATGTAGTGGTTCTCGACCAAGGGTGCTTTCGCCCTGTGGGGGACATCTGACAATGTTTGGAATATTTCTGATCATCACAACTGGGGTAGGGGGGTCTGGCATCTAGTGAATAGAGAAAGGAATGCTGCTGAACACCTTACGATACCCAAGACAACCTCCCACACCAAAGAATTACTGTCCCTAAATGCCAATAGCACCGAAGTTGAGAAGCCCTGATTCTATGTACTTCAAAATCAGTTTGTTGGATTCAAAGTTGACATTTGGATTATTATTTCAAGCATTATCAACCATGACAACATGGATCTTAACAAGATTCAACCCTAGCCTAGGTTATGGGTAGAAGTCTTCATTTCTGCGTCGGAAACTTCCAGACAGGGCAGTGCCTCAGTAACATTTGAGTCCTTCTTAAGGATGGATACTAGCTGAGGAAAGAAACTATACAGAGGATCAATGAGAAATGTACCTTTTTTCTTCAAGAAACCCCTGGATACATCTTCAGGTTCTAGAAAAAGTCATGAAAGCTTTGACTGCTTTCCTTCATAAACTCATTCTAATTATCGGGGGGTGTGGAGTAAGGAAGATTCCTACTGAAATGAGCTCCTTCAGCCCAGCTAGAATCTTCCAGAAAACCTTGAAAGAACAAGAGACCTCTGTGTGATGAGGCTGTAGCTCAGTGAGTCTCCAGGTGTGGTCCTGGGACCGGCAGCATCAGTATTACCTGGGAACTGGTTAGAGATGTGAATTCTGAGGCCCCGCCCTGTACCTAACTGAATCCGAAATTCTGACCATGGGCTTATTGGGCTTTACCAAGTCTTCCAGGTGATGCTGATAATACGTCCAAGTTCAAAGCCATTGCTGGGGTGGAGGGGGGAGGTGGGCAAAATGGGTGAAGGAGAATGAGAGATACAGGCTTCCAGTTATGTAATGAGGCAGTCACGGGGCTGAAAGGTGACAACACAGGGAACCTAGTCGCGGTGTATGGTGACAGATGGTACTGACACTTGTGAGCGTAGCAGGACCTATGGAGTTGTTCACCTGAAACTAATGTAACATTGTATGGCAACTACGCTTAAAACAAAACAAAACAAATCATTGCTTTAGCTAAAAAATAAGCGGGGAGAGAGAGAGTGCGAGTGAGAATTTCTTAAAGAAGTTATAGGTTTATGTACCCAAGAACAAATCAAGAGATTCCTTAACACCACCGTTTACATTAAAATGTAAAATCTGGGTTGGGATTTCCACTTAGAATCTCATTTCCAGGGCAGCCCACGATTCTCATGGAGCTAGACTTCAAGCATACCAGTTGAGATGATTCAAAGCTCTTGAGAGCTCTAGTGTTCAGTAAGGGGGGGGGGGTACCCTGACTAAAAGTCTAGTTCAGGCCAGGGGGCCGCAGGAGAACATCTCCTGATGTTCTCCAGGCAGGGTCCGTCTTGTCATGTTAACTCTTCCTCTCTCCTGTGCGTTCATCCCAGTTGCAAGCTTGGGGAAAAAGTCACCATTCCCGATGGCGTCTTCATGCCCTGTGACCATGGGATCCAGAAGGCTGAGGAAAGAAACCCTGCATGGGGTGTGACTTTTCTAGCAGTGCCCTGGTTTATTAATTTCTTCTTCCCAGGGCACTCCTGGACTCAGAGCACTTGGAATCGTGCGCGCTGGCAGCGTTCCGTCTCACATACGCCATTGCAAGATGCTTTCTCTTTGCATTTTGAAAGGACGACTCTTAAAAGAAAATGAAAATACAATTCAAGGGCGAGGGAGAGCCTCCTCTCTCGTCCAGGCTTGGGCATGCATGCAAGGGGCAATGTTCCTTGGCAGGCCGGCAGCCCGGGCCCCGGGGAAGAAGCAAGCCTTCCTGGGGCGCAGCTTCAAGCAAAGCCCTGGGTCAAGTTCAATGGAAGTCATGTGGCCGTCGAGCGGGAGATCTACACAGCTCCGAGGGCCTTCGCGGCCGAGTCTGGAATTCCTCCTCTAAAGAAGAAATTCACATTCATCTTTGACAGTTGCCGAACCTGTGTGGAACCAGCTCAGCCTCTGGAAAATCTGTGAGCGATCGATTTTTGTTCATCAGATCTAGAACACTCTGACATGGTTTTGTTTCCATTGTATTCATGCCATTGCTTGTTTAACTGTAGCTCGTGATTCCCGATAGCCATGGATAAAAGTCAGTCACACGTCACTGGCCAATAGCCTCGTTTATAAGGCTCCGAACATAATGAAGAGGGAATGGAAATGAGGCCATGTCTGGTAGGGCTTGAAAAGATCTTACCTCCAAGGAGCCTGCCAAGATGTTAACATAAGGGAACAATATCATCAGACAAAGGGGAAAAAATAATTACCCAAGCAGTTAGTGATAATATAGATAATATAGTGATAATATAGAGAATGCCGAGCTTTGTTTAAACAAAACAAAATTCTATCATTAAAACGTGATGATTTCAAAACATTATTATTCTCATTTTGTTCTCATCAGGACATAATATTCTGTTCCCGGTACTGTACCTATCACAAGTTTGAAAGGAATAATCCAATCGGGATGCATTAGAAAGTTGGCCTTTTCTCCAAAACGAAGTTAGGTGGGAGGAGCTGTGGTTGAGTTAAACGAGACGTTTTCTGGCCGTACATGTGCGCTCGAATACGTGAATGTCTCCGTGGTCAGAAGTGTAGGACAGCTTTCTGTCGGGTGAGTTCAGGAGTCATTTGCCCAACGCCACTAACGTTAACAGCTGTAACAGCTTTATGTCTCCAACTCACACAAATTTGTATGAAGTATCATTTTCTGGGTTTCTGGCTTATCAGACCTAAAGAGATAGTGTTCTTTGCTAATGTTTCAGCAGCGTCGTCAATCAACAGATATTTTCCACGGTCATTCTGTGCCCCAAACACAGGATCAGATTTCCCCTCACCCAAAGTTCAACTCCGCAACGTAAAGATCGTGGGGGCCACGGACTTCCTTAATGTATGGCGCTGGCAAGAAGGGGATTAAATCTAAAAACATACCTTTCTGAAAATTCAGGCCAAATCAGCAGTTTTGCACTCAAAACAGAATACTTTCTTTTGGACCACAGGCTCGCTATGTGCAGGATTATGCACAGAAATATTTCCAAATTGCCACCCACACAGTTCCTTGGCCATCTCTTTAGAAGTCTGAGTAAACGTGTGGTTAGAAGAAACCTTTTGATGTTATCCTAGGGCAAGTGTAATTTTAAAAATAAGCGAATTGCTGCATAAAAATCACATCCATAAATGATGCTTCTTGTGCAGAGCTGGGAGACAGAGGGTGTACCTTTCTCAAACCCTCCTTGTAGTTCTAATGTTTTCTTTTGCCATGTAAAAGGATCCCCCCCCACCCCGCCCGGCTTAACCCACCGAAGAACATGTTCTTAGTGCAAACAGAAAGCAAATTATGTATATAATTTATAAATATAAATATATATATAAAAGCAAATTATATAAATGCATGTGAACTTGAATTCTCGATCCCTTAAGTATGAATGATATGATCTGGACAGGTAGCAATGCTGACCCCTTATTTATTATTAATCAGCTGGAGATGATGAATCTTTAATAGGGCACAAATGACAATTCCAATAGGGGAACACAAAAATCGAAGACAAACAGGAATTAAGGATTAAGTCGATTGTTCTCCCTCTACCAAAGCGGCCCGGAAAGCAGCAAAAATATCTGTGGACGTTCTTGGAGCTGCAAGGTTAATGAATATTCGCCCTCAAGAGGAAAACTGAAATTTTTATTATCATGCTAGTTTTAATCAATGATTTCTTTATTTATTTAAGCAGAAAAGGAACTTCTGAGATGAAGGGAGATCTAGCTCAGGAAGTAGACGGGAACAAAGGGAGGCTAGGCAGTCAGAAACCCAGCCCGAATCCTGTCTTTGAATTAAGTTTCCCAAGGAGAAACCCGGCAGCAACCTCTGACACCGGGGGTCCGTTAGCACTGCAGAAGCTACTGCTTCTGGAAAGTATCACTGTCTTTTTTTGCTGGTTCCCCCCCACTCCCTTATCAGAGAGATTGTGTGTCCAGGTTGAGGATCTAAAGAACGTCTTTGAGGGGTTTGCTGAAGTTGGGGGGGTGGGGGTGGGACCTCAGGAACGGAAGGAGGTGTAATAGTGCCCTCTGCTGGGAAAAGTCAGTAGTGCTACCCAGGAGGGTTTCCGTTGGGGCCGAAGTAAAATCTCATTTTATTTTTTTATTTTTGGCTCAAGGGTGTTTCTGGAACAAAACGTCCTGAGAAGGCTCTGCAAAAAAGTAGTCGCAAAACCCCAAACCACATGAAATTAGCTCGATTCTGAGTTGATAGTGGAATTTGAAACCAGCTGTATTTCATCCTAAAATGTTAGCGCCATAAACCCTTCATCAAACCTGGAGACAATTATTTTCTCACTATCTGGACAAGACCACATTTCTAGTGGCTGAATTCTTCCACGGCGGACTTTGCTCTCCCATTTTCCTTTTGTAGAACTCCCCTCACTCATACTTGCATAAACAAGCCTCACTCAAGAATGAAGGACGCGGCCCTCGGTTATCGCGCTAGTAAAATCATAAAAGGAATCTGTCACAGAAAGCACATGTCACATTTGCATCCTCAGGCTTCTTAGAAATCGGAAGGACAAAGAGTGGTTTGAAAAAAATCATTTGAGAAAGTTCGGGAAAATGGTGTTTTGTTAAGGGTGTAGTTTCTTTATCTCATTTTGCAGTTCTGGATGAATGGTTGAAATATTTAAACTATCCCCAACTTAGGGGCACCTGGGTGGCTCAGTCGTTGAGTGTCTGTCTTCAGCTCAGGTCATGATCCCGGGGTCCTGGGATAGAGGCCCGCATTGGGCTCCCTGCTCAGTGGGAAGCCTGTTCTCCCTCTCCTCCCCCTGCTTGTGTTCCCTCTCTCGCTGTCTCTCTCTGTCAAATAATAAATAATAAAATCTTTACCAAAAAAAGGACATGCAATGGTTTCCCACATTTCTAAGGCAATTAAAAAAAAAAAAAGAACTATCCCTAACTTAAACCAGCTAAAAATAACCAAAGGGCAGGAAAAGGAGACCATGGATATGCACTGCGTGCTATAGAGCTTTTGGAAAAAAGCTGGACCATCTTCAAGGGTGTCTACTCACCTATGAGATATTAAGGAAACATTTATTTAAATAACAGTAATTAGTCAAAGAGACAAGATATCATTGCCTCAAGGAGTCCAAAAAAACTTGTCTCCTGGCTAGTATATATGTGTATGGGTTTTTTTTTTTAAAAGTCTCATTTATTTAAGTAATCTCTGCACCCAACGTGGGGCTTGAACTCACAGCCCTGAGATCAAGAGTCACATGCCTTCCCAACCAGGCCGGCCAGGCGCCTCCTGGCTAGTGTGTTTTTTGTCTCTTGTGGCTCTTTTTTAAGCCCGAGTCCTGATTAGACAACAGAAACCATGGCTTTGGTTGGTTAAGTGAATGACGGTTGAATTCATTCACTCACTGACACACCCGTGAGGCGGGCTTCGAGGGTGTGCAAGCATGTAGTCTCATGGCGGCCCAGCCTCAGAAGGGCCCCGAGCCTGGCTTCATGCTCTGCTGGTGCCATCTTGAAATTCTTAGTAATTTTTATTTTTATTTTTTTAAAGATTTTATTTGCATGACACAGAGAGAGCACGCAGAAGCAGGGGGAGCAGGAGAGGGAGAAGCAGGCTCTGTGCTGAGCAGGGAGCCCAACGCGGGCCTCTATCCCAGGACCCCGGGATCATGACCTGAGCTGAAGACAGACACCTAACCAACTGAGCCACCCAGAGGCCCCCTTTGTAATTTTTAAAAAATATTTTATTTATTTATTTGACAGAGAGCACAAGTAGGCAGAGAGGCAGGCAGAGAAAGAGGAGGAAGCAGGCTCCCCCCAGAGCAGAGAGCCCGATGCGGGGCTCAATCCCAGGACCCCGGGATCATGACCTGAGCCGAAGGCAGACGCTAACCAACTGAGCCACCCAGAAGCCCCCTTGGTAATTTTTAGGGCCCCAAGTTCTCATTTTGCACCAGGCTCCGTAAATGAGGTAGCCCTGCCCATACGTACGCTTATTCGGAGTGCGGTTCTGAGCACTGTCAGAGTAAGGGGCGGCCTTCCTCGGAAACACAGAGCTGTCCGGGGCGCGGTGCTGATGCTGGAGGAGCTCAGAGCCTAAGAACGGCACCAAGACGCGGACGGGGACGAGGAGAACACGCCGCCCGATAGAATAATGCGATAAGCGAGGCCTGGGTGCTCTGTAGTTCCGAGGATGATGGGGAATCATTTCTGGCTGGGAAAGCCTGAAATGCCTCATGAATGGGGTGTCACTTGAGCTGGGACTTTCAAATAGGTTCTTCAGGACTTATTTCTCTGCAGGAAAATCCAAAAACAAAGAAAATAAATAGAGGAGCTTTTCCTTTCCGCCATCTGGTCCACTTCGTGGTTTGGCTGTTTCTCTTAGTCACCTTAGCTGACTTTGGAGTTTTAATCATAGGATTCCTACGCCCTTTTACTCATAAAGGGTGGTCTTCTGTAGAGAAAATAGTTTTTTTTTTTTTTTTTTTTGTAGAGAAAATAGTTTTAATTAAAAAAAACAAACAAACAACCCAGGAGACGGGCTCAATCTGTGTGCTGCTCAGCAAGCTTGGAGATGTCAGAGGAAACCAGTGGGGGGCTTCATTTGTTAAGGGGGGTGCTCCCTTAGGTTGTGGCCTCGTGGCTATGACACAGTGGTGGTGAGCTCAGAAGTAAGCGATTCAGGGAACACTGCCCTCCCCCCCCCAACACCCTCCTCCCCCAAGGAGGGCCAATCCTATCATCTCAGTACACAATAAGCAGCACTCTTTTTCTGACGGAGATGTCGCCATGACACCGAGGGCGCCAAACCCCTATCTAGAAATCCAACTGTGTCCACTTCAGGGCCCTGGGAAAGCTCGATGAATAAAAGCAGGCACGAAGGCTGTAAATTGTTGTACCCAAAGGTTCAGATTGCCTCTCTCGACCTGCACAAGTGCCTCCTCAGCAAGCACACTGCTTGAGAGAGATTTGGTTTCGAGGACAGCAAAGAGAATATGGTAGTATTCTCGAAGATCTGATGTAAAAATTATAAATGTATTCTACTCAGTAGGGATAAAGCTGCATGCAGCCATTTTTTAAAAATTGTTTTTAAGATATATTGGCCACATGTTACATATTCAATATTAAGAGTTATTTTTAAAAATCTTGTTACTTTAATAGACATCACCACACGCCACGCTTAGGGTCAATATCCTTAGAAAAAGAATGTATTGCACAAAAGACATATACAGCTGATGAACTTTGCAGAGAACCCAAAGATTATTTTTCTTTTCTGCACCATCTCATAGTTACTCTTTTTTTTCTTTTTTTTTTAAGTAATCTCAACACCCAAAGTGGGGTTGGGTTGGGTTGGGTTGAGCTCATGATCCAGAGATTAAGAGTCACACATTCTACTGAGCCAGCCACGGCCCCACCTCATAGTGACGGTTAATCTGTTCTATATTTCTAGGACTTCACCTCCTTAATTCTTTTTAAGATTATTTATTTATTTGAGAGAGAGAGAGAGAGAGACAATGAATGAGCAGAAGGCGCATATGGAGAGAGTTTCAAACAGACTTCATGCTGAGTGCAGAGCCTGATGCAGGGATAGATCTCATGACCTGAGCTAAGACCCACAGTCGGAAGCTCAGCCAACTGCCCCACCCAGGAGCCCAGTGCTTTTTTAATTTTTAATGGAACAAGGTAGAGGTTTTTAAAAAAAGTCGCTATGTGTTTTTAAGTCTCTGACTGTGGATAAAGCTATGTAAGCAAGGTATATGATAAATTACATGTTTTGAAATTTTTTTTTTTCAGCCTGGTCTTATCTAAGCCTGATTTCTCACTACATATTTAAACCCGAACCACCAAGGAGACACTCTCTGGCTATCAGTTAAGCAACACTTGCCATTTCTTACAAGTCGATAATACAATTAATACAAATCTCGTATTCTTTTAAGGAGCTATGACTCTAATTTCCCGTGAGGGAAAACCAGGAAACATTTACATCAAATTATTTACTTGAACTTTGTGACAAAATTAAAACCGGCAAGGAGGCATTTCTAACACTACGAGTTATGGCTCGGGTTAAGATCGAAGTCCGTAATATAAAGTTCAGTTGAGTGTGCTTTTTCTCTAAGAATAAAGATGCGTTTGACTAAACTTCAATGGCCAAGCCTGGTTGGTTGAAACCACTGTCTGGCAGAATTTGCGAGAGAAAAGTAAAATTGGGTAAGCAGCAACTGGCTTCAGAAAGGGGTGGCATAACCGAACCAGACCCAAGAACAGCAGAGTTGACCTCTGCCCTCATTTCCCGGCTTAAGAACTGTGCCAGCATCACATTTTTCCAACTTGTGCCTTCTGGTCCTCATAACCACCACTCAACTTCGGCATCCTGGCAACTCACTGACCCACATTTTTGGTGGCCAAACTGTGGTTCGTGTGGGCCAAGGAGCCACAAACTGCTGACTAAAGCCTTTCTGAAGCTTGTGAGTTCCCAGGAACCAGTTGGGAGTGGCTGGATTCCTCTTTTGTGCCTGTAGTGTATCCCCAAGTGGGACTGGGAGGGGCTACAATTAGCGAATGTTCCACAACCATGGTCTTGATCCCAGTGGAATGCTCAGAAGAGCCAGAGCAAAGAACTGAACATGCAATCAGATCTCCATTTATGTAATGTCTCTGTTATGTGGCGGGACGAGGGCTCATGCTGTTTCTATTTCATTGTTAGTATTTTTAAACTCTGCCTTTTGAATTATGAAGGACGGCTCATCAGAGCCATATGGAGAACCACAGTCGGCGAAATTCTGTCTTCGTTCTGCTAAAGCAGAGGGGATTTTGCAACTGCTTTGAAGACTCGAGAGCATCGTTGTTGTGTTTAAAGCGGGGTTTCTAAAAGTGTGGTCCCTGGACCAGCAGCAGCAGCATGGGGTGCGGGTGGGGGAGATGGCTAGAAATGCGGATTCTCAGGCTCCATCTCAGCCCTCCTGAGTCGGAACTCAGAGGCGAGGTCCCAGCAATCTGTGTTTTAGCACACCTTCCATGGGATTCTGTTGTGTGCTCAATGTGAGAAGCACCGATTGAAGGAAATATCGTGGGGGAGGGGGCGCGTCCGTGAACGTGACCAGGGTCTGCCTCCCCTGGGAAATGGGCTACTTGCTTGCGTGTTAGCACAGACGCTTCAACTTTGTTATTTGGTCCGGAATCACACCACTTTAGCTTGGTTTCTAGTTTAGTCTAGTTTCCTTTCTAGTTTCTAGTTTTGTCTAGTTTGTGGAAGGAAATAAGCCACCGCCTCCCTCAAATTCTAGTACTTGACTTGTTCATGTTTGAATTTGAAAAGTTTCTCCTGAAATCCCCAAAGCGAGAAATAGAATTTGTATTACTGAACAGTGACTCTTTGGGCCATTCTCTGGGTGAGTTTCTGGGCGAGTGAAAGGTTTATTGTCTCCTCGGAATAAATTTTTCAGAATTTAGGGGCTCAAAGAATCTTAGAGGTGCAATGGATCTTTAAAAGCCATATATATATATGGCTTATATATATATATATATATGTATATATATATATATATATTACACACACACACACACATATACATATATATAAATTTTAAACTCAGGGATATATATATATATATATAATTTTTTTTTTTAACCCCATGGAGAAACTCTGACCACAGGATGACAACCATGAGAGGCGGGCAGAGAAATCATGGGTTAAATGGGAGTAGATGGCTGGCTGCTAAGCTACAGATTCCTCTGTTGAAATCTGAAATCAGGGACTGCATCTTCTCCATCTCTCCCTCTGACTTCCATATCCTGGTTCTTGGAACAGGGTTGGCCAAGTTCAATAAATGCTTCTTGCAAACTGATATGAGATGAAACGTGTGTTCCTTTCCCCTACTCCTACAGAAGGGAAAACGGCATTTGCTTCCAGTCGGCCGGAAGGGATGAGTGAAGATGAAAAATTATTTTAGTTTCCATTAAATAACAGGCTACTTCTTTTAGGCTACCAACCTGGTAGCCTCTGATGATATAAAACGGATTCCATTACCAAGAGGCCCCGGACAACGGATGGGAATTATCAGGCCTGCGAGCTGCTGGAAAGGCTGTGGGGAGATGTCTGCGCAGGACGTGCTCATTATCGTGTCTGGCTCGAGTCAGTTTTATTTAGCGCCATAAAAACAGACTTAGCTTATGATATTTTAAGCATCTCAAACAAAGCAAGATTTATGCTATTGGGTGCGACTTTGGACCTTCCCCCGTACCAGGTTTTCCACAGGTCTGGAGAGGCAAGAAACTGTTTCTTTATGCATTGTGAGTGCAACGTAGGAAGCCCCCTCCTCCTGCCTTCTAATATCACCAGGAATGAATAGGCAGCATGTTTCCCATAATTCAGCAATAACTGGGCTATTATTCTTTAATGCCTCAGTTTATTAATGTAGCCACTGTGTCATTCCTACCATGCCCATGTAATTAAATTGCCCGACAGACATTTGATATGAAGCTCTCCATCTCCACAAAAGCCCAGAATTTCTATGCCCCTTTGTGAGTCCCTAATGAATGAGTGGCACAGACACTTCTGTCATCCACGTTCACTCACTGTCCTCGCTGACTGCTCTCCTGTGTCCTAGAGGCTCGCTGCTGCACATACACTGGGAACCCTTCAAAAGTGGAGGGTCACGTTTCCAACAACAAGCACTGGGCACGCTATCACCTTCCTCTCTCTTTGTCTGGCTAAAGCAGGGGCTGACTGAATTAAATTCCAAAACCACGTCTGCCTGGGCAGATCAACAGTACATTCTTAAACCTTAGCTACTGGATGCTAATCCTTCCTGAAGTCAGGAGTAGAAAGGGAAAATAAACTGGAAAAAAAAATTAAAGCAATCATTGTGTCCATCCAAACAGAGGTCATCCTGTGAGTTTCTGAAAAGGAAAGAAAATCATTTTCACTTAAAAATCAAGTGTTCAACTTCTAAAGTTTGCAAGTGGAGCTCCTGTTCGTGAGGGTCATAATGAAGCCTCATCCACATGCTCTCCCAGCCCAGCTTGTGAAACAGTACCTGGGATTATTAATAAAACAATGGACTTTTTTTTCTAAATCACTCAGCTGTTCATTTCAAGCTACTAGTTTCAAGATACAACTTGCTCTAAACGTTGTAGAACTTGGACACGAACTCTTTAAAATGATCAAAATAGATTGCACAGTGAGAATTCTTTTATTTCTAGAAATGATACTTTAGAGACTCAAGGTGTTTCCAAAGCTTTTCAAAAATCTTATCTTTTACATTTAACAGAATGTAATACAACTGGCCTAGTGTATATTTGTTATGCGGGTAGAGTGCAGATTTGAATGCAAACCTTGACACCGGATTTTTTAATATTTAAATTACATGTTTTACACATGGCAGGAATATGAGGAAATGGATCTGTACAGGAATAAAACTTGAGCTCTAATCTCAAAAATAATTACTTTGCTTTTACAAGAAAAAAGCTTCACATCAAAGCATATAATGCCCAGATCTATGACACTGAAAACATTTCCAACCAACCAACCAACAAACCAACCACACAACCTTTTAGGTCAGATGCTTGAGAGAAGAAATCATATCTCACTGGAATCTAGATAATTTAAATCTGGATAAAATCTAAATCATAATTACTCCATTACAATGACTGCCCTTTAACACTGAAATTTGTGTTACCTACATATGATTAATATAATTTTGACTTATGTGATATCTCAAGTGTGCAGGTACACAGAAAAAAACACTCGGTTTAATTCCTGAAAATATTTGAGATGAAAAAATATTTGGAGTTATTAGTAATGATTCTGCTAGTCTCAAAAGAAGGCAATAAAGGCCTAAGAGAGAATCTAAAACAGAGGGAACAAATAGAAAATAAATAGCTAGATAGTAGACCCAACCTTAACAATGCCAATAGTTGTATTAAATATAAAGGGACCAAGCACTCCAGTTAAAAGGCAGAGTATCAAGAAGGGTTAAAAAAGAAAGAATTAACTAAATGCTGTGTAAAAGAGATCAACTTTAAATATAAAAACACAGGGCGCCTGGGTGGCTCAGTGGGTTAAAGCCTCTGCCTTTGGCTCAGGTCATGATCCCTGGGTCCTGGGATCGAGCCCCGCATTGGGCTCTCTGCTCAGCAGGGAGCCTGCTTCCCCCCTCTCTCTGCCTGCCTCTCTGCCTGCTTTTGATCTCTCTCTGTCAAATAAATAAATAAAATCTTTAAAAGAAATATATAAAAACACAAGTAGGCTAAATGCAAAAAGATAGAAAAGATACATCGTGCAAATACTCAACATAAAAAAGCTGGCAGGGCTGTATTAATGTCAGGTACGACAGCCAATGAATGTCACCAGAGACAAATAGGAACACTTCATGATGACAAGAGGGCAGGTTATCAGAATGACATATCAATAATAAATGTGTATGTACTTAATCACAGAGCTTTAAGCAAATGAAGAAAACCTGCCAGGACTAAAGAAGAAAAAGACTGGAGTGCCTAAGTGGCTCAGTCGTTAAGTGTCTGCCTTTGGCTCAGGTCATGATCCTAGGGTCCTGGGATCAAGCCCCACATCAGGCTCCTTGCTCCACAGGAAGCCTGCTTCTCCCTTTCCCCCTGCTTGTGTTCCTTCTCTTTCTCTCTCTCTGTCAAATAAATAAATAAACAAATCTAAAAAAAAAAAAACAAGAAGAAAAAGACTAATTCATGCTTATATTTGCAGATGTGTTTACCTCCTTCTAAGTGACAGACAAAACAATGAAAGAAAAAAATCAGGTCTTTTAAAGAGCCTCAAATATTTGAAAAGTAAACAACATACCGCTACATAATCCACACGTTAAAAGAAGCAATTGCAAGAAAAATTAGAAAATCATTTGAACTGAAAGAAAAAGAAAGCTCAATATATCAAAATTTGTGAGATGCAACCAAAACACTGCTTAGAGGGAAATTTGTAGAGTTAAATGTTTATAAAAAAGAAAAGTTCAAAATCAACGTTCTAAGTATACACCCCAGGTAGCTAGAACAAAAAAGAGCAAATTACACCCAAAGGTAATAGAAGGAAGGAAAAATAAAGAGCAAAACACTAAACAATGAGATCGAAAGCAAATAAATAGTAGGCACTTAACAAAGCCAAAAGTGGATTCTTTGAATTGATTAATAAAATCAACAAACTCTTGGCAGTAAGTACCACGCAAGGAAGAAGAGAGAAAATATGAATCACCTATATCAGGATATAACACATTTTGCAGGTATTAGAGAAATAAGCTACTACTACAGTTTTATACCAATGACTTCAACAAGTTAGTTAGAAGGCACATATTTGTAGAAAAACATTACCAAAATGGACATGAGGTAAAATGGAAAATCTTATTAATCTTAAGTCTCTTAAGGAAATTGAATCGAAATGAAAATTCTTCCCCAAAAGAAAACACCAGACCCAGGGGGTTTTACCCTACATTGAAAGAAGAAAAAACACTGCCAATTTTGTGCAAATCTTTCAGAAGACAGAGGAGGGGGAAATGTTTACCCAAGTCATGTTATGAATCTGGCATAAATCTGATAACAAAATCTGATGAAGCAGATACAGTCTAAGCAAAGAAGATCACAAATCAGGATCCCTCACAAAGATAGACATGGAAGTGTTAAACTAAATGTTAGCAGATCAAGTCCAGCAACATGTAAGAAGCGGAATATATCCTGACCAGGAATACAGGGTTGGTTTAACATTCAAAACTCATCAGCCATGGGGCGCCTGGGTGGCTCAGTGGGTTAAAGCCACTGCCTTCGGCTCGGGTCATGGTCCCAGGGTCCTGGGATCGAGCCCCACGTCGGGCTCTCTGCTCAGCGGGGAGCCTGCTTCCTCCTCTCTCTCTCTGCCTGCCTCTCTGCCTACTTGTGATCTCTGTCTGTAAAATGAATAAATAAAATCTTAAAAAAAAAAAAACTCATCAGCCAATATAATTTGCCACATGAAGAGTGAAAAGGAGTCAAGCCAGACAATCACTTCATTAAAGGCAGAAAAGGCATTTTATAAAATTCAACATCCATTCAATGCTATCATACTCCCTATTAATTTTTTTAAAGATTTTATTTATTTATTTGACAGACAGAGATCACAAGTAGACAGAGAGGCAGGCAGAGAGAGGGCGGGGGGAGCAGGCTCCCCGCTGAGCAGAGAGCCCGATGCAGGGCTCGATCGCAGGACCTGATCCTGACCTGAGCCAAAGACAGGGACTTAACCTGCCGAGCCACCCAGGCGCCCCCCCCCCCCGCCCCACTCTCTATAAATTGGGAATTGAAAGCAATTTTATCAACCTCATGAAAAGCATCTATGGAAAACTACATCATACTTTATGGTGAGAGTGTGAACACTTTCCCTGAGATCAGCAACAAGGCAAGGGTGTCTGCCCTAACCAGTGATACTCAACATCGTATTGGATAGTACAGCAAGGGCAATAAAATGAAAAAGGTAAATAAGGGTTATAACGATTTAATAGGAAGTAAACCTCTCCTTTTGCAAAAATTTCATGACAGTTTATGTGAAAAATGCTTAGCCATCTACAAAATGGCTACCCAGACTAACAATGACATTCAACAGTGTTACAGATTGCACGATTAATATAAAATCAATTGTCTTTAAAAAAAATCAACTGTCTTTTTATATAGTTACAGTAGGATAAAATACTGGGGGAGCGATTTAACTAACGATCTGTAAGCCTAGACTGAAAACTATAAACTAATGTTGAGAAAAATTTGAAAAAGCGGAAGCAAATGCAGAGATGGACTGTGATTATGGCTTGGAAGATCCAATATTGTCCACATATTACTATCTGTTCTCTATGAATAAGGCTGGAGAATTTTCGTTGCCTTTCATGTAGGGGTATGTACGGGGTTGAAGTTCTGCTTAAACTTATTCTTCAAACTTCAAAACATTCTGCCTTTTAAAGATAAGGAATTCTTGCCCATAAATCTCTACATTATGATTCGGGAGAAAGGGACATCGCCAGGGTTTTTCGCCTTACAATGCCTTCCTAACCTCTACCATGGAGTAAATATTATAAATTAATTAAAATCAGTTGTTAGGGGTAGCTGTGATACCTTTCATCTAAAATTGTTGTGTGTGCGCTAATGACTATTCTCACACCGAGTCTGACATCAGAGGGTCTTTTGAGGGGCTGCGGGAGGGGACAGGGCTTATTTTGAAAGCAACACTCCACAAGGACTCTACTGTTGAGTGTTTCTTTGGAACAAGCAGAGAGATATTTTGAACATGATGTTTGAAAGCCGTTTTTTTCATTTTAAATTCAAGACTCCAACTCCAAACCCCTCCCGTGAAAGGGAACGGAAGACGGCTGTTCACACGTGTTCAGGTTTGATGAGGGTGATGGCGTGTGGTTCTCAAGGCCACCAGCCTGTCGTCAGCCCCTGGCCTGTGGACTGAGTCCATCCATGAGCAGAATGCCAAACTTCCGAATTCTGAGCTTCGCTTCTGCCACGGGGGCCGTCCTTTCCCTGCTATCAAAGGCTTCTTTGAACGGGGGCTCCTTTCCTTTTACACTTACTGGTGACAGCTACGTAAGGTTTCTTTTTTTTATGAAAGTGCTTAGACTTCGTTTAAACTTCAACTTAAACGAAGACGCGGCCCAGTATCTTTGAATAAAATCAGAAACCCCAAATTCCTCATTCTTTCATCCCTAACCATGGTCCATGATGTCATCCTAACAGTCTTCTTCTATAACCAAGACTTATACAGACCCGCAGGCTTTAGAGGATTTGTGTGTATATGTGCGTGGCAGGTTCACGTTCAGATACAGTTTAAATATGTAAAGTATATTTGGAAGGAAATACATGTATAGAGTTATTGTATTGACACTGCGTGTGTGCGTGTGTGCGTGCATGTGTGTGTGTGTGTGTGTCTGTGTGTGTTCACTCTCAGACAAATATATAGGCATGTTCTTATTTCGAAATAGTCTGCACTTCCCCTCCAGATTTGGGAAATAAAGAGTCTTAGAATATTGCTTTTCATTCTCAACAAAGAACTTGGAAAGAGCTTAAGAAAACCTTATTTTGATCCTTTCAAAAATATGCTTAGGAACAAACATAAGCTCCAAGGATAAGAGTGATTTGACAGATTTTCTCAGAGTTCTTGCTGAACTGGTTTCAAACGCCGCAGACACACACACACCCCAGGGCCTTCGGGAAGGAGGCCCCATCCGCGATCCCGGGCTAGAAAAGCCTGTACTTTGTCTCAGTAAGTCCGCCCTCTGGACGGGTCCTGCCGCCCGCCTGAGCAGGTCTGGTGCGTAGATTGGGGCCAACCCCGTCCGAATGTGTCACTGAGGCCAGGGGCAAAGCCCGAAGGACAAATACCGCAGGTAGTGCCTGCCACGGTCTCACAGATGCCACCTCCGTGGTGTGGCACTGATTGCCATGCGTGACAGGGCCGGGAAAGGCGGGAAGAGAAGACAGAAGTGGGACAGAGTGGGGGCGAGGGACAAAGGAAGAAGAGGGGCAGGACGGGAAGGAAAAAGGGAGGAGAAGAGGAGTCACGGAGGGGAAGGAGGGGGTGTGTGACAGATGGAGAAAAGGCTGCTAGGATGGGAGGGGAGGGATGCACCAGCGCAGAAACAGACGGGAACGACCTAGTGAGAGACAGAACTCACACAGGGGTAGGGATGGAGAGAAAGGGCACCCTTAAAGGAAGGGTGAGATGGGAAAGTCAAGGGGAGAAGAGGTGCGGTTGGCAGAGATGAAGGGAGGGAGACAAGAGGAGCAGGGCTGGGGGCTGTGTGTGGCGATGGACAGCGAAGGTGGCTAAGCCAGGGCAACCCCCCGGGAGTGGTCGGACGCCCCTGTGCTCTCTCTCTGGGGCTGCTGCTCTCTGGAAATGCCCATCTCAGAAGGACTTGGGGGTGCCTCTCGTCTCCAAAGGCCAGGCAGTCCTGATCTTGCGCAGGCATAGATGTCAGGGGCCCGGCCTCAATGTTGTAGTGATTCACAAGCGGCATTACCGTCTCCTTCCCTGGTTAGGGCTCAGAACAAAAATAGAGTCTACGCATGACAGGAATGCCACAGTGGAGCCGGGGAGGGCTGGAGTCTGGAAACAGAAGTTGTAACCCTAAAGTAGAACCGCCCCTAGCAGTTCTCACTGTCTTTCACAAGGTCAATGTCATCTCCATGGGTAACAGAGGGAGGCCCTGCCCAGGAAGGAACAAGACCCAGGCAGAAAAGCAAATGAGAATGGCTCTGGTATCAGGGCTCTCTGTCTGGAACCTTCTTTCTGCAGGAAGTCTGTGGGGCCATCAGCCAGAATTAGCAGGTTTAGCAAATACACATACAGACGTCTAGTTTAATATGAATTTCAGATAAACCATAAATAATGTTTCAGTAGAAGTAATAATAATTTTTTTTAGGGTAAGTATATCCCATGCAGAAAGAGGGAGAAAGAGACAGAACACTCTGGAAAGGGGGGTAAGGTGGGAAGGGGCAAGAGAGACACAGAGTGGCAGAGACAGACAGAGGCAGTATTTGGGGGTGTACTGATATTACGGATATGTTTTTCTGAGATACGAATTGAACTGGGCATCTTGCATTTGACCTGGAAACCCTCGTTTCAGGTCTACTTTCCCCCCCCATAAGTTATTTTCTCAACTTCTTTTCACTAATTCCACTGTCTCGTCTGCCCTTTTAAAAAATCTCTTTTAGTTAATTACAGATATTAGGATATACCCCCGATAGTGTAGTGATTCTCTGCTGAATGCAGAATATTTCCTAAACTTTCACCCCACTGTGCCAGGTTTCCTTTTTTTTTCTTTTGTTTTCTCTGTTTTGCTTTATTGCAATGCTTTGTTCGGACAAAAAGTATTATGTCTGTGTCTTCAGACGAGATTGGGCGCATTCAGCATAGACTGCCCACCTCTTCGAATAGCAGAGAGCCTGGGATGTGTTGGGAAGGGTGTCCATTGGTTGGCTATATTGAGGAGTGAAGGTCAAGAGAACAGAAATAAGATTGAGGACAGGCAGTTGAAGAGATGGAATTTCACAGTTACACATCCTGTTCCTGTGTGTGGGTCACACGGATCGCCTGTCCAGAAGCTCTGTTACCCCCTTCCTGCAGCAGTGGTGAGTGGGACGTGACATCCCATTTCACTCTGACTTTTCTGGGCCCATGTGCATTCTGAAGAGCCTTCCCTCCAATTCCAATGAAAAACTCTCTCACGGAGCCTCGTTGGTTTTGTGAACTATGTCCTGCTTGCCTTCGGAAGGAATGAGCATGGGAAATGGGCAGGAATAAAACTGACTGAGCTAAGCCTTCCCACCAAATATTCTCAGAGAACATCAGGACACTGCATGAACTGGAAAGATTCAAGCACATCTTGGTTAAGTGCCCGTGGGCTGAGTGGAATGTGGAGTTATAAGCAGAGGGATACAGCTGCGGCGATGCTTCTGGAAGAGCGAGAATGTAGAAAGAACATTAGAAACAATAACTGGACCAAAGAGTACTCTTGCCAGAGAGAAATAGCAAACCTATTCAAACCAAATGGGGCGTTATATAATGTGGTGCTCAGTGCCCACCACTGCGACCCACACCCCCACACCCGCCCCTCCTCCCCAAAATGCACACTCTCTTTTTCTGAGCATATAGCCACGGCGTCTTAGAACTCAGGAAAGAATTAGCGGGAGCTGGACCTTAGAGGAGAGGCTGCATCTGTTTGGAATACCTTCATGCCTCACGTGTGGGCAGTGACCTCCTGTCAGAGAGGGCCGTGAACTGCAACCCAAGAAGATGTACTGATCTAGAAAATGTTTCCACAAGTGCCTGCATACTTTTTTTTTTTTTAATGCTTGCATACTTGAAAATGAATCTCCTGTGCCTTTCTTTGGTGCAGAAGTTAAAGATATTCTAGAAGCATACTACTGTCACTTCACCTCCCCCCTTATTTTTAGAACTGGAATGCCATACAGCATGTGAGGGAAAGATAAATGGAGAGAATCCAATATGGGGACAGATATTAAATTATATTCGTGTGGTACTTTACACAGGACTTGGGGACGGGGACGTGTTCATGTGGGATGTCCCCAACAGCGCTAGGAGGCAGGAATTACCGCTGCCGTTGTAGCGATAAAACCCAGCCCGTGACCAGTGTCGGAGCTCCTCATTTTCAAGTTCCATGCTTTGTCACTCCACCAGAGGTGACTTTCCCAGTGCCATATGATTGGTACAAAGGAAACTGACCTCGAGGGGCTTTGTGCCCATAGAACTCACAGCGGTTCACATCGAACAGGTTCATTACTGAGACCTGGAATCAGATCCCACCACTGACCAGCCGCATATCCACGCACAAGTCTGTCCTTTCTCAGCCTTAGTCTTTCTGACAGTAGGACGCCTCTGACAATCTTTTCTTCATCGAACAGTGAAGGATTTCATTGTGAAAAAGCTCACAATGGTTTCGACTCTTGTCGTTGGCAGGATTAAATTCCTACACGTGAAGTTCTTAGCATCGAACACGCCTCCGCCTCCTCTTCTGGTCAGCATCATGTCCTTCCGTGGTGAGGGGCACGTCAGCCTACGATGTGGCTTATGGACTTATGGACTTGCTCGAAAATCAGGCATTTTGAAAGAGGAGACTAAGAATTTCACTAAAAAGTAACTTATCTTCAAGTCTGGTGAAAGCGACTCATCAAAATATTCCTAACCATTTTTCACAAGTGGGCAGAAGTATCAGAAATCAGTCACGTGGAACCAAGCATGGTAGCATAGGAGCTTGGCTTGGAGGAAATGCACCCAAAAGGGAAAACATTCATCGTGATATCGCAAGGAGGTATGTGTGCTTTGTCAACGTTATTTTAGCTTAAATGCTTGCAAATTTCTACAACCCAGAAGATAACCTTGCACTTTTAAAGCTAGGATTTTGCTGCGAGGGTATTAGAAGATGAAGCCTTTCACGACACTGTTGTTTAATTTGGAGAGAAAAGATAGACTTTGGAAATAGATTAAGACTACCAGTTTCAACACAAAGAGGGTCCAAGTATGGAGGAATTCTGGAAATGTTTTGAAATAGTGAGAGACCTACATGCTTAGGATCTGTGTGCAGACAGGATGTACAGATCGAGACAATAGCCTTGGGCTCTTGGCTGACTCCTGAATTAATGGAAGTGATAACAAGGTCGGGCAAAGACATGCTTTCTTATTTTTTTCTAATACATTCTTTTCTTCTTAGGTGGAAAAATGGTTTCAGTCTTTGAAAATAATCTTTGTTCCTTTTATAGCTACTAAGAATCCACAGAAAGGTAGTTCTTCCAAGCCTGTCCGCTGGGGGAAGGACACAATTGTTCATAACTTGCTGAGCTTACAGCAGGAACACCATGAAATAAAAACAAATAAAAGATTGATTCCATTGTTGGGGGTGGGGAGACACTGTACTACAGGAGCAACTTATCAAATAAAATCATGTCTCAAGAAGAAAGGGAGTTGGGGCACCTGGGTGGCTCAGTCGGTTATGCGCCTGCCTTCAGCTCAGGCCATGATCCTGGGGTCCTGGGATGGAGGCCCACATGGGGCTCCCTGCTCAGCAGGGAGTCTGTTTCTCTCTCTCTCTCTCTGTCCCTTCCCCTGCTCATGCTCTCCCTCTCTCTCAAATAAATAAAAATCTTTAAAAAATGAAGTCATAAAAGTTATAAAGTTACAAAAACTACAAAAAGAAAGTTCTAAAAACTGATGAGATTACCACATTCTACCTCCCCTTTTCCAGAATTGCATTTTAATAGGGATCAAAGATTAATGCTACAGTAATCCTTCTACCTGACATTCAAGATTGTGGCCAGAAAGTAGGAAGATGTATAAAGGAGTTTGAGGAGGTGAGGACCAACAAGAAGGGTCTTCATGAAAACATGCTACATTAAAACAAAAAAATTCTCTATGTATTTAAACCATTGACCTGCCAAAGGCGTGAGGTGCTTACTGCAGAAATTAAAATTTGGCCCTTCTAACAATCAACAGAACAAACTCTACTTTTCTTAAAGAGCAAAGAAAGGGGGGGCGCCTGGGTGGCTCAGTGGGTTAAAGCTTCTGCCTTCGGCTCAGGTCATGATCTCAGGGTCCTGAGATCGAGCCCCGCGTCGGGCTCTCTGCTCGGCGGGGAGCCTGCTTCCCTCTCTCTCTCTCTCTGCCTGCCTGTCTGCCTACTTGTGATCTCTGTCTGTCAAATAAATAAATCTTTAAAAAAAAAAAAGAGCAAAGAAAGGGAATTTGCTACAATACCTTATTATGACTTTTCTTTGTTAGTACCTTAAAAACACTTCAAATGGTGAAAGACAAATTGCTTGTGGCTTAAATATCCAGAGGCCGGGATACTTTACCCCTGACTTCTTGATTTCTTCAAATAATTACAAATTATTCTCAGTAGAAAAATTAGACGCGTTTTCTTCACAAGTCTATGAGATTTGCATGTCCCCATCCACACATCAGTGGCCCTGTGGCATTTCAGATCTCCAGTCATTGGAACAATTGGTTGACTTTGGCAGTCTCTATGGCTAATGTGTTAACTTCAGCCTATCAAATGAACTAAAACAGAGTGCATTGGAATACCTGGTCTACGGATAAGCCTACTGGGGGCAGTCAAACAAATGGGGTAAACTTGACTTTTCTGGTCCTTTCAGATGATGTGCAAGGGGAAAGGTTACACACGGGTTTAGCACATCCAAGCCCCAAAGGTCTACTCCAAAAGCCTCGCTTTAAACAACAGAACTGTCTTTGCATTTCGCTAAATTCTGTTACTTGGAATTAAAAGCTTATTAGAAGCAAGTCTTCCCTGCAAACTGACATATTCGATTACAGTCATCTGTTCTAGAGAACAGACTGCGTCTAGACAGAATACCACTGTGGCTTAGAAGGAACAGGATGCGTTTACGGTGGCTGCCTCTGGAGCCGGGTGACCATTTTCACGATCTGCGCTGGGAACACCGTCTGATAAACGATTCTGCAGCTTCCCTGCCACACGTGCGCAGGTACGGATGACCCGCATGACTACAGAACAAACACCCACATGAGACGGAACTATGGAGAGGCGGTGGTGATGGAAGGGGCACACAGAAGCCAAGGACAAATATAAAACAGCAGCACTAAAAATGCAAAATAAAAGCAAACAAATAAAACCAGATTCATATAAATTAAAGCCAAGATTCCAAGCTTTGTGAGCAAAAGAAATCTAGTCTTTGTTCCATGTTCCAGGATCCTAACAACTGTGTTTCGGGCAGGGGCGGGGATGGGGGGCTGCGGGATTATTTATTCATATGTACAAGGAATGAGAACAAGCACTTGGCTCGCTTATAAGAAATTAAGCATCTGTCTCAGGAAAGCTTCCCCTCAAACAGAGCCATACCGAGTGCACACCATATGAAAAGGAAGAGGCCGGCGGAACTAGCCGTCATTGCTGGAAACTTGTAAGAAAGCAGTCTTCGTGTTTTGAAATGTTTAGCCTTAAATGCATGTCTAGCACTTAAGCGAGTTACAACGCAGTAGACATGTTTGATCTTAGAAAGAATCTCAGTTTAAATCAATTTCCCCAAAGATGAGCTTATGCACGCCATGACTCACACGGGCTCTGCAAAGCCACGGCCAACACACGGGAAAAGGGTTCTGCTCCCCCACCCCTGGCCCACGCAATCGGTCATCATTTTGAGAGCCTGAAAAGGCAGGGGTTCATTTCTTACTAAATTTGCCCCCTAGGTTGGAGAAGGAAGACGCAAACATGACGTATGGTGGTTGCTAAGGAACATGCAAGTGAACACAGGCCACCACTTAATAACGGCGAGAGGGGTGCTGAGCGGCGATATCATCAACCACCACAGCTCTGCCTCTCAGCCCAGCAGGGGCCATTGCTGCGGGGGAAAAATGAAAAGGAAGGCAGCCTTGTTAGGGAAAATGTAAGAAGATCTGGAAAGGGAAATGAAAGCCTGAGGCCCTCCTCCTACTGAGATGGTACTGCAGGCGCCCTGTGGGAAAAGGTGTGCTTTGGGTTATTTTCTACTAGTAATGAAGGTGGATGGGATGAGGATTGAGTCACGCTGCTACTCGCCCACCTGCTAGCCCATAGCTCTTCTTTGAAAGAAGACCTGGGTCCTGTGAGTTCATTTATCAGGGCTCAATGAGGCGACCCCCATTCCTGACTTGATCAGCCCCATCAAAAGGAGACAGGGACTTTGGCCTTGAGCCAACCAGCTAATTAGCTCTCAATAGCCATAGAGTAGACATATTTTGCAACTGCATGATCAGCACAGCCCGCAAGTCCAGAGCATAGCCTCTGGGGTCTGGTTCTCCTGCGTCCAAATTCTGATCCTTCTGCCTGGAGACCTTGGGCAAGTTACATAAACCCCTTATAGCCTCGGAGTCTTTGTGAAACCCCGACGTATGCTTGTTTCCAGCCCAGCACTTCTGTCTTTTCTCCTGGTAACAGACCTCCCCCCACCTTGTTTTTTTGGGAGAATCCGCAGCCAACGAAGGCTCTTGTGGGGGTTATAAAGAAGAATACCAACACCACCCAAACTGACCTCCACCTCGGCTGCAGTGATTAGTCCAACCATTTGGGCAATGACTCAAACACCGGCTGACCAAAATCCTGCCATTGGGAATTTAAGCACTCGATCAGGGTATGGGTTCACATATGTTCAGGACAAGACCCCTTCTTTCCAGCAGTGAAGCTGGCGGGGGCTCTTGGCGATCACATTTCCATCACTTGGATAAAGCTGGTCTACCGAGCAAGAGAATGACATTGACCAGCAAAGACATGCAGAGAGGAGACAAAGAAATTCCCCAGATCCTTTGAATGCCTGGCTCTGGTTCCCCAGTTCCCCGAGACCACCCTGGTCATCCCACCTTCTGAAACTCTAGGTGAAGGCTAGGTGAGAAAATACATGTAAAGCCTTTAGCACGGTGCCTGACGCAGAGGATTTCATAAATATTTACATTATTCTCTTGAGTGGGGATGAACCATTCCTCCTCTCTCACATTTGGGTGAAGAAGTTCATTGGAACAGCTGCTTTTCACCCCACTTGTTAAGTGAGTCCCATCGAAAGTGGACCGTCCAGGATAGAGACAAAGGGACAGGACGTGATCGCAGAGCGAGGATCTGGTGTTGTGGCCCCACTAACGGAGACCCCCCCACACACACAGTACCACCCTACTCACGACACAAGTTGTTGACCCCGTGCAGATGTTCCGGCCTGCGTATGCACTGACACTTAGTGGCAAAGAATCCCCGGTTTTCACTAAGTTAAATGCAAACAGCGGACTGTAAAGGGCTGGACAGAAGCACTAGAAAGACCAGGTCCTGGCCCTGATTCTGCCACTTGAAGATTTAAGGCACAGCATTGCTTTGGCAAAGGGTGGAAATTGAGTTACCCTATGCATTTATAGCACTACTGAGAAGATCTTCTCTTTTGACAAGTGTAAACTCTAGCGAGCTTGAGAATGTAGGAAAGGATGATTACTATTTTCCTAGAGGGCAAGAGGAGAATTGGCATTGTGATGAAGACCACTTCCACACATTTAAAAAAAAAAAATCTCTATGCCCAACGTGGGGCTCGAACTTACAACCTTGAGATGAAGAGTCACGTGCTCTACCGACTGAGCCAACCAAGCTCCCCCATAGAGATTACTTAAAAAAAAAATAAAAAGGGGTGGGGGAGAGTCGAAGCAAAGAGTTAGTTCATCATCTAATGTACTGAGCACCTTCTATGTGTTCACACTGAGGTTAGAGCAGAAAAACACAACCGTAATCCTGGTGTTCACAGTCTGTCACTGAAACAGACCCAGAGACAAGGACCAAGAGAGCAGTGAAAGGCCAGAGGAAGAGGCAATGATTTATGTCTGGGAGGAGGCCACGGAAGGAGACACAAGAGAGATCATATTTGTTCCGAGCTTTGATGTTCACCAGGCAGAGAAGAGCTGGGAAGTGTTCCTGAGCAGAGAGAACGGTCATGGAGTCAGGGTGGCAGGACGGTGCATGCGTGCTTGGGAGGCGCTAAAGACGCAAGGAGGACAGTGGCTAGAACTCCAGATATATTGGTATAGCCCCCTTAATCTCTTCTGACAGGATCTAGATGTAGCTGATGGTCATCATGTCCCTAGAGATGTTAGGAGGAGTGACCTGACACCCACGGCCATGCCCACCATCACCTTTTAGGATCGTACACATATACAAAGCCCAGATTTCTGGGAATGGCTAGCAGGTTACCACTTCCGAGTTTCTTCAGCTTCCTGGATCCAGCCCATCTGACCATTGCTGCTCTGATTTTTGCATGAAATTCTGCCCATTCGGTTTCCATTCCAACAAAATCACTCACACGCTCAAACTCACATTCCTGAGTTTAGGACGCTTTTCTGAAGGTATTGGTTGGTAAAACTCCACAACCTTCTACCATCTTCCTAGCCACACACACTCTCTACCATTACAGAGTTCTTTGGGAATCCAAATGATTCTTCCTATATGAGGCAGAGCAATTCTCTTCTTCCATTTAGGGACAAAACCGATTCTTCCACCGGTCTCATGCCCAGGGGTTTAGAAACAGATTCTTTTTGCTCAAACCAGTATTTTGGATTTCACTGTCTACCGTATGTAGCCTATTATGTTTTTTAAAAGATTTTATTTATTTGACAGAGATCACAAGTAGGCAGAGAAGCAGGCAGAGAGAGAGGAGGAAGCAGGCTCCCTGCCGAGCAGAGAGCCCGATGCGGGGCTCGATCCCAGGACCCCGGAATCATGACCTGAGCTGAAGACAGGGGTTTTAACCCACTGAACCACCCAGGCGCCCCCGTAGGTAGCCTATTAAAAATACTTCTCTAAGAAGTCTGATGCCAGCCAGAAAGGTAATAGTAAGTTTTCTGTTACTCTACAGACAAGTCATCAATTAGGAAAAGAAACTAACGTGAGCTGCTGGGGTAGGGGGAGTGACAGAAAGAGGGGAGAAGGGGCTTGGATCACACTGTCAGTGCCACTGATTACCCAGCCGGCAGATGGAGGGGAGCCATGGAAGTGTCTGGATCTTGTGCGTTAGGTGTCCAATCTGGGTGTTAGCGGGTGAGCCTATAGATAGGGCAGAGGGTGGATGTGAGAGGGGAGAGACTCGAGGAAGGACGTGGGTATTCTGAACTGAGGCCATCACAGCAGGTGAGGACGGAGGCAATGAACATGAACATACTCGTGAGAGGTGATACGGTGGCAGCCGGGGTATGGGTTCTGGGAGACAGAGGACTCAGAAACATCCACAGCATGTCAACAGAGAGCAAGTCTTTGGCTTTCACAACGTTGTGACCTCACGTCACCGATGTGGAAGTTTTCCTAATTAAGGCAAGGGATGTGGGTAATAAGAAAATAAAATGACGGTTGATGGGTTTTGAAATCCATTTTAAAAAAAGATTTTATTTTTATTTATTTATTTGAGAGAGAGAGAATGACAGAGAGCATGAGAGGGGAGACATCAGAGGAAGAAGCAAGCTCTCCACTGAGCAGAAAGCCCGATGCGGGACTTAGTCCTAGGACTCCAGGATCATGACCCGAGCCTAAGACAGTCACTCAACCAACTGAATCACCCAGGCGCCCCTGAAATCCATTTTGAACATTATTTCACATGCTCTTATTTCTTCAGAAGCCTATCTGGTTTGACTGATACAGTCACTAACATTTTCTTGGGTCTTTAGAGATCTCAATGCATCTTAAAAAAAAATTCTTGGGGCGCCTGGGTGGCTCAGTGGGTTGAAGCCTCTGCCTTCGGCTCAGGTCATGATCTCAAGGTCCGGGGACTGAGCCCCGCGTCGGGCTCTCTGCTCAGCAGGGAGCCTGCTTCCCTTCCTCTCTCTCTGCCTGCCTCTCTGTCTGGCAAATAAATAAAATAAAATAATTCTTTTTAAGTTAATTTGTTTTAGTAAACTCTATGCCCAATGTGGGGCTCAAACTCATGACCCCCAAGATCAAGACTCACACCCTCTTCCAACTGATCCAGCCGGGCACCTCTCAATGTATCTTTGTTTTTGGCTTATGAATTTATTGCTGACAGACCTTACCATTTACCTAATCGACGATCATTTTTGTGTGCGTGTGTTTTTAAAATTTTTTCCTCTAGGCCTTAAACTCATTTCTTCATGGAAGTCTCCCTATCTCATTAACTTCCTGGTCGTGTGTATCTGGAAGTTACCCATTCAGTGTTTCTTTTGAACCCCAAATTCGTGAGAGTTATTTGATCAGAAGACATGTGTATGCATTTAAGACCAGCACACACCTTCTAAGTATTCTTAACATACGACCTACGCTCCTTTAAAACCCAAAGCTGTAAACATTAGGCCTGATCCTGCAGAGCAAAGAGGGGGACATTTTCTCAGGGGTGTCAATTCTTAAAGCTTCTGGGATCCATGCAGTGAGCTGGAGACAGCAATGGTTCATGCGATTCTAGTGGCCCAAAGCGTTAGGAACATCTCAATGTCCAGGGACTAATACATTTCTGGTGACACCTGGCTCCAGCTTCTCCCAGCAGGTTGGCCTCAGTCCTGTTGTTCCCCTGGCTCCCGCGCGTCCGGAAGGCTGTCACTATGCAAAGACACAGAGCCCACAGCGGCAGAGACAACTGCTTTGCCCTGGCCTCAGTGTCCTGGGTCTAGGTTCAGTTTATAGCCCCCCCCCGCCCCCCACCGCCGTGGGACAGAAAACAATCACACGTGAAAATACACCTTTGATTTATTAGGTGTGTTTTGCAAAGTCTAGAATTAAACAACAAGCAAGTCAAGGTGGCGCAAGTCGATATTGCTGGCATTGAAGATTTATTTACTGTCCCGAAAAACTCAAAAGGAGGTCAGAATTCTAAAGAAAGGCATAGTTATAAGGTATTGATGCCTTTATACCGAGACAACTCTTCTCTTAATTTGTATGAATTGATTGTAATGTTGGGTAGTTATCACCTGAGTAATTTATTGCTATGAATTAACCCATCCCTCAAAGCCAGTGGGAACTATAATTGCTGTAATAAAGTGGATGAATGGAAAACAAAGTAGGGTTCGGGGAGATGTAAAACCAGTTTCGAGGTGATCAATACATGTGTTTGTGGTCATGTAAAATATATGTGATGTTGCCCCAAAGAAGAACGGCCTCATCCACAGCGTGCAGTAGACGGCGGCTTGTAAGTTCCGTAGGGTCTGACCTCTGGTACTTCCAGCCTCATGAATTAAACGTGCCAGAGAAACGTGCGGCGCGGCATATCAGTACTGCGGGACTGGGCTTGGGAGGCACACTCAGGTGCTGACAGAAGGCAAGAGAGTCTTTTCTGCTGCTGTTTCCAGGGTCCCTTCTTCCTACATCTCCTCTGTGGTCAGCTCTGGGGTCATGCATATTTCACTTTTCTGCAGAGCAGATTATTTCCGGAAGCTTCTAAGGCTATCCTTGTGCACAGCCACACTATATAATGTGGAGGGTTTTGTATCTCTTCACTGCCCAAAATGCCTCAGTTAACAGTCCACAATTTCCCCATCTCTCTTTCCCCTTTCTCTGAATTTCCATCCCAGGGGTCCATCCTCAATGTCTGACTAGACCAGAAAGAGCTTTGTCTCTATAGGACACTAATAAATCATGGACGTTATGTGGAAGAGGAAGGCACAACGGGTCCGAGCAGAGACACTGTCATCAGAAACGAATGGCCTGCAGAGGAGACCAGGGCTTCGCTACTCAAAGTGCGGTCCACAGACCAGCAGCGTTGGCATCTGGGAGCTCGGAGAAAAGGCAGAATCTCAGGCCCCCCACTCCAGACCTGTTGAGTCACAGTCTGCGTTTTAACAGGATTATTGGTGTGCATATTATGGTTTGCACCAACCCTGAAGAAAGAAGGGCAATGTTGTCAGGAGCAAGGATGGCCAAGTCAAGATGACAGAAGAGATGATCGAAGATAAGCTGGCCGTTTTGCCGAGGACTTTTCTGAAGCTGTGTTTTACTCACTACTTACAAGTACATATTTCTAGATCATACCCCAGAGATTCTGATTCCACTGCTCCGAGGAGGGGGCCCAAGCATCTCCATGTTTAGCAAGCACATGTACGCTCTTCCTGTAGCTGCTTGTTACCGGGGTCTCCTTGAGCTCCCACTGTCCAGGTGGGCTTCCACCTCCCACTGGGTCTGAGCTGCCGTCGTAAGTTCACGGCCGTCAATGTCAGGATCTGGTTGCTGAGTAACCCCGTATACATTCTCAAATCCACGGCCGTTGTCAGGCTTACTGCCCACAAACACTCGAAATTATAGACCTATATTACGTTTGGCATTTCCTCAAAAGAGCCAAAAAAAGGAGTATAGCGTGGGGACCAAGACTGTCAATTCCCCAGCCAAAGGGCCGACATCAAATCCCACCAGCCTTTTGGAGACTAGGAGATCTGGGGCTGGTAATTCAGAGTCTATGTGCCTCAGGTTGGCCCACAGGAGTCAGGATAATCCCAATACTTATGTCAAACAGCTAAGAAAATCCCAGGCCACGCATCTAGTAGATGGCATTGTCAGTCTGCTCCCCGGATAGCCCCTTCACCCAGAAGCCTGCAAGAGAGCACCTGGAGGACAACTGCCCACACCCCATCCTCCTCGGCCTCTCGGCTGCCCAGATTTCTTCATTCTCTACAGGGAAACCGGCACCCAAGGTGGGGACAGCGTTCTTGCTAACCTCACCTTTCAGAGTTCAGAGTCGACCATGGTTTTCTCCACTTTCTTTTCAAAAGGAAATCCCGCAAAGACTTCATTCCAACAGGCCCAATCAAAATTCATCTGAACTTCCAATGGTCTTGGCCTTCCCCTGCTCCCCAAGTCCCTTTTCGTCTGGTGGTCTCCGACCTAGACCCAGCGGGGATGGATCTTTCTCCCCTGTAGGTCACGTCCCCTTCCACAGATACCTGCTGGATCTGGCCCCCGTTGCCCCTCTTTGCTCAAATGGCTTTCACAGTATTAAGGGGAAATGGGAATGGGACATGGAGTGGGGGAGGGGAGGGTGGAAACAGAAATCATAAAAGACAGAACAAATGAGTGCTGAGCCCCCCAGCTTCTACACGTAACATCCACGGGAGTCTCGAAATTGTAGAGTGGTGGCAGTGGTCTGCTAACTGGTAGGCTCTGTGCTGGGTTGGCTGAAAAAACTGTCTTCCCCAGTAAGCAAATTATTGATTATAAACTGTTATGATTCCTTTGGAGCCATTGTGGCCAACTGTATTATTACATCTGCCTTAAATGTCTGCTGTGTTCCCATGCCAAAACCCTTATGAAATTTCCACTGGAAAAAAAAAATGAGTAGCAAATTTGGGTCTCAGTGCTCATATATAATTTCAGATTTCATTAATGGTTATTAAATATATGCCCCGAGGAAGGATAAAGTTCCTCGTATGAATGGAAAGAGAATTGAATTTATAAATAAGGTGATTCTGTTTTCAAGGACTATTCATTAGACATATCCAGGACACACTTAAAAAAAAAAAAAGAAAAAAACCTTTTCTTTTGAAATGAAAGGCATTTAAAATCTCATAGGATAAAAATGCAGTGACGGGAAAACACAGCTATGTTCAAAAAATTCTAAAAACCCTAAGTCTAAAACATTTTTCCTGACCTGGAATTTGAAAATGAATTTTGGGGAAAATTTTTAGAAGTCACAAAAAGGGGCACCTGGGGTGCTTAGTTGGTTAAGCATCTAACTCTTGATCTCAGCTCAGGTCTTGCTATCAGGGTCGTGAGTTCAAGCCCCACACTGGGCTCCACGCTGGGCGTGGAAGTTACTTGATGAAAACTTGTAAAAATATTTTCATAATGTGGTCAAAAATAGCCACATTTAGAAAATATGGATGTATCTATCGGCAAGTAGAAAACTGGTTGCCAAAAAGAATGTGGAAAATTTTTTTCTTAATCTCCTTTTCAGAACCAAAATTATAAAAAGACTAAAAGAGGCTATTTACATAATTTTGATTAAGCAAAGCCCTTTGATGTTTTAGCCTACAGAGCCCATAACCTGGACAATATATTCTTAGTAGGAGTTGTCAAAAGCCCAAATAAGAAATTCAGATCTTTTTCAGGCCTGTTGCAAATCTCCCCCAAAGCTGTACAAATAGTATAGGTTTAGCTCAATAAGAATAAGTAGACGGAGCATATTTTAAAAAGAGTGAGGTTGCCGAAAGAAGAGAGCAGATTCTTCCTTTTTTTTTTTAAATATCACGATTACGAGCAAAATATTTGCATGAGTGCCGAATTCCTGAGGAGAGATATCGCTGAACTCAAGACATTTTTGTATCAAGTGAGTATTCTGACTTCTATTTACACTGACTTGTCTTAGAAGAAGAGATGAGATAATTGTGTCATCTGTTGGCCGGCCGCTGTGACATGAGCCACCATTAGAGGGGACATATACAGAACGTTTTCAGGGGACTGAGTTCCGATTTCACCTTTTCTCACTAAGAAATGAACTTGGTGATATTTTTTAGCAAAAAAAAAAAAAGGCGTATATAAATAACCTTCACTCAAGTAAACTGTGAAAGCACTGAGGACAGGCTTTCTATCTGAATTTTATCTCAGAAGACCCCTGAAAATGGAATTTTACCTCTTAAAACAAATCATTCACAAACAGAGAGGGCTGAGAAGACTAAAAGCTCTCTTCTGCTCTATCTTGTATTCATTTCCTGAGTGAGGTGCGTTGTGTGATGGAACAGATGTGATTAGCTTGACCTGTGGGAGCAGAAGGTCAGTGTCTACTGACCCTATAATCACCACGATCAGTCTCAGATCTAGGGAACATCTCCCTGGGAAAGTTCACATCACCGCAAATGAAAAATCTTATTATTCAGTGGCAGAACACATCAAACATCATTTTTCTTTTTATTGTTTTCTAGGTATCCCAATTCAAAGCACTTGGCCCAAAACATATGAAAATGTTGAATTGAACATTACCCTAAAAATATTTTTTTCTTATAACTTTCATTCTCGGGTATGTGATTTGTTTTCAAACCAGGCTGTTTGTCATACCAAAAGTACAAGGCCAGAGAACTTGCAGGAAAAGTTTGAAAAAGGCACCTTAAAGTGACATTTACATAAGGGGGAAAAGCATGAAAACGCTTGTGTGAATCCAGTTCAGCTGGTTAGATGGTGGACCGTAGCTGAAGTTTGTACCTTGACAATTTAAGCAGGGATGCTCGAGAGAAATATGCAAAAATCAATGTGAATCCAAATGTGTCTTCCGTTAGCCTACGGGGCAGTTATGCTGTATTCATGGAGCAGACTGGAGAAAACAAAAATCTGCTCCCCTCCCTGAGACACTCATGAAAACTACACAAAATGAAGAACACTGAGTCATTTCCACTATCCAGAGTACAGATTCTTTGCAAGAGTTGCTAATGGGAGGTACAGCCAGCCTGGCAAGGAGCGCGGAAAGATGAATTTTTAAAATCCAACAAAGTAAACATCAAACGATGCTTTCAAGGAGCAAGGGGGAGTTACCTGTCATTTCACAGCCAGCAGGAGAAAAAGAACAGATTTATCCATTTCTTAGCAAAGACATTTGGTAAAAGGCAGACTATAGCCTGGCTGAACCAGAATCTCTCCAACCCCCAAGCCGGGGGGCCTTATCGACGGCATAAAAGCTCAGGTGGCAGCTGTGGAATTTGAGATGAACTAATAAAATAAGCCAGCGGAGCTCAGCGGGAAAGAATGTCAGCAGTTTACCAGCGGACGCCTAGGAGTGCCCCGAGAGCGCATCTCGTTGGGGTTCTCACAGAAACGGAGATCCAGAAATTTCAGGATGGCAGAGACTGGTCCACCGAAGGAGAGAAATCCAAGGAGAAAACTGGGTAGTGGGGGCGCCTGGGTGACTCAGTTGTTAAGCATCTGCCTTCGGGGTCCAGGAATCGAGTCCCGCACTGGGCTCCCTGCTCACCAGGAAGCCTGCTTCTCCCTCTCCCACTCAGGCCTGCTAGTGTTCCCTCTCTCACTCTCTCTCTGTCTCTGTCAAATAAATAAATAAATAAACAAACAAACAAATAAATAAATAAATACAGCTTTAAAAAAAAAAGGGGGAGAGAAAAAGAAAACTGGGCTGTGACATGGCTTGTTGGATTCTCGGTTGCGAAATGCTTTTCCATGCTTGCGTCCCACACACCAAGACTCACTACCAGGAAGCGGAAAAAGAAGATCCAGTTGGTAAATAACAGCGAATGAGTAGAATTTTACACTCTATGATGTGAATCTGTTCTTGATGTTCTTGGTGACATGATACCACCTTAGGAACTGAACAAAGATATCAAGGCGATGACCTCGTTTCGGTCTTTATGCACCCATACAGGCTCAGAGGGAGAAGCAAAATTGAAAGCATTTAGCTAACAACCACTCACAACACAGAAGGTTCCTGTAGTCCATGTAAATTAAGCTCCTTTGGAAGGAAAAGAAATCCCATGCCATTGACTTACGCAAGTGTTTTCAAACAAGTTTTGCAGATTATTTGATGGTCAAGTGTGATATAATCATTTATAAGTGAGCAGTGAAATTAAAAATCAGGACATTGTGTGTTTGGAGCAGGGTAGAGAAATTTCATCAGGAGCTTTTAATTCTGGGAGGAACATTCTGAAGATTATTAAGATTGATCGTATCTAATTAAAATGCTAAATCATACAGTGAACAAAGAAAGACAAGTACAAACATATAGGGTCTGTGGACTCTTACGGAGGGCCTTCGGGAGTCCCCTGTCCAAGTCCCTCCCTTCACAGACGAGGAGCCTGAGATCCCGGACATTCCTACCATGTGAAGTCACACACACGAGCTTGGGTCAGGGCTGCGTGTCTGGTCATTTATGCATGTATCAGAAGGGGGAGATTGACATACACTCGAATACACAGAGAAAGAAAGAATGTGAAAACAACGCAGCTCACAGTGGGGCAACACATGGTCCTCCAGGGAGAAAACACACGTTGCATGGAAGAGGAATTCATCACACGTGAAGTCAAGCCTTCCTGTTGTGAGCTGAAAGGTTGGGTGGCAGACTCGGACTTTTGGATGGAGGAAAAATGATGAGCGGGCCCAGTTCGCTTGTAAAGCATACCAGCAACTTCCCATGGGAGCAGACCTAAATCACAGCATTAGGTTATCTCTGTATTGTCCTCAGAAACTGGAGCTCTCATCCTGTTTAAAAAACCACTTCCTGGGTGCTTGGGTGGTTCCGTTGGTTAAGCAACTGCCTTCGGCTCAGGTCATGATCCTGGAGTCCTAGGATCGAGTCCCACATCGGGCTCCCTGCTTGGCGGAGAGTCTGGTTCTCCTTCTGACCCTCCCCTCCTCAAGCTCTCTCTCAGATGAATAAATAAAATCTTTTAAAAAAAGATTTTATTTATTTATTTGAGCGAGAGAGCATAAGTAGGCAGAGAGGCAGGCAGAGAGGGAAGGGGAAGCAGGCTCCCTGCTGAGCAGAGATCCTGACGCGGGGCTCGATCCCAGGACCCTGAGATCATGACCTGAGCTGAAGGCAGAGGCTTAACCCACTGAGCCACCTAGGCGCCCTGAATAAATAAAATCTTTAAAGAAAAAATTAAAAAACCACTTCCTGAAACTACTACCCCTCCCCACCCCCACCCCATCTGCCCCAGTGAAAAATCACTCTTTGCAACGAACCCCTGGAGAATTCGGTTTCACTCTTCTTCTTCTTCTTCTTTTTTTTTTTTAAATTAACGTATACTGTATTATTTGGTTCAGTGGTACAGGTCATTTGGTTTCACTCCTGACACTCCCGTTGCCTCCTGTGTGCACCCAGACATCCTAGCACGGGGGTCCTCAAATTTGCACATGCGTGGGTCTGCATGGCCTGGAAGGCTCAAGACAGGTTCCTGGGTTCCACCTCCAGGGTTTCCGACTCCGTAAGCCTGGCTGGGGCCCAACAACGTGCATTTCTGCACGCAGACCACACTCAGACCCAGTACCCTGCACTAGCACAGTTGAAGTTGACTGAAAAAGGATTACGGAACTGAGGGATGAAAGCAAGGCTCTTTTTATGGGACCACACAAAATAGCAGCGACAAAGCCGGAGGTAGGTCTCCAGCACTGCCATCAGGAAAATATTGACAAGCATCCATTACACACATTTTCCAAAGAGGGGTTTCAATGGTCTCTGTATGCAAGATCAATGGGATGGAACATAAGGAAAAAAAAACCTCTTTCGGTAATAAAAGCTCAGTGTAATTACCGTAATTGTTGAGGTTCATGTATGCACTTCCAAGAAGTGTGGGGAGTTTTTCTAACTCAGTTTTGGGGGTTAAGTTAACTATTTCTGAAACTGCTTCATTAGAGAAGAACGTTTTAATTATGGCAACTTGACATCTGAACCCCTCCTCCTCAAAGAAAAGTATTGCATAGTTCTTGTTCTTAATATTGGATTTTACTTTTGTGCAGAAAATGAAAATCCATCAAAATGAGAAAATACATGTTCTGCTCAAGCCCGCTCTGCAAAGCAATGCACTTATTTGGAAAGCAGTCTTCTCGTTTTGACTGACTCAATGTGTACAAAAAAGAAAAAATAATAATTTTGACATAGATTTGAAGGCAACTCGACATTTTATTTATGAATCTTGGTAATGGTTTTAAACCATACAAATGTGTATCATCTGCTTTCATAATTCACTCTATAGTTCTCATTAAAGGCCAGTTTATCAAGACAAGATTCAAATCTTCTTCTAAATTCATTTATTTATTCTTGTTATTAACCTTCCTCTGAATCTGTAGTCCATTGACCAAAAGTTTGGTCAGGTCTCCAAATGGCTCCAGGTCTTCTCGAAACCAATCTTTAAAAGTACATTTTATGGGGGTGCCTGGGTGGCTTCAGTGGGTTAAACCTCTGTCTTCGGCTCAGGTCATGATTGCAAGGGTCCTAGGATCGAGCCCTGCATCGGGCTCCCTGCTCAGCAGAGAGCCTGCTTCTCCCTCTCCCTCTGCCTGCCTCTCTACTTGTGCTCTCTCTCTATCTCTCTGTCAAATAAATAAATAAAATCTTTAAAAAAATAAAAGTACTTTTTACTATGTCACTCTCCTCCAAATGTAATTGAAATAGATTTAACATTTTGTTTCTCGAGCTTGAATACAAGCTGCAAAAATTTAAAGAATGCAAAGGACAAATTCTATCTATATAACAAGCAGATGAAGGGAACTCTTTAAAATCTGTACACGCTTCATTAATTCTGCACTGGCAGGCAAATTATTACAGATGTTCCCCACACGTAAACTTTCCCGGTTTGCATCTTTTATTCGGTAAAATGCCATTCCTTTCTCAGGCTTCAAGGGGGCCTTGCTCACAGGTATCTATGTTATTCTAATTGTGCACTGACGAAGGTGGCTGGAATCATGCCATTTCTCTAGTCATCCGAGCTTGGAGGTAGGTGAGCAGACGTTCGCCCAGGGCCAGCCTCCGAAACATTTCTTCCAAAGAGCTCTGGCCGTTTTGTACCATGGTTGAACATTGGAAGGAGATCAAGAGGAGAGGCTGGACTCTAGGCTTGGAGTGAGGGGCTCTAATGATTTTCAGGACTTTCTCCTGAAGTAAGAAGGGCTTGGAAACCCAGACACACCAAATCTGGTTTCTGAGGTGGATGTCCGATAAGGAAAACTTCTGGGGGATCTCTGTCCCCCTCCTTCCTCCCGGGACAGGCGATCTGAGTCACTTTCTTCCGTATCTGGTGAAACCACCTTGTTTTCCCTCCTCCCCGGGAGTGCCAAGGGAAGGGTCCCCACTCCAGAGAGCGCCCCAAGCTCACATTCCTCGGCCTCCCCAATCCGCCCTGGTCTTCCCTGGTCACCGAGTTGCCTTGCCAGCCTGCCACCCTATTCTCTGCACGCATTTCAAACACACATATTTCCACCTTTAGTCCTCTCTTCAGGACCAACTCAGCCCTCTGTTCTCTAGCATCAGAAATGTCGATGTGGCTGGTAAACCAGAAGCTTAAAGGCAGACATAAAAATTATTCTAAGTGAATTCCATTGGCATGTGTATTAGGGGAGAGGAGGCCCAGTGGGAACCCCGGCCTGGATTTGTCACTCGATCCCGGAAGACCCGCCTGTTCCCTCCTACCACGTTCTCCCACGTGGCTGCCCCTGCCTCCCACGCAGGCCTGCCCTTCGAGGACTCACTGGGCTCTCACCATTGTGGGAAGCACTCTTCCAAACCAATCTGCTTTCTGAGTTTCATGCTTTGCATCAGGTCAACCAGCAGCCACACCTTTGGCAGACCAATGCTCAGTGCACAACAGTGATGGGCGTCCTGGCTAGTCAAGGACAGGGGAAGGCTTTCTTGGGGGCAGATAAAAGCATAATGAACTGTCTCTTAGAAACCTACGAGCTCACTAGTCCCACTGGAAATGCCACTTAGTCTTCTCTTTTTGTTTTTCTGCTGGCTTACCAGGTGAAGGCCTCCCTCCCCAAAGGTAGGAGAAGGAGGTAACATCGCCTTTATTCTTCACTCCAAAACTGTAAAGTGACTTTTATGCTCTTCACTATGCCTCAGACAGCAAAGAACATGAAAAAACAATTTACATTTCCTTTTACTGGGCCTCATCACATCTCCAACATTGCGTGTGCTTCTATGGCTGCATTATTTGGGGGGATGCTAATATGCAGTTTCCTTTGTCTTGTCAAAAAACCAAACAAAACAATAAAGGAAAACCGCACTCGTCTTGAAAAAAAAAAAAAAAAACTGCATTGACCAAAGCTTCTGTTGATCACTGGGAAAGGTCCATAATCGTCTTGCCTGATTGTCCAGCATGAGCAGAATCTGCAGAATATTCACACCAATCAATTCCTCCTGCCTTGAAAACGATTGTCTAAGCCTCACTATCACTTTTATTTTCTATTAATGATGGTGTAAGCACCTGAGAACAGCAGGATGTTACCACATAGCTGCGAGCAACCGCTCTCTCTCTTCCTCAGAACAACTGATGGTAAGGAAATAATTCCTTTTACCAAAATGTAAACGAGGACTTTTTTTTTTTTTTTAAGATTCATTTATTTATTTTTTAGAGAGAGACAGAGCAACTGAGCACAGGGGGAGGGGCAGAGGGGGAGGGAGAGGATCCCCAGCAGACTGGGCAGAGCCCATAGCTAGAGGTGGGGCTCGATCCCACAACCTGAGACCACAAGCAGAGCCGAAATCAAGAGTCCGATGCTCAACCGACTGAGCCACTCAGGCGCCCCCAAAATGTAGACCAGTACTTTAAAGTGAATTGTTACAAGAGTCAAATTATGTGAAACCTGCATTCAGTTCCTTTATTGCTAACACACACACACACACACACACACACACACACACACACACACACTCCTGTGCCCTTCTGAATCTTGTCTAGATGAAGAAGATGCTGCTTTCTTTAACTGGCAAAGACTTCCTAATTTAATCAAGATAATGTACTCCACCAGGCACCAACAGGGCCTTGTCCTCTCACCAAGGACACCAAAGCACTGGCTACTCTCAGGGCAGAGTTTAGAATAAAACAGGACTCTGGCAGTTGAAAAGGGTCCAAGGAACTCTGGGAGGCTGTGTGTCCAGGATCTTCCATGTGGACCTCAGATGCTGCTCTCATGAACTCTTGGTAGAGAACATCAGCTGGCTGCCTCTTCGGTTACAGGGTAATTATGATGGAAAATAAGTATAATTCTGGACCTGCCTTTCAGATAATTCAAACTCCTAGCATTTGGAATAAAGTCTTTTTAATTTTAATCAATCTATGAGTGGGAGATCGGCTGCATGTCTCCAGCCCTTTGCCATAGTATACTGTGGGCAGGGTGTGCCTCTCTGCCTCTTGACTTGGCCACATGACTTGTTCTGGCCCATGGGACGAGGCAGGAGTGATGGCGTGTCAGTCTCAAGCCCAGGATTCGAGAGTCCTTGTGTGTTTCCACTTGCTCTCTTGAACTCTGCTTCTGCCATTGGAATGATATGCCTTGGCTTGCCTGCTGGTCCCTGAGAAGGACGAGAGGTGCTTGCCACGGAGCCCTCCCCAAGCCAAGACCAGATAAGCCAAATCATTATTGTTTTAGAACAAACCGTAATTGTTCTAAGCCACAGTGTAATGGTGTGGTTTGTTACATGGCATGAACTGACTGATGCATCATTAAACCGCTATCAGGCAGGTTTGGTTTATAGAACTGACTGGTAGGGGACTGTTTGATTAACTTATTTTTTTGTGATATAACCATACAATAATGCTTTTCAATATCATTTTAAGAGCTTCCTAATAGAAAGAGATTGGCTTTTGCTTCAGATGGCTATAAATTCATGTAGAGGGAAAGTTCCCTAGCCTTCCAGAGCCTCAATTTACGCATCTGTAAAACAAAAGTTACCACACTTACCTTGAAGGGTATGAATTAATGGATAAAGTATGTCATTTACCCAGCATAGGGTAGAACAATAAATGTGAGCATTATTTTTATTTAATACAATGTGCAAGCGAAAGTCTATTTATACTTGAGTCATTATTTGTATTCCATTTTTTTTCTTCCTTTAATTCTTTGCTCATTTTCCTCTGGTTTCACTTACATAACTCTTATCTTTTCCTTGCCTTAGGTCTTTTGAAAAATCCAACTATAAAGTCTGCCATTCCTTTTGCCCAGTGCCCCGAGGGGATGATTTACCAAAAGTGGCAGGTCCCACTCAGCTATTTACATTTCTCTGGACACTAGTTTCATGTTTAGGACAAATTTTCAAACATAAAGTTCTTTTGAAAGAAAATCAGGCACAGCACATCATTAAATGTCTTTCTTTCAAAGTGACTGTTCTTTGCTCTCCCCTGTCCTCTATAGACTTGCTTGATTAAGTATTGGCTGTAATGGGGATGTTTTCTAATTCGACCCATGACATTGCGTATGAAGCAATGTCAAAAACACAAGGCTTGCCTTCTTTTCTGTTGCAGCTACAGAAGTGATCATCATTTGGAAGGGACGGTCAAATGATTTTACCAGGTTGATCAACCTTTCTTTGAAAAGGGCCAGATAGTATGTATTTTCGTATTTCCAGCCTTGGGGGCCATATGGTCTCTGTTGTGACCAATGCACTCTGCAACAGTAGTGCAAAGGTGACCATATACAGCATGTAAACAGATAGGTGTGGCCATGTTCCAATGACACTTTGTGTATGAAAAGAGGTGGGCCAGAATTTGCAGACAGCCCCTATAAACAATAAACTATAAGGCCAGAGTCACAGTGATATTAATGCAAAATTAGCCACCCTGAAGCTCAAATACATTCTTTAATCTAAAATCCACACTATATGTAAGTATCTTTTGGGCTTGCTTTTAAATATTAGAATGTTTTTTAAGGTTCTATGTAGGATGATCATAAGGTTAGGTTTTATTCATTTAGTTGTTTATTGTTTATTTATTCTATCCTCATGGCCCAAAGTTTCCCAACATATGCGGGACAGAATTTCTAAGGACAAATCCTGCCAGCAGGCTGATTTAATTCAATTTCTAGCTAATTATTCTGTTTAGGACATTTATTCTGTTATTTCCACATATATCAACATTGGGTCTGTGTAGCACAAATGTAGTACTATTTTCCAACTATTTGCATGTTGCTCAATCCTGTTTTGATGGTGACCATATTGGATAATACATTTTTTGGGTTTGTTTTCCAAATAGGTGTCAATAGGAATATCATAGGAAATACATATTTACCCCAAGGACTTGGGTGTAGAATCTCCTTGGCTTTGGAAAGCTCCTCTTTACCTGGTTCCCTTATCACCATTATTTATTTCACTCCTCCTCATGTTAACAGGATCTCACCCAAATCCCCAAATCACCGTGGCTCACCCTTGGGAAGACTGGCTAACCAACACATTCAGCCCGGAAGAAACATGTTAGAGGAGCCACACACGGCCACAGAGTTTGCATGAATGCAGCCGCCCTGCCCTGCTAAGAAGGCATTCATGTGTAAGCTAAGTTCGCTGTGCGGAAGCTGGTGAAGGGTTCCTGGAGATCGCCACAAAAACATGGAGCCTGCTGTGGAGCATTTATTTGATTGGGCAATTTACTCTGTCCTTCATTTCAAAGTGTGGTATTCTGAGATAAAGCTAGACTGTGCAATACATCCGTCTCATGAGGCGAGATGCATGGTCCTCTCGTCCTCAAGAATAAGTGATTTAACTTGTGACAGAAGCCCCAGGCTTCCCTTTCATCTCTCAGCCTGTCTGTATTCCAAAGTTTTTAAGACTGTATTTTCTTCCGCTGCCCAGATTTTGATTATTTTTGGTTTCGAGCCCTTATAACCAAAAATGTTGTCAATGGGGACTTAAAAAAAAACTCCAGTTAGTCATTGATAATGTAAAGAAAGAGTCAGGAAATTCATGTGAAACTGTCTTGGTTAGGACTACGAGAATATGTAGAAATAGTGGTGTTTTTAAAAGCATACTTCCTGATGCCATATGAAAATTAAGAGCACGATTTATGTAACAATTATTAATACAGAGCTAAAAGCTGACACAGAGCTCTTTTATCTAGGAAGCATACTGTCTAATGTCATGGAGGCTGAAAGATTAAGACAAAAACAGGTCAAAAACCAAAGAACGGGCTCTGTTCCTCAAAGAAGAGCATCCTACCTTAGGGTCCGAGTAGGGCACAGATGCTCAAATTCCCAAGGGGAGACAGGAGGTTGTGGGGCAGACCCAAAGGCACTGAGGGGTTGTAAGACAAAGAACAACACAATCATGCCACAGATGCTTCTATCGTTCTGCCTCTGTTTTCAGTGGCTACTTGGTTGCCCTGAGCTAGTGGTTCTCGAAGTGTGTACAGCAGGGTAGAGGGATGATTTTGCTCACCAGAGGACATCTGGTGACGTCTAGAGACATTTTTAGTTGTCACAACTTGGGGGGGGGGCATGGTCCTGGCATCTAGTGGAGAGAGGATGTGTCAAAGGCTGCTGCACTTCCCAAATACACAGGGCAGCCCCCCAGAATGATCTGGTCCCCAGTGTCAGTAGTGCTGAGGCCGAGAATCCTGCCTGGCCTGAGAGGGGGTTTGGGAGGAGTGTCTGGGGTAAACTGTAGAGCACTGGCTCTCCAGGGTCATAAGTTCGGAGGTTCTAGCTGATGTGAGCATGTGGGAAACTTCCATGTAGAAAGAGAACCAAACAAGGGATTGAGACTTACCCAGGATACAATGGAATGGCTTCCAGTTATCTTTAGAGCCAGATGAGAAGAATTAAAATATCTTTAGAGTTTTTGCCAGAAAGACAATACAAAGAAAGCCGACTTCTTTCAACCCAAATCAGATTAAAGAACTGAGTAAAGAAATGGATTTAGAGTCACATGTTCGCATGGTGATTCTAAAAAACGGATATCCTTTGAGGCTCAGAGCACACAACCCAGATGACAGCAGCCTCCAGGTCCCACATCCGGGGTCAAATCTCTATCCCATAAGCCACCATGTTAGCATGCCTGGTCAACCCAATGGCAACTCAATTGAGTTAATAAATGAATGTTATAGGGTTAATTCTTTTGTTTTAAATTTAGGAAAATACTTAGTAAATGCAGGGACAATCTGGGCATGCAGCTGAAAACACTTTCAATGTTTAAGAGTATTTTGGCATATTAGCAAATGGACATAATTGCCGTCAGTAAATATTTGTCAAATGACTAAATGTATTAGCCTTTTCACTCCAATTTTAAATGAGAGATTTATTTGAACTTGCGATTATAAATTGAAAAGTATAACAGAATTTAAGTGGTAAATAACATTGACTCCTTAGGTGAACTTCACTCTCTAAATAAGTATGGATATTCTAAATATTTAACAAACTTAAATACTGAAAAGTTTTAGTGGCAATAAGTTGAAATATTTAAAGTTGAAATAGTAATAAACTTAAATATACACATTTGTTGAATAAATGAATGCACGTATTAGATTTATAAAAGTCATTAAAGTTTTTAAAAAGGCTTTGCCTGTTACAGTTGTAAGTTTGCCAGTTAGATAGATACTTGAATGATTAAGCCCCAAACAGAATATATTAACTTTATAAATGTAGATTAAAATATATAAAGAATTCTAGCTAATTAAGTTTAGAAATGAGAGCAATTGTTTCAGTTCAGATTGCTCAACTTAAATTGATTCAACACTAATCAAAACCCTCTGTGAAACTATTTGTTCTTATTATATCCCCCCCAAAGTTACTAGAATTATAAGCAGAAAAATAAGATTTGTAAGTTGTGCTTAAAAGCTTGAGGAATATTTTGATTTTTGTAATTTCAATAAGGTAATGTAAATTTAAAGCCTACATAACTATAAATAGCCCTTTCTGCACAGAAAGGAAGGAAGGAAGCAAGAAAGAAAAAAAAGAAAGAGAGAAAAGCAAAAGAAAATGCCAGCCTTAAACATTTTAAAAAATCAGTAATAATAACCAAACTTGTCATTTAGCGATCAAGAAATGCTGTTCCCACTGAGCGGAGGGGATGTGTTAGAAAGGCACATCACTTTCCAGGTGTCAAAGCTGCAGGATGTCTGGAGCCAACTCTGTGTGCCCCATTTTCCTCCAGGAAACCAAAAAGGATTTGTGGCCCCGGGCAGATAAGACAATGGTGCTGCCTATAGTCCCTCCTGGGACTATTAAATGGAATATAAGAATGTTAGTTCTGGAAAGAACCTTGGAGATCACAGGCCTCACTCCCCCCCAGAGGTGAAATGGCCAGGACGAATCCTCTGCACTGGGGCTGAACTTTCGTCCTGGGCAACAACCTTAGAGGACTTTCCAACAAGGTTACTCGCCCTTTCTCTCCACTCTGTTCATTTGTTAAAGTTCATTCTGCAAGATTTGCCAATTTTTACCTAGTAATGGCTACGGACTTCAATGAGTTCCTTTGCTGGGTTAGCAGATAAGCAATGGGGTGCCATGAGACACAGTACATGGAGACAATTTCTGAACCGCCTGACAGTGATACATGTGTGGGGGTGGGGCTGGGCGGTGCGTGTGTTTGCATGCAGGAGGGGAAAGTGAAGGCTGGCATCTACTTTTCCCTCTAATTTTCTATCATTTTCAAAAAGTTGAAGATGATACCAAGCCTGTGCTTGATAATATCATGACATGCCTTTGCTAAAAGAGGGGTATTATTTTATTTTCCCTTTTATCTTGCTTTGATTGTAGAAAATGTATCCAAATGACCTATGATGACACTTCACAATAGCTAGAATTGGTATTTAGACTGATCTTATGACAGGCTAATAAGCTGAAAATAAAAGCAAAATCCTTGTTTATCCTACTTTCTTTGAAAAAAAAAAAAACAACAGAAAACAAAACCAGGACGCTCTCCTTAGCACGAAACCAAATAGCGCCATCTTCTGGCCGATCGCTAATAGGCGTTACCTAATCAGGGCCACCAAACAAAGGTAATTGATAGGAGAAAAGGGAGAAGGAGCCGGCTCCCTCCTCACTCGCCCTGGGACTCCCTGTCACATGCCCTCTGAAACACAAAGGTGACAAGGCCTCCTTCTAAGATAAAACATTCGCGTTTCTCCGGGAACCCATTTCTCCTCTTTCAAAGAAGCCCATAAGAACTGAAAATACCTTGGATTCAGCTTGGCCGTCAACAAATACATTTCTTAGCAAACAAAGATTATCTTTAACTCCCTCATTTTCTTCTTCTACTCCTGTTCTTTCCAATAAAGAGATTAGCTACAAGCTCGTCAACCAATACAAGAAATAGCTGGAGACTTTGAATCTTTAGCCCAAGCTCCGCCAGGAGGAACAGAAGGAAGCAAAGATAGTTGAATCACAACTACTTTTCCCATGAAGCATGCTGTTTGCTTCTATGGACTGGCTTCAGATTTCAATTCATTAATGGCATCAGGGCAAACCGATTTTTGTGCAGACTCCTAGCTGAGATGACACAGCTGGACTTTTGACTGTCTTGCCATTTCCATAGATGAGCTGGCATGAGAAATATTTGTATTTTGATCAGATACAAATACACATGAAACTGTCTTTTGAGGAGTTTCCTTTCCTGTGTAACAAAGTGGAATGAGGGAAAACACTGCACGGACTAATCAGATTCGCCACTCCGAAGACGCTCAAATGTCATCACTATGGCAACATGGCTGCACGGTCCACCCCGGTCCCCTTCCTTGGATTGGAAATTGTGCACATTGCCCTTGCTAACGAATTAACGTGGCAGACACCCTGAAAAGAGTGAGTTTGGGCTGTAAGGAAGGGTCTAAAGACAGTTTCCATTCGGGAAACGCTCTATCCTATTTTTAGTTTTCTTTCTCCAAATTTAATTAGCCTCCGAGGACCTTCTTTTTGCACAAAGGATTTGCTCACTTGCTGGCTCCCTCTGTGCTTTCCAAGGGATTCCATGTTGTTGAGCCCTTTGTTCTGGGGAAAGACAGTGAATGCTTCTGCTTTGGCCCCGACTGGGAAAATCACAGGTGATATAATGCAAAAGGTGAGTCTAGCGTAAATGCACCAGGGGGTTCATTTCAACATACTAAGAAGGTAAGCGAAAGCTTCTCTATTCATTAGAAGATCACTTACTGAAAATCCGCATAAGGCTCTGACTGAACTCTTCTGAGGCCAGTGTTTACATCAGCAAGCGATTAGTTTCAGAACTCAGGAGAAATGTCCTTTTCAATCAGTTATGAGCCCGATATTGGTGTTCTTTATGAGAGAAGATTATTTTGACCAGTAAGTCCAAATCCTTCGTTTTACCATAATTAACCATTTCTTTTGATCTATTCTTCAAATTGTCGAAAATGGCTCAAAACTATCTGCTTCATGATTTTCACACTTTATAAACTGAAATTAGGATCTCACCTAGCTTTTGCACAAGGAGGTCAATTTGCCAAAAGCTCATTTTTCTGGAAGCCAAATACACCAAATTTACTTATTGTAGGTTTAATTACTTTAATAGTTTTAAGTGGAATGTTGGATTTCAGTGACTGATACCTATTTTGGGACAGTTAAATAAACTAAGGGTAGCATAAGAATTTGAAAAATGCCAAAAACTTGGCAAAAGAGAAAAATGTATTTTTAATTTAAAAATTGGCATTTTATGTAACAGGACTGTTTCAACTACTTCTGATTTCAGTTTGGATGCTTTTATTTATTTTTTTAAAGATTTTATTTATTGATGACAGAGAGAGATAGCGAGAGAGGAAACACAAGCACAGGGGAGCTGGAGAGGGAGAAGCAGGCTCCCCACTGAGCAGGGAGGTATGGGGCTTGATCCCAGGATGCTGGGATCAGGACCTGAGCTGAAGGTAGAGGCTTAAAGACTGAGCCACCCAGGCGCCTCAGTCTGGATGCTTTTAAATGACACTTCCTGTTTTTTTCTAATTTAAACCATTTATCTAATTTTGTAATGGACTATCAGTCTTTTTCTACTATCGCTAGCAATTCACAACATTTAAAAATTTAACAGAAATTAAATTAAAGTAAATTAAACTTTAAATAAGTACAAATAAAATTTTAAATACAAATTAGAAAACAGACCAGGAAAATCGACATTTAAAATTAAGAATTAGGTTAAAATTTAACTCAAAGTAAGCATTAAAATTTAAATCCATTCATCCAAACATTCATAAATTGCCAAAACAATTCCATCTTACGGTTTGATTATATCTATAGCAATGTATCTATATATATTTTAAATAGTTGAGATGTACTGAAAGGCTTGAGAGGTAAAATCACATAAAGGAGCAGAAAGGGAATATGGTAGCCCAGAAGGGACATATGGAGACTTCACTGACTGGTAGTTCAGTTTCAGAAATACATTAACTGTAAGTGTATAATTGTACATGAAGGTTGACGAAAATAAATTGGTCAAAACAACTAAAATTACTGAAAGATGACTGTAAAAGCAAAGTACATTAAAAAGTATTTAATTTAAACTGAAAAGCAGTGAGTTCTGACATTTTGATTATCAATAATGAAATAATCCATTTCTAAATATATTCCATATGCTTTATCAATTATTAAACTGATTGTATAGAAAAGGTGCATATAACCCCCCATCAAATACTAAGGTGGAAGAGTTCAGTTAAAGCTCTCCTTGGAATGTTCTAATGCCATTTTTTAAATAAATCAAAAAATATGCGTATTAGCCTTGGGTAAACTGACTGAGAGCCACCGTGTGTGCGTGTGTGCGTGTGTGCGCGCGCGTGTATGCGTGTGTGTTTCAAACCTAGCTATTTTAGACTTCTCCTCTCTTAATCATTGTGTGCTGATCAGGGCAGAGAAAAGTAGGTCTAATGATTTGTTCACTTTAGATGCTAATGAAGCCTCCGAATACGTGATCTGGTCCCTGAGTCATGCTATGCCTCGCATTAGAGCTTTTAGTCAACTGATACCGCCGAGAATTATTTTGCCAGAACTCAGGTAAATCAAAATCCCCCTGATTCTGCTGTTGGGCAGTTGACCTTTTTGAAACTTAAATACTAGATTTTTCTTTCCTGGCTACGTTTTGTCTTGTTTTACACACTGTATTGTATTGTTTGTTGTGTATTAGTTAAATCTGCTCAGCTTTATTGGAAACCTCTTGTCAAATCAAGGATGTCGCTTCTTCCCCCACTGTCCCCCATAATTCCTTGCTCCATTCTGGCACAAGGAAGGCTATGTAACAAATCCCTCACTGAGGAATGGTATATATTTGCTGAACATACCTGTCCTGTCCCCAGTGCAAATACCTCCAACATCTTCCAAGACTCTGTTTACCCAATCCTTTAAAATTAATATTTTCATTTCTCCTGTCCTCATTTACATGAATTGCTGAAATGCAACAAACCGCACTTAGAAATGGCATTTTAGTAAAAACTTAATTACTCAACAGATCACGCCAAATCAATTAAAATTGAGATGAAAACAATCTGATAAAATCATTAATCTTCCTGGAAGTGTTTAATTAAAACATAAAGTATATCTTCATTAACATGACTTCATTAACTAACAATATCTTAGTTACAGTGATATCTACATAATCAACTCTAAGTTTTAGGCAGCTCTCTAAAATAACAGAAAGAAAGTTAAAATTACTTATATTGTAGTGGGGATTTGGATATATTTCAATAGTGCATATATCCAACATTCTGAGAACTCACCATAACTCAAAATAATGATCAAACAATAAAGAGAAGAAAGCCTCAACTTCAGAACCTCAACAATAAAGAGGACAAATGGTCTCTTATTCAAGAAATGGAAAGGGGTTTTTTGCATGTATATAGAAAAAAATTACTATAAGGAATTGGGCCTTGTGATTATGAGGCTGGCAAACCCAGCTGATTGCGCGAGGTGCACCATATGATGGAGATCACTCTGTTTTAGTCAAAGTCCACCGATAAGAAATGGAAAGTTTTGGGGCGCCTGGGTGGCTCAGTCTTTAAGCGTCTGCCTTCAGCTCAGGTCATGATCCAAGGGTAGTGGGATCGAGCCCCGCATCAGGCTCCCTGCTCAGTGGGGACCCTGCTTCTCCCTCTCCCACTCCCCCTGCTTGTGTTCCCTCTCTCTCTGTCTCTCTCACTCTGTCAAATAAATAAATACATAAAATCTTTTAAAAAAATAGAAAATTTTAAGTGACCTTCCCCATACCAAACTCAGAATTCTAAAGGACACTAAGACGTTAATGGATTTATTGGTGAATGCTTCCGAAGTCTCTCATCTTAGCAAAATCTTTCTCGAAGATAACTGTGGCCTCAATTCTAAAACATGATAAACTTACCAAAACATTTTAGTAATAAGCAGAATCTAGTGATGTTTTTTTAAAATCCCAAATCTAGGATGATTTCAGAAATATGAAGATAATTGGATAAATAGAAATCTACTAATGTAGCATTCTACACTTTAATAAGAAAGATCATATGAACATTCCAGATATACCAAAAGATATTTGATAAAAATGAATGCATACTACCTTAAACAATTAAATAAGAATAGAAACAGTGCCCCTTAATGTGTCATTGTAGACTCATCTTAACACTGAAATCCAATAGGAACATTCTAGCACATTGCTGGTTCAGTAGAACTTTCTGTGATGACAGAAATGTTCTCTATTTGTGCTGTCCCATTTATTTATTTTTAAAGATTTTATTTATTTATTTGACACAGAGAGACACGGCGAGAGAGGGAACACAGCAGGGGGAGTGGGAGAGGGAGAAACAGGCTTCACGCAGAGCAGGGAGCCCGATGCAGGTCTCGATCCCAGGATCCCGGGATCATGACCTGAGCCAAAGGCAGGCACTTAATGACTGAGCCTCCCAGGTGCCCCAAAAGGAGTTACCTTTAAAAAATGGTCTTAATTAGGATTGCGTAAACAGAAGAGAAAAAAAAGTAACTTTATGAAAGTCAACTGGCGTGAATGCCCAAAAGCAACACCGACATTCTGAAAACAGTGAAAAAGTATTGCCATTCACAGTTACAACCAGAAATAAGTAAAAAAAATCTCTAGCTATTAGATTACATGAATATAATACAATAGGGCTTATCTAGCAAATGACACAGACCTTGGGGGGCTTTTCTTCCAGCTTCTCAGACTAGTCCTGATCTTTCATGCCACAGAAGAAGAAAAGCTAACATCAAGCTATGTAAGCCCCATGCTAGACGTTTTTGCTCTCAGCTCACCATAGCAGAAGGACTGGATGAATGAGTCATTGTCCGCCCCATTTTTACAAGTAAGCTAACTGAGGCACAAGGGAAATACTAATCAAAACCACAGTGAGACACCACCTCACACCAGTCAGAATGGCTAAAATTAACAAGTCAGGAAATGACAGATGCTGGCGAGGATACGGAGAAAGGGGAACCCTGCTACACTGTTGGTGGGAATGCAAGCTGGTGCAGCCACCCTGGAAAACAGCATGGAGGTTCCTCATAAAGTTGAAAATAGAACTACCCTATGACCCAGCAATCACACTACTGGGTATTTACCCTAAAGATACAAATGTAGTGATCCGAAGGGGCACGTGCACCCGAATGTTTAGAGCAGCAATGTCCACAATAGCCAAACTATGGAAAGATCCTAGATGTCCATTCACAGATGAATGGATAAAGAAGATGTGGTATATATAGACAATGGAATACTATGCAGCCATCAAAAGAAATGAAATCTTGCCATTTGCAATGACGTGGATGGAACTAGAAGGTATTATGCTGAGCGAAATAAGTCAATCAGAGAAAGAATTATCATATGATCTCTCTGATGTGAGGAATTTGAGAAACAAGACAGAGGATCATAGCAGAAGGGAGGGAAAAATGAAACAAGGTGAAACTAGAGAGGGAGACAAACCATAAGAGACTCTAAATCTCAGGAAACAAACTGAGGGTTGCTGGAGGGGAGGTGGGTGGGAGACACCGCATGGTGTCTGGTTGATGGACACTGGGGAGGGTATGTGCTATGATGAGCGCTGTGAAATGTCTAAGACTGATGAATCACAGACTGGTACCCCTGAAACAAATAATACATTATATGTTAATAAATAAATAAATAAATAAATAAAAATATAAAACCAGAAAAACAAGAATACGGTTCACGTATTCTTGTCACCAGTCACGAGTGAATGATTTGTTTTGAGCTCTCACACAGAGAAGCCTCACACAGAAGTACAGCATCAATGAAGCCTCCACATCAGACAGAGACACTACAAGCTTCTTACGACCTGTCAAGGGATTGTACTGCATGGGACCTTTCGGGCTAGCCTTGGCCTCCCTGAAGACTGGCAATTCCGTGTATTCCATGTGTGGGTTAATGGGACCCAAGAATGCCATCCAGTGTATTCAGGTTGATTCGAAACCACGTGACCCTAGGGAGAAAGTTATTTCTTCTGCTAATTTAATCAGTGATTGCTTCAAAGGTTCTTCAACCTCGGATTCCTACACAAACAGCTCCTGATAGGTAATGGAGGAAGCTTGTTCTCTTTTGAATAGTCATGAGCTAGAGGGGTCAAATGGAGAGAAGAGATTGAATTCTTAAGGCAAATGTCCAGATTATATAAAGGCATTAAGGTTTGCCCTCTATTCCTTTCTCCATCAACATGAAGGATTCCCAAGAGCCTTAACTCATAAGACAAAGCAAAACAGCATTTTTTCCCTAGGAAGACTCCTAACAATAAATTGTACTCATATAGCAGTTTGTGCTGTTTTTAGGATGTTTCCTACTTTCCTGTTTGGCCTTGATCCTATTGTGAAGTAGGGGCAGGCCAATTTTCAAAATGAGGACATGGAGATTCTCAAAGGTGAAGTGATTAACATCAAGCCATTCCAAACAAGTTAGTTACAGAGTCCAGACAGAGCTTAGGAGGCTTGGTGCCCTATCCCAGTATGAATGACAGCCAGAATATCCAGTTTAAGCATTCTCATCCGAATTCACATTTTATTTAACTTTATTTGAATTAAGTTCTTGTAACAGTAATGAAAAAAGAGCATCCAGTTCAATTCCATGCAATTACTGAGCACCTAAAATTGTACTCTAGATGCTGTTTTTGTGCCCAGGTTACAGGAACTGAGACACAGCTCCTAGGTTTAAGCGTATTGTCCAGCCTGAGAGACAAGGAAACAGAAAACAACCAACCAACCAAACAATGCAACAACAAACAATTAAATGGGTTAGGTTTTCCCAGGTAGAGAAGGTGGCAATGGGCCCACCAGTTTATTCACTTTTTTTCTTTTCTCTTTAAAGATTTTATTCATTTATTTGACAGAGCGAGACAGCTAGAGGGAACACAAGCAGGGGGAGTGGGAGAGGGAGAAGCAGGCTCCCCACTGAGCAGGGAGCCTGATGCGGGTCTCGATCCCAGGACCCCGGGATCAGGACCTGAGCTGAAGTCAGACGCTTAATGAATGAGCCACCCAGGCACCCCTCTTCACTTATTTTCAATTGTTTATTCAATAAATATATATTAAGCAGCTACTGCATGCCAAGCACTGTGCTGTCATATGTTAGGGACGCAAAGTTGAAAAAGTACACTGATTCCTTCTTCCCAGAATCTTTAGGAAATAAATACATAGGTGTGATAGCCAAAGGCCAGGCAATGAGGTGACTTCTAGGGCAAAGAGACGCGCATAAAAGAAACAATGGGATCACAAAGAAAGGAGCTGAAAGTCAACCTGTAGAGGAGTGTGCAGAAGAGAAGAGATTGTAATTAAGGAGCTGCAAGGAGGGCTTTTTGGGTGGCGGGGGAAGAGCAAGGAAGACTAGAAAGGAAGGAGGAAGAGGGAGAGTTTGGAATCTGATTAGAAATGTTACATAACACCTTGTCTTACCCTTATGAAACTTGCCATCACCTAGCCAGAACCACAGTCATATGACCAGAGAGCTACAATATACTGGAATGTGCCTCTGTGTTTCTGAACATGGAGCGTTCTGCTAGCACATTCTCTAGCAACTCCTGTGTGAGCGGGAGAGGAAGCGTTGCAGAGTGGAGGGCTGAGTTGGCCCTTGGAACATGGACATAAGCCTCTCACGTAGAGAAGGGAGAAAGAACGGGAACGTACAAAGGAAGTCACAAAAACATGAAAATGCATGACAATTGGGATTGAAGCATAGAGAGATCTGGAGTTTGGAAACAGGATCTGAAATTCCTTGAAGCAGAAGAACAGGTTAGAAGTCAGGAAAGCAAATTTGGATGGTGTTTAAGAAGTCCGGGGTGGAAAAGCAGAGGTTCCAAACAGAGATAGTAATGATTAGGATGCAAAGATTGTATATTTATGAGGAGGGTTCAGATGTAGAACATATGGGACCTAAGAAACTTTCAATGTAAGGGATGAGAAAGAGGAACAGAAGATGGCCTGGAAGTGTCCAGCTTTACTGGCTGAGTGGCTCGATGAAGGTTCACTGAGATAAGAGAAACACAGAGGAATGGTTTGGGGGTGTGGTAGGCAGAATAATGTCCCCAAGGATGTCCATGTCCTCATCTCTAGAAACTAAAAATATTACCTTAAGGCAGAGGGGGTTTTGTAGATGGGATTAAGTTTAGGATCTTGAGGTAAGGAGATCATTCTGGATTCTGGAGATTATTCAGGTGGACTGAACATAATCACAAAGGTCTTGTAAGAGACAGAAAGGTCAGAGGCAGAAAAGGAGATGTGACAACAGAAGCACAGGTGACAGAGGTCTGAAGATGCTTTGTGGCTGCCTTTGAGGATAGTGGAAGGGGGTCATGAGCTTTGAATCCAGGTGAACAATAGAAGCTGGAAAAGGAAGGAAACAGATTCTTCTCTAAAGTCACCAGAAGAAAGGCAGTAAGGCTGAACCATGTTGGACTTCTTGCACTGCTTTAGGCCACTAAGTTTGGGGTAATCTTATATGTTATAAGCTTATGTTATGGTGTCAAAAGAAAACTAATAGAGGGGACAAACAGGGAAATAAAGAAAGAATTCACTTTTATGTGTGTAGAATTTGAGTCCCTGTTGTGCACCTACTTGGAATTCAGACCAGAGCTGGGGTAAATATGTTGCATTGGGAGTCTGAAGTATAATACATAGGTGATGGTCATGCCAAGGGGTTAAGAAGGGTTATCACTAGGAGTAAGAACCAGAAAGTGGCTAGTGTTACACCTTAGAAAACAGCGACTTTGGAGGATTTCACAAAGGAAAAGGGACCAGCAAAAGAAATGAGAAGGAGGTGGGAGGAAAACTTGGAGAGGGCTGTGTCATAAAAACCTTGTGAGATGACTAGAAAGGGAATTGTCAGTCAAGTTCAAGTTTTCTTTGAGGCCAAGTAGGAAGAGCTCAGAGAAGAGGGCATTGACTTGACATTATGCAGGTTTTTGATGCTGTCAGCAAAAGTAACTCCAGTAACCTGTGGAATGTGAACCAGATCCAGTGAGAGAGTGAATGGGAGGTGGGGAAATCAAGACCAAGACAGTCCATGATTTCTAGAAGCTTCTCTTGAAGGTTGGGTGAGCAACAGGGAGAGAATTGGGTTGGTTGAGGGAGAAGTGTTTGAGTACATGTTTGTTTGTTAATTTTTGAACCTGTGGGCTATCTGAACATGTTGTAGGCTGAGGGGTAATGATATTAAAGTAAGGGACTATGGATAAAGGCTGGATTGGGAGCCCAACTTTGTTTATGGGTTTGGTGTGAACACATAACATGAGAGGAGCTACTAATAGCCTTTCAAGTGTCCATTAGCTGACAAAATTAGATGTCTTCCCAATCCTGTGGTTTTCATGACTTATCTCATTAATTTCCATCATCACCAGAGCTTTGATGGTGGGTGTGGAGGGGTAGAGAACTGAAAGTAAGGACTATATTTGTGTAAGTTGCAGGGAGCATCAGGAAGAATTAAAAAACTTAATCTAGGCAATTGGTCCTAAATAGAGAGATAAATCTTTTAATCTGTTTTGGGAGTTAGACTAAACTAATTGCTGAAACATTAATTTCAGCCAGTAGCACATTTTTAAATACAGTTTGGGAGGAGAGAAGTAATGAATCCAACCAGACTTAGAGAAACATGGATGAAGGAGGTGACAATGAATTCCCAAGTTCCACTAGGTTGAGTGTTCACATTGTAAGCTGAGGACTGGTTATTGAAATGGCCTAGATAAGTAAGAAAATGAAAGAAGGAAAATGTGTTTTTGCTTGAGTTAATCAAAACAACTTTTTAATATCAAAACGCCTTTAGTTTGTGAACATAAGAATTTTCAGTAACATGGGAAATAACACATTTTCCACTTTTTGAAAAGTGTAAGAAGTAAGGGCTATATATGAAAATGAAATTTCCTTGCCCAGCATCATGGAAATTTGTCCCAAACACCTAGGACAGCGATACCCTTGGTGTATACCCTGAGATGTGCAGGTATGTTGAAAACAGTATTCTCAAGATGGCCACACTACTGTTTGTAGGTTTAAGGGTGATAGATGTGTTATGGATATTGAACAAGAAAGAAAACCATCAAATTCCTTTTAGTGACCTGAGGAGATATCCCAGAGCCTTCCTAGTGCATTAAATGACATGAATTTGTTGTTGCTAAAATCCCCAAATATTCCATAACTCCTGTTATATTCAAAGATAACTTTACCACTTGCTTTTGTGGGTTTAAAACACTACCTATTAATTACTTCCATTACTAGATCTCCATGTCAAGATGATATTTAGGATGATCTTTTGGATAATTAGTAATATATTCCAGTAAGTTGGATCAGTGTTGTCCATTGTTCTTGGAGATGTGATTTTGTATTTATAAAACAACAGCAATACATTCTTCTAAGTTTCAAGAGATTAAGTTGTTGTATAAAGTTCTCAAGGTGTTTCAAGAACTCCGGACCAGTCCTAAATCTGCAAGGTGTATAGTACTTTTCCTCGGTCTTTGTATTACTAGAACATTATTTATCTGCCATTTTTTTTCTTATTCCTTATGTTGTACTTTCCATCTGTTACTTATTTATTTTACAACTGAAAGTTTGTACCTCTTAATACCCTTGATGTAGTTTGCCCATCCCCCCACGTACCTCCTCTCTGGCAACCACCATTTTGTTCTCTGTATAGAAAAGTCTGTTTGGGGGGCTCTTGGGTGGCTCAGTCAGATAAGTATCTGACTCTTGATTTTGGCTCAGATCATGAGATCGAGCCCTGTGTTGGGCTCTGCGCCGCATGGGGAGCCTGCTTAAGATTCTCTCTCTCCCTCTCCCACTGCCCCTCCCCCCACTCATGCACGTGCACATGCTCTCTCTCTCTCTCTCTCAAAAAGAAAAGGCTGTTCAGTCTTTTGTTCCCACTCAAAGAAAAGGCCATACTCAGGAGTAAGCAAATTATGAAAGGAAAAAAATTTCACAGGTAAATGCAAACATGTAATAAAAGTAGTAGATTAATGACTTATAAAAGCAAGAAGGAGGTTAATGCGCAAAAGCAGTAAAATCAATTTTATCTATAAAACTCAGTCAAGGGATTCACAAAATAAAAGGATATAAAGCATGACTTCATTTACATAAAATGTAGGAAGGGGGGGTACAAATTTAGTGCTTTTAGAATGGGTTCGAACTTAAGCAATCATCAATGTAATATAGACTGCTATATTCATAAGATGTCATATATGAGCCTAACGGTAACCACAAATCAAAAACTTGTTACAGATACCCAAAAAGTAAAAGGAAAGGAATCCAAGCATATCACTAAAGAAAGCCATTAAAAAAAGAGAGAGGAACCCATCAAACCACAAAGGAAGAGAGCAAAAGAAGAAGAAAGGAGTAGAGAAAAACTATAAAAATAACCATAAAACAAGTAATAAAAATGGTAATAAGTACATACCTATTGAGAATTATTTTGAAAGTAAATGGACTAAATGCTCTAATAAAAAAACATAGGGTGACTGAACAAGTTAAAAAACAAGACTCTGCCCCCGCAAAGCAAGACCCATCTATATGCTGCCTACAAGAGACTTCCTTCAGATCTAAAGACAACTGCAGATTGAAAGTGAAGGGATGATGAAACATTTCCCATGCAGATGGAAGTGAAAAGGAAGCTGGGGTAGCAACACTTAAATCAGACAAAATAGACTTTAAAACAAATACTGTCACAAGAGACGAAGAAGGGTACTACATAATGACAAGGGGAACAATCCAACAAATACGCCTAAATACATAAACATATGGAGCAAATACATAAATAAATAAAGCAACTATTAATCAACAGAAAGGAAGTAATCAAGAATAATACAATAATAATAGGGGACTTTAACACCCCACTGACATCAATGGATAGATCATCCAGACAAAAAATCAACAAGGAAACAATGGCTTTGAATGACACACTGGACCAGATGGGCCTAACAGATATATTCAGAACATTCCATCCAGAAACAGCAGAATACACATTCTTTTGAAGTGCACATGGAACATTCTCCAGAAGAGATCACATATTAGGTCACAAACAAGTATCAATTAATTTAAAAAGATGGAAATAGTATCATGCATCTTTTCTGAACACAGCATTATGAAACTGGAAATCAAGCATAAGAAAAAATCTGGAAAGAACACAAATACATGGAGGCTAAATAACTAAACTAAACTAAATAGTTATTGCTACTAACCAATAAGTGGATCAACAAAGAAATCAAAGAGGAAATTAAAAAAAAATACATGGAGACAAATGAAAATGAAAACACAATGATCCAAAATCTTTGGCATGAAGCAAAAGCTGTCCTAAGAGGGAAGATTATAGAAATACAAGCCTACTTTAAGAAGTGAAAAATCTCAAATAAACAACCTGACCTTACACCTGAAGGAGTTAGAAAGACAGCAAAGCCCAAAACCAGGAAATGGAAGGAAATAAAAAAGATTATTGGAGAAATTGGGGCACCTGGGTGGCTCAGTGGGTTAAAGCCTCTGCCTTTGGCTCAGGTCATGGTCCCAGGGTCCTGGGATCGAGCCCCACATCGGGCTCTCTGCTCAGCAGGGAGCCTGCTTCCTCCTCTCTCTCTCTGCCTGCCTCTCTGCCTACTTGTGATCTCTATCTGTCAAATAAATAAATAAAATCTTTAAAAAAAAGATTATTGGAGAAATAAATTGAATAGAGACTAAAGAAACAATAGAATAGATTAATGAAACCAGGAGCTGGTTCTTTGAAAAGATCAACAACATTGATAAACCTCCAGTCAAGACTCATCAGAGAGAGAGAGAGAAGACTCAAATGAATAAAATCATTAATGAAAAAGGAGAAATAATAACAAATACCACAAAATACAAAAAATTATAAGGAAGTGTTATGAAAAATTACATGCCACCAAACTGGACAACCTAGAAGAAATGGATAAATTCCTAGAAACCTACAACTTTCCAAAATTGAATCAGGAAGAAGATTTGAACTTGATTTGAATTTTGAATTGATTGATTTGAATTTTTGAAATTTCAAAAAAATTTGAACAAATTACTAGCAATGAAATTGAATCAGTAATCAAAAAACTCCCACCAGATGAAAGTCTTGAACCAGATGACTTCACGGGTGAATTCTACCAAACATTTAAAAGAGTTAATACAATTCTTCTCAAACTATTCCAAAAAACAGAAGAGGAAGGAAAGCTTCCAAATTCATTCTATGAGTCCAGCATTACCCTGATACCAAAGCCAGATGAAGACACTGCAAAAGAAAGAGAAACACAGGCCAACACCTCTGATGAACACAGATGCAAAAATCCTCAACAAAATATTTGTGAATTGAATCCAACAATACATTAAAAAAATCATTAACTGTGATCAAGTGGCATTTATTCCAGGAATGCAAGGGTGGTTAAATTATTTGCAAATCAATCACTGTGATACATCACATTAATAAGAGGAAAGATAAAACCATAAGATCATCTCAATAGTTGCAGAAAAGCATCTGATGAAGTACAACATCCATTCGTGATGAAAACCCTCAACAAAGTAGGTTTAGAGGGAACATACCTCAATACAATAAAGGCCATACATGAAAAACCCACAGTTAACATCATACTCGATGGTGGAAAACTGAGAGCTCTTCCTCTAAGATCAGGAACAAGACAAGGATGTCCAGTCTCACCACTTTTATTCAGCATAATACTGGAAGTCCTAGCCACAGCAACCAGAGAACAGAAAGAAATAAAAGGCATCCAAATTGATAAGGAAGAAGTCAAACTTTCACTATTTGTAGACGACATGACACTCTATAAAGAAAACCTAAAAGATTCCACCAAAAACTATTAGAACTGATAAAGGAATTCAATAAAGTTGCAGGATACAAAATTAATAGACAGAAATCTGTTGCATTTCTACACACTAATGATGAAGTAGCAGAAAGAGAAATTAAGAAAACAGTACCATTTACAACTGTACCAAAAATAAAATAAAATAAAATAAAATACCTAGGAAGAAAGCTAACCAAGGAGGTGAAAGACCTGTATTCTGAAAACTATGAAAACTTGATGAAAGAAATTGCTGATGACACAAACAAATGGAAAACTATTCCACGCTCAAGGATTGGAAGAACCAATATTGTTAAAAGGTCCATACAACCCCAAACAATCTCCAGATTTAATGCAATCCCTATCAAAATACCAACAACATTTTTTTTCACAGAACAAGAACAAATAATCTTAAAATCTGTATGGAACCACAAAAGACCCTTGAATATCCAAAGAAGTCTTGAGAAAGAAGAAGGAACCTGGAGGTATCACAATCCCAGATTTCAAGATATACTACAAAGCAGTAGTAACCACAACAGTATGCTACTGGCACAAAAATCACACATCACTGGCACGTAGGTCAGCAGCACAGAATAGAGAGCCCAGAGACAAACCCCTGCTTGTATGGTCAATTAATCTACAGCAAAACATACATAATGGGGAAAAGATGGTCTTTCCAACAAATGGTGCTGGGAAAACTGGACAGCTACATGCAGAAGAATGAAACTGGGCCATTTTTTAAAATACCATACACAAAAATAGACTCAAAATGGATTAAAGACCTAACTGTGACACCTGAAACCATAAAACTCCAATAAGTATACATAAGCAGTAAGTTTTTTGACAATGGCTATAGAAACATTTTTCTAGATATGTCTCCTGAGGCAAGGGAAACAAAAATTTACACCAAAATAAAAAGCTTTTGCACAGCAAAGGAAATCATCAACAGAACGAAAGACAACCTCCTAAATGGGAGAAGATATTTACAATTGATATATCTGATAAGGGGTTAATATCCAAAATATATAAAGAACTTGTACAACTCAATACCAAGAAACCCCAAATAATCCAATTTAACAAATGGGCAGAGGACCTGAACATTTTTCCAAAGAAGACATCCAGATGGCCAAAAGACACATGAAAAGATGCTCAACATCACTAATCATCAGGGAAATGCAAATCAAAAACCACTATATCACCTTACATCTGTCAGAATGGCTAAAAATAAAAAGGATATAACAGGTGTTGGCGAGGATATGAAGAAAAAAGGAACCCTTGTGCACTGTTGGTGGGAATTCAAATTGGTGCAGCAACAATGGAGAACAGTATGGAGGTTCCTCAAACAATTAATAGAATTGCCATATGATCCAGTAATTTCACTACTGGGTATTTACCCAAAGAAAACAAGAACACTAATTCAAAAAGATATATGCAACCCTCTGTATATTGCAGCATTATTTACAATAGCCAAGCTATGGAAACAATCTAAGTGTCCATTGATAGAGGAATGGATAAAGGTGTGAGGTATGTACCTATCATCTATTTTTTTTTTAGGTTCCATAAATAAGAGAAATTGTAGGGGTGCCTGGTTGGCTCAGTTGGTTAAGTGTCCAACTCTTTTTTTTTAAATATTTTATTTATTTATTCGACACAGATATCACAAGTAGGCAGAGAGGCAGGCAGAGAGAGAAAGGGGGAAGCAGGCTCCCCGGTGAGCAGAGAGCCCGATGTGGGGCTCGATCCCAGGAACTTGGGATCATGACCTGAGCCGAAGGCAGAGGCTTAACCCACTGAGCCACCCAGGCGCCCCGAGTGTCCAACTCTTGATTTTTGCTCAGGTCATAATCTCGGGATCATGAGATCAAGCCCTGCACTGGGCTTGGTGCTCACTAGGGAGTCTCTATCTCCCTCTCTCCTTCCCACCCCCCCCACACTCTCTCTTGCTCAAAATAAATAAGTCTTAAAAAAATAAGTGAAATTCTGTGGCGTTTCTCTTTCTCTGCCTGACTTATTTCACTTTAGTATAATACCTTTTCTACCTTTTCGGTCCACCCATGTTGTTGCAAATGGCAAGATTTCATTCTTTTTCATTATCTGTCCATTTTAAATGTCCAATCTCACATGTAAATAATCTTCATATGAGTCCCTACCCAACAGGACATTTTTCTGCTGTGTGTGGTAATGACCTATAAAGTACACCTCTGAAACAAGAGTCCACTAATATCCTAAAGGAAAACCACACAGGTGAGTGAAACTTAAATGTGATCTCAGGGATAACAAAAAGGGCTTGTGATTCAGGTGCTCTGGTGTTTCCTATTTTGGTGAATGCCATCGCTGCCCTTCCAGTTGCTCAGGATCGAAACCTCAAAGTCATCATTACCTCTCCCCTCTTCATCACACCCTACATCCAATTAGCTGCCCAGTCCTGCTGATTCTATGACCTCAACATGTTTGGCATCTGACTCCTCCTGTCTGCCACCCATACTTCCTTCTGCCTGGATTTTGTCATGGCCTTGGAATTGGTCTCCCCAACTTTGGCAGCCTCCTTTCCCCATGACTCTTCTCCATTGCCGCCACATTACCCTTCCTAAGATTTGGCTTATATCTCCTTGCTCAAAAGCTGTGAAGAATCGCTATTATCATCAGCGTGAAATGCAGGATCCTCGAGCCCATACTCAAATTACCGTAGTGCGGACCGTGGGCCAATGTGGTCCGCGAACCTCTTAGTGTGGTTCACTATGGAGATATGTAGAAAAATATGGAGTCTTCATCTGGAAACCTCCCTAGACATTCTTTTTTTCCTCATATTTGTTCTGAGTATCTTCACTGAAATGTAGTTATACCTCCATCAAATCTACTAATATGGTTTCGGTTTTGTAGACTTAAAAACTATTTGAATATCCTTCTTCTAGTAACTCATTTTTATGGTTGAAAAAATATATATCTGGATACCGCACTTTGGAAATTCATACAGTGATCGTTCGTGGAGCGCTGTTCTACCACAGCCCGAGACCAAGTGCGGCTCCACACTGGCAGCATCCACATCACCGGGGAGCTTGTTAGAGAAGCAGAATTTCAGGTCCCACCCCAGACCTACTGACTCAGAATCTCTGCGAGTGGGTCTCAGCAATCTGTGTCTTAACAAGCCCTCTAGGTTCTAGGCTAACGTTTGAGGTCCACCGATTAGCAATCTTTCCACCACTCTGTCAACCCCCTGTAGCCCATGTTCTAAGCATTTGCAATGTGGCTGGGATGACTGAGAAAAATGTTAACTTTATCGAGTTTCACTTAAATCTAAATAGTCACACACTGAAAACAAAAATGGTATTATATACCAATTAGATCTCAATTAAAAAATAAAATAACTAGGGACGCCTGGGTGGCTCAGTGGGTTAAGCCACTGCCTTCAGCTCAGGTCATGATCCCAGGGTCCTGGGATCGAGTCCCACATCGGGCTCTTTGCTCAGCAGGGAGCCTGCCTCTCTCTCTGCCTCTGCCTGCCTCTCTGCTTGCTGGTGTGCTTTCTCTCTCTCTCTTTCTGACAAATAAATAAATAAAATCTTAAAATAAAATAAAATAAAATAACTACTCATAAAGAACCATTAGCTGAGAGAAAAATAGCTAAACATCACATGTGGCTAGTGGCTTCCATATTGGACAGTGCTGGTCTGTTCCCTATACCACACCCGTAAGCAGACAGCTGCAGTGTCATCTCTGTGTTGTATTTGAAACTTTCCAGTCCACCTAGGAATATTCATTCCTAGTAATAGTAATCTATGAAAATGCACTCATTTTTCAATGTGGTCACCTCTTCCAAGAAGACCTCCAGGATCTTCCTTATTTAAGTAATCTATGAAAATGCACTCATTTTTCAATGTGGTCACCTCTTCCAAGAAGACCTCCAGGATCTTCCTTATTTAAGTTAACTTTCCTCCTTATTTTCTTTCTACAGTGCTTCTACTCACTCTCTTATAGAACTTACTAGTCTCTGCTTTGTGCCTAATTACTTAGGGATGAGTTCTCCCTCCCCCAGATGGACAGCTGTTGGTTTAATCATCTATTATTCCATGATAGCACCGATCTGATACTTTGCAAATGGAAGGCATTTATCAACCATGTAATTGAATTAAACCTACGTGAAATGAGAAAGAAAAGTCTTCAATGCCAACAATGCATCCTAGTGTTCTTAGAAGTTGAGACAGATCAAAATGTTAACATACACAATTTAGTTTAGAATAGGAAAAAATGTTAAAGCCGTGGTGAAACATTTGTCACAGGATCAAAATACATTGTTATAAAAATAAACACAGTGCCTGCCTCATCATTTCTTTAGCAGCAGGAAAGCATTTTCCTTTGGCAATCCTTTACCTCCATCAGAATTGTTCCTTAACTAAATTTGAAATTAAAAACAGACTTGTAGCTTTTTTTTTTTTTTTTTTTTTTTTTTGGAAATAGCACTCTTATTGGAGAAACATTTTTTCTGGTGATATAAAAGCAGTTTTCCCATCAGTTTCATGAAAGATCTTAGACTTCTGAATGGACTAATATTTTACTAAAAATAAGAAAAATAATATTTATTTTTTTCCATAAAAGGTGAGAAGAAAACACAATCCATTCTGCTTTATTTCAGAGTTCTATACTAGATCCTGTTTTTACAAAGCTATAAAATTAAAATACATGAAATTAACCACACCAAACCAAACATTAAGGTGGTTAATAATTAAGTATATTCTGCCATCAATGTAATAAACCTCATTAGACTTTTATAGGGATTACATACTCACACTGACTCACAAATACAGCACTCCAAAGAACTTACACTTCACAATGCCTTCACACAAAAGTGAATGGGAAACGTATGTTGCTTCCCAACAATGGGCAATGGCAGCATTCATATTAGATTTGAAAACCTGAATGTCAAATACAATTGACAGTTTTCACTGTGCCTTTCATTATGGGAACTCACCAACTAACATTAATGCCAACTCCCCTTACAAGTTGTATTTTCAAAAATTTTAGGTTGTCTGATTGTACCATAGGGGAAAAGCACACTCTAAGTGTCCACACATGACACATTTCATGTTCTTTTCCATCTGTTCTGAGAAGCTTGGAAAGATGTAGTTTTCCAGGCAATACTTTCTAATTTATTGTGGGCACTTAATTTAGATGAAGAATGGGCTGGTGGTCCAAGAGAAGTTAATATATTTATGTCAATAATGCACCATTTATTAGAACCTAAGGGCAAAAATATTTTTTAGACATATGGATAACCGAATAAAAAAGATGGCACACATATATAATTCTAGTTATATAAAAAATGAAGTAAATAGATGTGAAAACAGGAAAAGAACCTGAACACCACAGAGTTAAAACTGGATTCCTTTGGATGAGTAATGGTGGTGAGAGTTATGTGAAATATATTTTTCATAAGTCTACTTTATGTATTTTTGTTAGTTTGAATCTTTTATAACAAGACTGTTTCCATGTACTGCTTGTGAAACCAAAAGGAAGAATTATTTTAAGAAAATTTAAAAAAATCTAAAGAAAGGCAAAAGAAATATTTTTTTCTGACAAAAGATTTTTTCCTAAAAAGCAGTACAAAAGCAAGTTTTTAATGTATTTTTTTAGATTTTATTTATTTATTTGACACAGAGAGAGAGAGAGAGCTCACGCAAGAGAGTGCACAAGCATGGGGAGCAACAGGCAGAGGGAGAGGGAGAAGAAGGCTCCCCACTGAGCAGGAAGCATGATGTGGGGCTCCATCCCAGGACCTCGGGATCATGACCTGAGCTGAAGGCTGAGGCTTCACCGACTGAGCCCCCTGGGTGCCCCACAAAAGCAAGTTTTTTGTTTGCTGTTTTAAAGATTTTATTTATTTAATTGACAGAGAGAGACACAGTGAGAGAGGGAACACAAGCAGGGGGAGTGGGAGGGGGAGAAGCAGGCCTTTCGCTGAGCAGGGAGCCTGATGCAGGCCTTGATCCCAGGACCATGGGATCATGACCTGAGTTGATGGCAGACACTTAACAACTGAGCCATCCAGGTGCCCCCAAAAGCAAGTTTTTTCAGTTAATTATTTTTATTAACATATAATGTATTATTTGCCCCAGGAGCAAAAGCAAGTTTTTAATGAAAAATTTTTTTGGAAAACATAATAACAAATTAAACAGGGCTCGCTAATGACCTCCGACTAACTCTCATTAATGATACTGAATATTTTTATAGTACTTCATAGTTTAGAAATGACACTTTGCATTCATTATCACATTTGTGAATTTAACAGTGAGACAGATTTCACCATCATCATTTTGCTGATGAGGAAACGGAAACTCAAGCTCATTAAAGCATTTGGCCAATTGCAGTGGCAGGGCTAGAATTTGATCCAAATTCTGATTGAAAAGCCGAGGTGTCAACCACTACATTCCCTCAACTCAGAAACAGCTCAGAGAAACTGATGAACCGATTCTGACCAGAGAAGTTAAACAACACAATCTAGACAATGAAGGATTTTGTGAAGTTTAAAGGGTTTATCTGAAGCAATTATGGATGAACTTGTCGCATTTTATACTGCTTGGGAGGTCTCTAAAAACTTCCCCTCACACTCTTTCTAGTGATTTTTTTTTTTTTTTAGTGATCTTTTTTTAATGAGAAGCAGCAGCTGTGGGTGAGAATGACTTATCTTTGAATCCCAATCCCATGCCCACAGTTCTATCACATTTAAGGTCCACCCATTGTTCATTCACTTGTTCGGCAAATATGTATCAAACTCCCAATATGTTGCTTATCATGTGCATAGGAAAAGGATGAGGCATCTTCCCTGCTTTCAGGGAAACTTGAATCCAGGGGAAAAAAGGTGTAAAATCATAACCCCATGTAGAAGAAAGAAGAGTAATACCAGAGTATGTGCTAAGTTGAAATGGTCCTCAACCAGGGACCACCTTAGGGGGATGTTCAACGGTATCTGGAGACATGTTGGTTCTCACACCTTGGGGTGGGGGTAGCATGCAGTGAGTGAGTAGAGGCCTGAGATGTTGCTAGACATCCTATAATGCACATGACAGCCTCCACAGCAAAGATTATCTGGTCCAAAATGCTAATAGTGCCCAGGTTTAGAAATCCTTTGCTAAGACATATCACTCTCTCCAGATTTTAAATGAGGAAATTTATCCTGGCTAAACTAGAGGAATTTACAATTCCCTGATAATGCGTAGATTAACAATGTAAGTAATCTCCTCTTCAGGGAATGCATGAATCTTATTTTTAGCTGTCTGGGGGTTAAAACAAAATACAACTTTTCTAGAAGTGGGTTAAGAATACGTAATTTGGAAGGGTGCGGGATTCTTCATTTTTATGGGAATGAATTCCCATTCTTCTGCCCCACCCTTGGCCAAGCTCCCATCATGTCTCCCTCTCCGGATTGCTACACACCAAGATTAGGTTCGCTCCAGTTCAGCATTCTTAACAAATTCCCACTGCACTTGAAAGTTAATTCAACCTTGCTTCAGAACCTACGACATGCCCATAACCTAGACCCTGCCACCTCATACCCTTACCTGTTTACTCTACTTTAGCTATAATAATCCCTAAATTCTTTTCCCATCTCAGAGGCTTCACAGATTCTGTTTCCTCTAACTGGAATCCTCCTCCCCCTGCCACTATATCCTTACACTCAATATCATGACCTAAATATCATGTCCTAGAAAAGGCCATGCCTACCTTCCCCTTTCCTTTCATTCCCTGCTTCCTTATCCATACCCCATCCTTCCATGCCTCGCTCTGTCCCCCGACCCTTGTGTGACTGTATGACTTAAGCACCCTGGCTAACTGGCTGTGGGTGGGATTCAGCCAATGAGAAGCATCAGTATGAGATCTGAGGGCTGGAGGAGATAGTCATCCCGGCATTTCCACCCCCTTTCCTACCTGGGTTCCATTCTGGGATGAACTTCCTCCCACGAGCATCAGAGCCCCAGCTCTCATTAAGCCCCGGTGCCACATCCTGTCCCTTTGTCCCTCCAGCTGATGCTAGTTTGGGGTTAAGCTGGCATGTCTCCTGTCTTCCCTTAACTCTGCCCCCACCTCTGGAAGCCACACCTTCATTAACAAATTTTCATTTGAACCATCTAAAGTGAATTTTGTTTCTGGCCAGCACTTTGGCATTCACACTCCTTAGTCTAAATCAGTATAGATTCTTTGTCTGATTCTTCATATAGATTCTTCCACAGCCTTCAATCACGTTTACTCCAAGCCCTTCTTGCATTTTATAAATGTGTGCATGTGTGTTTGTATTTTGGTTCTTTGTGTAATATCTGTTGCCTGATGTGGCAACAGTTCTGGTCTCCAGGGACCATGGCTGTTTGGTTAGTTACAGCTGAATGGATGGATTAAAGGGCAGACAATGTCACTGTTGAGAAAAGACACCTACATTTTTCATGAAATAAATCATTTAAAAACTATGGTAATATAAGGAATTTATGGATAAGTAAAATGACACATGCGAAGGAAACTGCTCAAAGCTTTATCTGCCTGCACGCATACATCCAAAGTGACATTTATTCAGACCTTCCCAGTTCCACAGTGTTCATCAGACACTGGGAGCAGAGGCATGAAAAGGAAACTGTCTCTTTTATCAAAGGCTCATAGAGCAGTGGGGAAGATAGAAATGCAAAGATAATGGGGCATATGAGCCAGGGGCACAAGGGGGTCAAGAAAGAGATTGCTATCAAAGTGGGAAGATTGACAAAGGAGGCATCTGGAAACTTAAAAAAAAAATACAACAAGAGCATGTTTCAGTTTTGTTAAAAAACAAAACAAAAACAAAAACAATGGCGACCATGACCGTAAATTCTTTGTTGTTTCTCAAATTCAGAGAGGGAACAAGGAAGGCAACATTCATGCCAAAATGTGTTGCTTTGGGGTCATGTCTCCGTCCGAAGAAGAGTCCAGGTGGTATTGGCAGGTAAAGAGGCAATAACATGAAAATTGCCTGGGTTTTCCCATAAGACTCCAGACATGTGAGTCCTGATCATCGTAGAAGCCCAAGGAGAGCGATCATGGAAGCCTCCAGCTAGAGTTCCCGGGAAAGCTGCCTCTGCTGAGTTCAGGAAGGTTTAGGTCATTTACCCGCTGTCAAGTTTGATACACACATATGTGCCACTGGGTGGTACGAATGAGCCTCTGTGATTACATTATGACGTTTATAATCCTCAAGGTAACAGTTATGTTCACCAACATTCTTCCTGTCTGGAAATATTAAGAAATACTCTAACATCTTTTTTCATTGAAATAATATTTTTTAAACCTTCCTGTGTAGAGGAAAATAGTGATTTCAACAAAGGCTTTTATCATCTTCATAGTTTTGTCAATGAGTTGCCCCAGTCCAGAGAGGTCACAATGAGTCACAAATCATTCTGATTGGGATCGAATCAGCACCAAGGGCCTGTCCTCAGTCAAACATGAGCGCAGAGGGTGGCAAACTTTTGCTATAAAGGCCAGATAGTAAATATTTTAGGGGTTGTGAGCCATATGGTCTCTCTTGCAACAAGTCAACATTGCCATCATAATGCGAAAGCAGCCACAGACAATATGTAAATGAACAGGTATAGTCAGGTTTCGATCAAACTTTGATTACAAAAATAGATGGCCAGCCAGATTTCGCTTGTGGGCTATAGTACGCCAGCCCTGCACCAGACTATAAAGAAGGAAAGGAAGAGAATGAACTGGGAACAAGGGAAACAGCTCTAAAACAAGTGGGGGGAAAAAATCAAATCATTGATAGCAGCCCTGCACTGGTACCAAAAGAATATTTTAGTTGTACGATATACTAAGGTAGTGACAGTAAATCAACAAACTGTGAGTAACTGAGCACATATTCTTCCTTGTGATAAAATAAAAGTCACTGGTAGAATTTCCTAGCAACTATGACTACTATGTTTAAAAAAATCCCATTTTGGGGGGCACCTGGGTGGCTCAGTCCGTTAAGCGTCTGACTCTTCATTTTGGCTCAGGTTATAATCACAGGGTTGTGAGATCGAGCCCCATCCCGCAGTGTAGAGCCTGCTTGATATTCTCTCCCTTCCATTCCCTTCCCCCCCCACCCTGCTTGCACATGTGCACTCTCTCCCCCAAAAATTCTATTTTGGAAACTATAAATAAATACATAGCTCTGAAATAGGAGCTAATTGTGACATAGATGAACTTTGAAAACATTAGGTTGAGTGAAAGAAGCCAGACACAAAAGGGCACATATTTTATGACTGCACTTGTATGAAATGTCCAGAAGAAGCAAATCCATAGAGACAGAAAGCAGATTAGTGGGTGTGTGTGTGGGCGGGGGGGTTGCTGGTGAGGAAATGGGGAACGACTGCTAATGGGCGCATGGTTTCTTCTGGGGGTCACAAAAATGTTCTGAATCAGTCATGCAACCTCTGTAAATGTACCCAAACCCACTGAATTGTACACTTTAAAGGGGCGACTTTTATGGCACATGACTTGTATCTCAATTTTAAAAAGGGAGTAGGACAGTCTCGTACAGCGTTTCCATCTTTCTGGAAGGTAACTTGAGGCAATAGACATTAATGTATTCAGAGTCCTACAAATGCGGGAAGCAAAGGAGAAACAGGAACTAAGAAGATGTGGAGACCGAAGGGCAGCAGGAAGCAGGGAAGCAAGAAAGTAGAGACATCAGTGATTTCGGCAACTGGGACGGCTCTGTTTACGTGGATTCGAACACGTTCTGAGAACAATTCAGAGCTAATACTTGACCTCCCCTGCAGATGCCCACAGAGAGCTGATCTGTTCATAGGAGTTACCATATCTCTCTGGACATAAAATGATTATCTCGGCACTGGGCGAGGAGCTTTTCAGCAGGTGGTGCATTCCAAATCCCATTTTACAGATGAGCAAACTGATTGTCAAGGGCCATGCTCTTTCCCCCTATCCGGATCTTAGGGATCTCCGCTGACGGTGCCCAGCCCCACTCACACCTCACGCACTGGCTCTCTGCTCCCCAGCCGCACTCTCTCTCCCTGAGAGGGGGCGCATGCGACGACGCCCCTCAAACGTGCTCCTGCTGCAGCCACCTGGTTTCAGCAGCAGCCTCCCCACTGCTCTCCCTGTGCCACCTCCTGCTCACCAGAGGGATCCACTTAAAACTGCCATCACTCATACACCCACGCCCCACCCCCCTGAAAAATCAAGCCCCTCTCCCTCCGCCTGGAGTGCCCTTCACATGGCTGGCTCCGCACTCAGCCCCCCCCCCCCCCCCACCTCCCACCAGACTGGTCTTGTGTCCCATCCTGGAATAGCAACGGTTGACTCTATGTTAACCCTCTGCAAAGCTCTTACCATCCGATATTTTCTCTCTTTCCCACCCTCCCTTCCAACCTCCATCCCTCCCTCTCTCTTCTCTCCTTTGTCCTTCCCTCCTCCTTTCTGCTTTCTTCCCTCTCTTCCTTCTTCTCCCCTGCCCCCCGCTCTAGAACATAAACCCTAGGAGAACATCAACTCCTGTGCTGTTCACTGAAGGGTCACCTGCCCCCGGCCCGTTCTAGGCACTCAAATGTTTTCTGAAAAGAATGAATGAACGCAGATGAAAACTGGCGAAGGTTGTCCGCGGAGCTAAGTGATTAAAGATATTAACCCCACAGCACCCGGTCCTGGGTCTGCAGAGGGTTGACCAATGAATGGGACTTCTGCTGACCCCAGACTGACCATTTGCTACGGCCCCACCCCCAAGGTTCTGTGTCCAAGACAAGCTGCTGCCTGGAGAGAGTTTTTATGACCTACTCATAAAGCCCTTAATCATGTGGTTTACGGGGCAAGTGTTAATGCAGCCATAATTATCTTGGTGCGAACTCACTGTCATAGAAATGTAGCAAACATAGACACAGGCTTTTAAGAGAAACCAGCTGCTCTCGACACAGGATCACCCGACACAGAGAAACCAGTCGGCAGGCTCACAGCTAAGGAACTTGAACCAGAGTGACTGAAGGTGACACACCCTGTAACTCGCAGAGTAAAGTGACAGTTGGCACCAGCACCTTAGGGTAACCATCTCACTCCCCAGAGAGCAACGCACGGGGAGGGGGTCAAGTCCATAATTAAGATGTGGAATCCCACCTTCCCCAAGACGGTGACGGCTGTTCAGTTCTGTTTAATTAACCCAAGCACAGAATGAGCGTAAACTGCAGTCTCTGGTGATTTCCTTTGTTTCCTCTTCTGGAAGCAGATCAAGAAACAAGAAGGGACATGACTTCATTATAAATTCGCTACTTACCTCGGCTTTTTCTCTTTTTTAATCTTTGAAATAACAGTTGATCCATTAAGAGACTCGAAGGTGAAAAATGTCAAGCCTTTGACCTTTCCTTAGTTCTCACACACATACTGAGCCAAGGAAATCATCCTCACCCACCTCCTCCATCTCCCCACAATGTGTGCCTTCCATGGACGCGGCAAGGAGTCTGGAGTCAAGTTCTCAGCCTAGGCACTGCTGACCATTTTGCGGCGGACAGCTGCCTGTGGTAGGGGCTGTCGGGCTGCGCTGGCTACTGAGGGATGCCAAGAGGCACCCCTGGTCTCCACCCGCCAGATGCCAGGAGCGCCCATCCCTCAGCCGTAACCACCAAAGATGTCTCCAGATACCTCCCAAATGTTTCCTGGGGGGCAAAACCACTCCCGGTTGAAAGCCACCCTTCAAGATGCTATATATAAAAAACGAGAAGTTAAAAAGATCGGCAAACACTACCTAATGATTTTCCTCTTTCAACAGAGACCAGCACATTTTATTTCCTGGACATTATACACTTATAAATCCAGAACACGCACAGATTGCCCCGGTACCATTTGCTCCTGCCTTTGAGTAAGAGGACCGGCATCACAGAGTAATCAACACGCTACACAGAGAGCGAGCCATTTTGCTCAGCATCTTACTGGAATGCTGAAGTGTCTGGGCCGCTCTTATCGGAAGACTCCCTGAAACCTGGGGCAGAATTTTATGCCTTCCTCAAGGATCCTATGCCAAGATTACACTTTTTAAAAACAACGAGGGCCCGTAAATGTCTCTGAAACTCGGCAGTATTTGTAGTCGGGGGAAGGATCTTAAAACTGGTTTCAAACCAGGCATTTTTAAAGATCATAATATTTGGACCAAGAGCTCTTTAAGGAGAAAGAAGAGAGATGGTTTTAGTTTGAGACCAATGAAAAAACAAGTCGTTTATCTCTGCCTTTTGCTAAAATAACTAACCTCTCTTAATGACGATGTATTTAGATTAACAACAGAAGAGCAGGACTAGTCCTGGTATCGGCCTTACAAGATTTTACAGTTCTGAAAAGGCCATTAATCAGCAAACAATCTATAAAGACAACCTAAAGAAAATTTGTTCCAACTGCCTCATTCTCTCGTCTTGGTTATAATCCAAGAGCAAATCCTCCAAGTCTAAATCGCGCTACCCATAAAACTCCTTATCTGCCTCGACTCGGTAAGGGCCATCAACCAAATCCCTCCGTACTGTTTTTCCCATGGAGGAAGGAGGCTGCAAGTTTGTTCACCAAGAAGCAGTAAGCGCGAAGGAAGACTAAGCAAGAAATCAAACATAAATCTTCACCAGCCTTCTCCTGTAAAGCTGACAGGGATTGAGAGAAAGCTCTTCCTCAGGAATTTTCATAAACTTTCTTATTTGCCCAGGAATAACGTCTTCTAATTAGAAAAGTGCATTTGCGAGGCTGTTGACAGTCACACATGGATTCTTTTCCTTTGCCCAGGAAGCTGTCCGATGTAACACTCCGGATGCCATAGTCATGGTATCGTGTGGTTTTGTTTGCTTTTATGATTTTCTGGTACGATATTTTACGGGTTTTGACTTAGCACCAGATGTACGTTTGGCACGAAGGGTATAATTTCTTTAAAAGGCTGTTTCCAGAGAGATGAAAAGTTGATTAGTATTATTTTTAATCTTTTTTTTTTTTTTCCTGATGGGTTAGGGACTTGCTTTGAGCAAGCCCACATTTTTGTTTCGCTGAAGAGAAGAATATTTGACATAGCCCGTGTCAATCTAACTTGTGGTTTTGCTCTAAGCCCTCTATGCATAGCTTGCATCTTGTGATCTATTTAATACCTTGCCTTTCTTATTAACAAAACCCAAACTAGGCCATGTTCAGGGTGATCAGCTGGAAAGAATGTGGCTCATCAGAGAGGGCAGGCGTGTCCCCAGCATTCTTCTCTAAGAACAGTGGCTCACCACAAATGCAGAGGGTGAGGTGTTTGGGAAGCCTGGGTCCTTTGTCTAACTTTGGATTCAGGGGGTTTATGAGCTCTAATTAGTGGCCATTTAAACACCCTTCCTTTCTAAAGGTGGCCTACCAACTAATTCAACAGCAGCCTGGGGGGCAGACTGGCATTTTGGACTCTGTTTCAGAGAAGGAGCCTACATGCTTCCAACTTACTTTTGCGTAATTTCCAAGATAACTGATCCCCAATAATGAGCATCTTGTAGTTGTAAGTCAAGGAAATGGATGATTTGAACAGTACTTGAATAAAGAGTGTTCTTGTTTTCCCTTTCATCCCCGTCCAGGGAAGACACATCTGTCAGTACATCCTCTTTGCAAAACTTCGGTTGCGTATTTTAAGGGGATCTACCGCAAATTAACCCATTCGGACACAGTGAATGTCTTGTGGTCCAGGCATTCCCTGTATTGCGTCTTCTATTTTCAGATGTAAAATGCTATTTAAAAGGTAACTATTGAAGAAGTAGGAGGACAACTGGAGTCATGTTGAGAACGGGGCCCTAGGAAATCAGGCCTGCTCTCACGGTGCAACTCAGGAGAGTTTCACAATCCATATGGGGGTCTTCGGCGCCAATATCGGTTCCCTTGAGGAAAACCTAAATGGACCATCAGCCCCAGAACACAAACCCTGCAGTGAGTGCTACTATCTGCATTATTTTATTCAGTCCTCTGCTCACCTTACGAGGTAGGTGTCATTTCTCCTGTTTTACTCAGAGGCTAAATAATTTTCCAGAGTCATGAGGCCGGCAAGGGGCTGAGGTGAGCCTGGAAGCCGGCTCTGTCCAAGCACCACGGCCTGGAAGAGTAAGTCAGCCGCGTGAGGCGGAGAGCTGTTGGCTCCCCTTGTGAGAAGATGGCGAAGATGGGGAAAGGAACCGCTGCTACCCCGCTGCCCCATTGGGCGAGGCTTGCTAGGACACTAAAGCATTAAGTACCCGTTGACATTCATACTCGGTACTAAGTATTATTCCCATGTTACTCCCTCTCTAAGACCGAGAACTGTGCACAGATCCACGGCTGAAGCACTGCTACTCCTTGACAATCTCGCCAGTGTAGTCCGGTCCCTCTTGCTTTCTTCTCCAGCATTTGCCCATCAGCTGGGCCTTATTCCGACAGCTCTTGAAATCGACAGAGCAGGCATGGAGCGGGGACTGGCCTTGGAAGGCCCCTTTGAGGACAGTGTCAGAGCTGCCAACTGGAACACAGCTACCGAACCATTGGTGCGGACGCCTAGACTACACGGAGCACGGCAGAGTGTGACATTGTCAACGGACCTTGCAGATGGGACCTTGTAAGCCATGGCCATGACCTGCAGAATTCCTTACATCCTCCTTTTCGAGCCATCACTCTCGGTGGCTCTCCTCTCTGTAACGTGTCCTGCGGGACCCCCCTCTCTGCTCCGCTCTTCACTAGGTTCGCATCCTTTCTTTGTCATCTTGCGTCAAAGCATGTCCTGACCGGTCTGTCTGGTCCACAGGACTTGGAGCCCCTCAAAAGCAGATGGGCTGCTCGTTATTTTGGATTGCCTAAGGGCCTGGAAACCATGCCTGGCACGCCTTGATGCTCCCCTCCCCTATTTTGGTTTATAGCCTCTGAAAGTTCTCATCTGAATTCTTTACATTTCATCGATTCAACTTTCTACCTAACTTTACAGCAGTGATTTACCGCTTTGGTTCCTCACTCCACTTGGCTTCTATTCTTGATGTATTAGTCCCTTAGATTTCTAGTGCAAGCCAGGACAGTGAAGAAGAAACACCGCAGACTTGGGAGTCACTAGCTCGCTGTGTGTGCTGAGCTCATCAGGGTCCTCATTGGTGTTTCTGAGGACAGCGCTGTGTGTGAGAAGGGAGAAAAGGGCAGACAAGGAAGGGAAAGCAAAGAAAAAATGCAAGAAAGTTCAGTCTGGTATGGTAGTTGCAGAAATTTTAGAGACCTAGGTGTTTTATAAGCACCGGGCAGTGAGTGGTCCTTTATTTGATGGCAGCCTGGCATTTTTGTGTTTCTGAGTCTGACTGTGAATACTCTGGGGCCAGACAGAAGACACACCACATATTGGAATAAGAGAAGATGTGTCTTTGATTTTTTTTTTTTTTGGTCACCACAATGATATTTGTGGGTGGATTTTCTTACTGGTTTTTTTTTTCGATCTCATTGGAGTTTTTATTTATAAAGTAAATTCATACTACATTCAGTTCTTACTGGTGTTAGCGTCAATGTACAAAATGTGTGATATTAGCAACTGGCACTGAGTTGAGGTCATCGGATCAAGCCTTTCACCCATCAGGCTATCATTACTAATATTACTGTGATGTGGCTACTTTACCTTGGTTCCTGCTCTTTACTTTTTATTTTTTTTGAAGATTTCATTTATTTATTTGACAGAGAGAGACACAGTGAGAGAGGGAACACAAGCAAGGGGAATGGGAGAGGGAGAAGCAGGCTTCCCACTGAGCAAGGAGCCCGATGTGGGGCTTGATCCCAGGACCCGGGGATCATGACCTGAGCCTAAGGCAGATGCTTAATGACAGCCACCCAGCACCCCAGTTCCTGCTCTTTGATACAAATTTTATTCATCTTTCTTCCTCCCTGCTCCCTCAAGCAAATGTAAGTGAGGAATAATGGGCAAGGAGATTTAACATCTTCTAAACACATCACAGGCCCTCAAAAAATTGTTTTAAAGGTAATTGTATTGAGTTTGGGCAAAATGATCAATTACCGACCAGCACACTGGGTACAACAATGGACGACCATAGAATTCATAGAAACCTTAGGTTTCTAATTGTGCAGGTAAGCCATGGCATGAAGGTAGCAGAAAAAGAAAATCTTATCATAATATAAGGCCACAACTGAATCCCTTGGGTTATTTTATAAAAATATCATGATTGGAAACCACCATTACTGAAAAGCACTCAATACTGAGTTAAGTGATACATGGTTCCGGTGAGATGTTATAAAAGTCATGACAAGTTGCCTACTTCCAGAACTTGCAGGAAGTTTAGGATGGGGTTGAGATACTAAACACCAATTGGAGTCTCATTTATATTTGGGAGAGGGCAAAAAGATAGTAACATGCAATGGACACTTATACCCACCACATGGAGACCAGCAGGCACTTCTCCTACATCCTCACAACCGTTTGACAAAGCCAGTATTTTTATCCCTGTATTTCACAAAGGAAGAATTGAGACCCAATGAAGTCAAGAAACTCTACGGAGGTCCAGACTTATTGGAAGTGGCTGATCTGGGATTTAAACTCCTTTTTGGCTCTAGAGCTTTTTTTTGATGAACCAGGCACAAGAGGTACCTGAGGATGCTGTCATTCAAACCACCATCGTGCTGTGGTAGGTAAGTCTAAGATGGCCCCCAATGGTCCCCACCTTCCAGTATTCATGAACTGGTATTCACCTTCCCTGAAGTAACTTGCTTCCAACAGACTAAGGCAATGTTGTGGGGAACGCCATTTCCATGACTGGTCAAAAAGAGCCCACGATCTCCATCTTGTTAGCAGATTCTCTCTCGAGCTGGCTTGGATGAAGCAAGCAGGAGTGTTAGAGAGGTCCACGTGGCAAGGAGCTGAGGGAGGCCTCTGAGTAACAGCCAGGAAGGAAATAAAATCCTCATACCAACAGCTCTCACCGAACTGAATCCTGCCGACAATCACATGACTGAGCTTGGAAGTATATTCTTCCCCAGTTGAGCCTTCAGATGAGACACCCACCTCAGTGGACACCTTGATCACAGCCTGTATGGTCCTGAGCAGAGGACCCAGCTAAGCTGTGCCTGGATTCCTGACCCATGAAACCTGTGAGATAATAAATGTGTATTGTTTTAAGTCTCTTAAGTTCTGGGGTAATTTGTTAGGCAGCAGTAGAGCAGAAATGCAAGGGCCTCACAGAATGGCCTAGTAACACCAATTGACTTGCCACATGTGGCCACCAGTTTGTGACCCATGGAAGACAATGATGCTGGTTTTCAAAGTGACAGACACCTCAACTCCTCCACTACGTCGCAGCCAGAAAAGAGGCTAAAAACAATACAGTAAATGCATTGCCCCCCCCACACCCATCCTGGGCCCAATACCTTTGCTTAACTTCTGTGTCAAAAACAGAAAGGGTGGCTCAGTTGGTTAAGCATCTGCCTTTGGCTCGAGTCACAATCTCGGCATCGTGGGATCAAGCCTCATTTGGGCTCCCTGCTCAGTAGGGAGCCTGCCTCTCCCTCCTGCTCTGCCTCCCCGCTGCTTGTACTCTCTCTTTCATGCGCTCTCTCAAATAAAATCTTTAAAAAAACAAACCAAAAAAACCCCAGAAAAGATGTAACCATTAGGCAAAGAAACAGCCAACAAACACATAGATGTAATAAATTCATACACAGGAACAAAAAATGAGTACATACTGAGTGATAGGAGTTTTAGAAATCACTTGACTTAGCCAGGCTGGAGTGGGACAGAATTCCAACCAAAATTGAGATTTAAATGGAGAGAATGGCTGAGTCATCCCCTAAGGAATTATTTTGGTATCCTGGTTGGTTAGGCTAGCTCTGCACGCCTTGGCTTCATCATCAGGGAATAGTCCTTTGGATTAGAAAATTTCCATTTTTTTACAGAGCTTTTATTTAAAATACGTAGAGAGTCAACACACATTCAAGAAATGTCTGGCCCAATTACATCTGGTAATATGAGAAATTATGTTATTTCCCCTGGCTTTAAAAATTAGTCAAAGCTCATTTGGAATTTCAAAAATTCCTCCTATTTGTTCAATGTTTTTCTCTTCGTTTACAGATTGGCCTTTATGTTCCATATCAGTTCCTCTGTAAGAATATCAGAAATGACAATATATGCCTGATGATTTCCATACGAATGGAAAACCACAGCTCCAAACTTTATTAACAAAATGCAGAAATTTCTAACTTTCTGTTCTGAGGTCAACACTTACTCATTATACTAAACTATGCACTATCAGCACGATTTCTTAGTACTTAGGACATGGTCTTTGGGGTTTAGACCTGAGTTTGAATTTTAGCTGAGTTCACTTCCTAAACAGGCAGCTTCAACATCCTTGACCCTCAGTTTTAAAAACTGTAAGGGGGGATAGATATAAAGTCCTTGAGATAAAGATTTCCATATAAATTAAATGATATAATGTAAGTGAAATGTTTATATTGTGCTTGGCACATAGTAAGTAGCAGTTACTATATTTGAAAGATTTTGTCTTTGGTTTTCTGCAATTGGAATATGAAATGGCTAGGTGTACGCTTTTTGGTATTTATCCTGCTTCGGGTTTTAAGAACTTCCTGGGTTTATGGTTTGGGTTCTGTCATTAATTTTGGAAAATTCTTGGCCATTACTACTTCAATTATTTTTTTCTGCTCCTTTGTCTTTCTTCTTCTTCTGGTATTCCCAGTTGTAATTATGTTACAGTCCTTGGATATTCTGTTGCTTTTTTGTTTTCATTCTTTTTTTTCTCTTTGCATTTCGGTTTGGGATGTTTCATTGGCATATCTTTCAGCTCACTGATTCTTTCTTTGGCCACGAATAGTCTCCTAATGAGCCCACAAAGGCATTCTTCATTTCTGTTACTGTATTTTTGATTTCTAGTATTTCCTTTGATTTTTTTTCTTAGCGTCTCCATTTCTCCACTTATGTTACTCGTCTGGTCTCACATGCTGTCCATTTCTTCCATTAGGACTCTTAGCATGTTAATTATAATTATCTTACATTCCTAGTCTGATAGTTCCAAATTCTCTACCATATTTGAGTATGGTTATGATGCAGGAAATTCTTTTCCTATTTAGATCTGGAAGAAAAATGTTTTATTAGAATACTCACTTTTAAGAAATCAATTCTGGGAAATTCTTTTTTTTTAATTTTTATTTATTTTTTAAAATTTCTTTTCAGTGTTCCAGAATTCATTGTTTATACACCACACCCAGTGCACCATGCAATACATGCCCTCCACAATACCCACCATCAGGCTCACCCAACCTCCTGCCCCCTCCCCTCCAAAACTCTCAGTCCATTTCTCAGAGTCCACAGTCTTTCATGGTTCATCTCCCCCTCCAATTTCCCCCAACTCACTTCTCCTCTTCATCTCCCCATATCCTCTGTGTTATTCCTTAAATAAGCAAAACCATATAATAATTGACTCTCTCTGCTTGACTTAATTCACTCAGCATAATCTCTTCCAGTCCCGTCCATGTTGATACAAAAGTTGGATATTTAACCTTTCTGATGGAGGCATAATACTCCATAGTATATATGGACCATATCTTCTTTATCCATTTGTCCGTTGAAGGGCATCTTGGTTCTTTCACAGTTTGGTGACTGTGGCCATGGCTGCTATGAACATTGGAGTACAGATGGCCCTTCTTTTCACTTCATCTGTATCTTTGGGGTAAATACCCAATACTGCAATTGCAGGGTCATAGGGTAGCTCTATGTTTAATTTCTTAAGGAATCTCCACACTGTTTTCCTAAGTGGCTGCACCAACTTGCATTCCCACCAACAGTGTAAGAGGGTTCCCTTTTCCCACATCCTCTCCAACACATGTTGCTTACTGTCTTGTTAATTTTGGCCTTTCTAACTGGTGTAAAGTGGTATGTAAATGTGGTTTTGATTTGAATCTCCCTGATGGCTAGTGATGATGAACATTTTTTCATGTGTCTGTTAGCCATTTGTATGTCTTCTTTGGAGAAGTGTCTGTTCATGTCTTCTGCCCATTTTTTGACATGACTATCTGTTTTGTGTGTGTGTTGAGTTTGAGGAGTTCTTTATAGATCTTGGATATCAGGCCTTTGTCTCTATTGTCATTTGCGAATATCTTGTCCCATTCCATGGGTTGCCTCTTTGTTTTGTTGACTGTTTCCTTTGCTGTGCAGAAGCTTTTGATCTTGATGAAGTCCCAAAAGTTCATTTTTGCTTTTGTTTCCTTTACCTTTGGAGACATATCTTGAAAGAAGTTGTTGTGACCAATGTCAAAGAGGTTCCTGCCCATGTTCTCCTCTAGGATTCTGATGGATTCCTACCTCATGTTGAGGTCTTTTATCCACTTCGAGTTTATCTTTGTGTATGGTGTAAGATGATGGTCAAGTTTCATTCTTCTACACATAGCTGTCCAATTTTCCCTGCACCATTTATTGAAGAGACTGCCTTTTTTCCACTGTATATTTTTTCCTGTTTTGTCGAAGATTTTTGACCACAAGGTTGAGGGTCCATATCTGGGCTCTCTACTCTGTTTCCCTGGTCTATGTGTCTGTTTTTGTGCCAATACCATGCTGTCTTGGTGATCACAGCCTTGTAGTAAAGGTTGAAATCAGGGAACGTGATGCCTCCAGTTTTGTTTTTCTTTTTCAACATTTCCTTAGCAATTCAGGGTCTCTTCTGGTTCCGTACAAATTTTAGGATTGTTTGTTCCAGCTCCTTGAAAAATGCCGGTTGAATTTCAAAAACTTGAAGCAGAAGGAAAACTTTCAGACTCTTTTTATGAAGCCAGCATTACCCTGATCCCCAAACCAGGAAAAGACCCCACCAAAAAGGATAATTTCAGACCAATACCCCTGATGAATATGGATGCCAAGATTCCTAATAAGATCCTAGCTAATAGGATCTAGCAGTACATTAAAAGGGTTATCCACCATGACCAGGTGGGATTTATCCATGGGATGCAGGGGTGATTCAACATTCGCAAATCAATCAATGTGATAGAACAAATCAATAAAAGAAGAGAGAAAAACCACATGGTCCTCTCAACTGATGCAGAAAAAGCATTTGATAAGATACAGCATTCATTCCTGATTAAAACGATTCAAAGTATAGGGATAGAGGGAACATTCCTCAAATTCATAAAAGCTATCTATGAAAAACCCACAGAGAATATCATCCTCAATGGGGAAAAGCTGACAGCCTTCCTGTTGAGATCAGAAACACGACAAGGATGCCCACTCTCGCCTTTCTTGTTCAACACAGTATTAGAAGTCCTAGCAACAGCAATCAGACAACAAAAAGAAATAAAAGGTATTCAAATTGGCAATAAAGAAGTCAAACTCCCTTTCTTCGCAGATGACATGATACTTTATATGGAAAACCCAAAAGACTCCACCCCCAAACTACTAGAACTCATACAGCAATTCAGTAATGTGGCAGGATACAAAATCAAAGTACAGAAATCAGTTGCTTTCTTATACACTAACGATGAAAATACAGGAAGGGACATTAGAGAATTGATTCCATTTGCTATAGCACCAAGAACCACAAGATACCTGGGAATAAACCTAACCAAAGAGGTAAAAGATCTGTACTCAAGGAACTACAGACACTCATGAAAGAAACTGAAGAAGACACAGAAATATGGAAGACCATTCCATGCTCTTGGATCGGAAGAATAAACATTGTTAAAATGTCTATACTGCCAGAGAAATCTATACTTTCAATGCCATTCCAATCAAAATTCTAGGAACTCCTTAAGAAAGACAGAGACCCCCCCCCACCAAAAGAGACAGTGACAAATGACATATTAGTTTTCTATTGCTGCATAATAATTAAAACAAATTTAGTGAATTAAAAAAAAACCCACTTGATTAGCTCACAGTGTTCTGCAGGTTTGTAATCTGGGCAGGCTCTATTGGGTTCTATGCTTGGGGGTCTTACGAGGCTGAAGTTAAAGTATTTTCTAGCCAGGGCTCTTTTCTGTAGGCTCTGAGAAAGAATTTACTTCTAAGATCCCTCAGATTGCTGGCCGATTTTTGTTCCTTGTGGTTATAGAACCAAGGTCCCTGTTTCCGTGCTGGTTGTCGGTGGAGGGTTGCTATGCTCCCATAGGCTGCTCTTCCATCCTTGGGCATATGGCTCCTTTCATCTTCAAAGCCAGAAATGGTGCATCAAATCTTTCTTGTGCTTCAAGTCTCTCTGTCTTTCCCCTCTATCACCAGCCCAAAAATATTGTTTGCTTTTAAGGACTCATGGGACCAGATCATGCCTACCCAGATAATCTACCTATCTTAAGGTCAAGTGTGCCATATAACAATAACATAATCATGGGAGTGCTATCTCAGAACACTCACAGCTTCCAGGGTTTAGGGAAGGATGTATATATAATCCTGCCTTCCACAAATGGGTATCTAGGGGACTTTCAGGATGGGAGGAAGTCAGGAGAATTCAGCACACTACAAATTATTCTAAAAATGAGGCCAATTCATTCTGCAAAAAAGAAAGGGCAATAGGTTTTACATTTTTCAATAGCTGCATATAGAAGTAATGGTACACATATATTCACTCAACGAAAAAGATCAGGTACCTATTATATACCAGAGTGTACATCAGATATTGGAAAGGTAAAGATGAGTAAGACCCACTCCTGTTCGCACAGAGCTCACAACTTGGTGTTCAGAGAGCAGAAGATGACATGAAAACCTCTAAGATGGTCTGATGGTCTTCTCTAGGATGGTCCTTTGTTGCTTCTCTCTATGATGAGATTAGATATGATAACCATCAAATCTTCTTCCTGTGATGTCCATCTCTGTAAGACCTTCTATGATGCCCCTTTTTATGTCCTTCTTAGTGATGAACCTGTTTATGATGCAATCAGTCTATGATGCCTCTCTCTGTCCTGTCCCTCCCTATAATGTCCCTCTCTATGGTGGTCCTCTTCATTATGCCTGTCTCTATGAAGCCATCAGCTAACATGCCTGTTGTTAAGAACTCTACTCTGAGAAGCCACACTTTTTTAAAAAAATTTTATTTATTTGAGGGAGAGCATGAGAGAGAGAGAGAGAGAGAGAGCAAGCAAGCATGAATGGGGGCAGAGGCAGAGGGAGAAGCAGGCCCCCTGCTGAGCAGGGAGCATGACACAGGGCTTAATCCCGGGACTCCATCCAGGACCCTGGGATCATGACCTGAGTCGAAGGCAGACGCTTAACCAACTGAGCTACCCAGGGACCCCAGAAGCCACTCTTTTTTTTTTTTTATTAATTTTATTTTTTATAAACATATATTTTTATCCCCAGGGGTACAGGTCTGTGAATCACCAGGTTTACACACTTCACAGCACTCACCATAGCACATACCCTCCCCAATGTCCATAATCCCACCCCCCTCCCAACAGCCCTCTCCCCCATCAACCCTCAGTTTGTCTTGTGAGATTAAGAGTCACTTATGGTTTGTCTCCCTCCCAATTCCATCTTGTTTCATTTACTCTTCTCCTACCCCCTTAACCCCCCATGTTGCATCTCCTCTCCCTCATATCAGGGAGATCATATGATAGTTGTCTTTCTCCGATTGACTTATTTCGCTAAGCATGATACCCTCTAGTTCCATCCACGTTGTCGCAAATGAAGCCACTTTTTAAAAAATTATTTTTATTGTGGTAAAATATTCATAACATAAAACTTACCCTTTAAATCATTTTAAAGTGTATCATTTAGTGGCACTAAGTACATTCACATCATTGTATAACCGTCACCACTATCTATTTCTGGAAGTTTTTCATTCTCCCAAATTGAAATCCTGTATCCATTAAACAGTAACTCTCCATTTCCCCCTTCCTCCCTGTCCCCCAAGGTGCTGGTAATCTATTCTCCTTTCTATTTTTTTTTGTTTTATTCTAAAAATTTATTATGCTTCTCTTAGCTTTCTCTGCTCCCCAGCTTTATTGAGGTACAGTTGACAAATAAAATTGTACATATTTAAAGTATAAAACACAATGATTTTTTATATGTATACATTGTGAAATGATTATCATGCTCAAGTGAACTGACACACTCATCACCTCATATTGTGACCTTTTGTGTGTGTGTGTGTGTGTGTGGTGAGAATATTTAAGATTCACTCTCTCAGCAAATTTTAAGTATATAATACAATATTATTAACTATAGTAACCATACTGTAATTTAGATCCTCAGAACTTAGTATCTTAAAACCAAAAGTATGTACTCTTTGACCAACATCTCTCCATTTCCCCCACCACAGGCCCTGGCAACCATTGTTCTACTCTCTTTCTGCTGAGTTCGACTGTTAGATTCCACATACAAGTGATACCATGAGGTATTTTCTTTCTCTGTCTGGCTTATTTCACTTAGAATAATATCCTCCAGGTTCACCCATCTTGTGAATTGTAGGATTTCCTTTTTTTAATGCCTGAAAAATATTCCATTTTCCTTATCTATCCATCTGTCTATCTCTCTCTCTCAATAGCTCTATATCTATATAGATATAGTCACATTTTCTTTATCCACACATTAATAGGCACTTAGGCTGCATCCATATCTTGGCTATTGTGAATAATGCAGCAATGAACAAGGGAGTGCAGATATCTCCTTGAGATACTGTTTTCATTTCCTTTGGATATATATCCAGAAGTGGAATTACTGGATCATATGGTACTTGTATTTTTAATTCTTTGAGAAAAAAATTACCAGATTATTTTCCATAACGGCTGTACCAATTTACATTCCCACCAACAGCAAACAGAGATTCTCTTTTTTCCACACCCTCGCCAATATTGGTTATCTCTTATCTTTTTGATAACAGCCATTCTCACAGGTGTGAGGTGATAATTCACTGTGGTTTTGATTTGCAGTTCCCTGATAATTCGTGAGGCTGAGCACCTTTTCATATATGCATCTGTATGTCTTCTTTGGAAAAATGTCTATTCAGGTCTTTTGACCAGTTTTTTTTGAAAGAAAAGCGGAAGTCAGCCTGCCACAGAGGAAGACATAAAGCCTCCCCTTTGGACTCTTGGGGGAAAATCCCAGATAGAGTAGAGGAAGTGAGGGCAGGAGACCTGAGGAAGATGCTGCTATGACGGAGGTCCTAGACACTCCCTCCCTCCCACTGCCACTGAGGGGAGGGACACGAACAAGTCCTGAGCTCAGTGCCCAGCCCACAGTCCTGCTTCAGTGCTTCCTTGTGCCACTCCAGTCAAGTCTCTTCCTTACCTCCCATCTCTAAAACCTCAGTTCCCCATCAGTCAGGTGTATGGGGAGAGGTGCTTAATTTCTCCAAAGATTTGACTCATGAATCTTTGGGTCTCAGGCTAAACCCCCAGCATTCACACAGGCTCCCTCAAAGTCATGCACATTCAGAAATGTCCCTACTTCTTGGGGCCCCAGGGGCCACCCTCTGGGAACAAAGAAAGAGCTGAGACTCAGCAAGAGAGAAAAGAATTCAGGAGCTAGTGAAGGGGCTTGAATTGAACAGTCTCTGGCCAGACCCTAGAGGCCTGAGGAATAAAGAATTTCAAGCAAGTCTAAGGTCGTAGACACCAGAGTACCACAGAGAGCAGGCATGCAGCCCTCCCTAACTCTTCCCCAGCCCATGCCTCCCCATCCCCAGCCACCAACCTCCCTTTTGACCAGTTTTTAATCATGTTATTTATTATTTTGCCATTTAGTTGTATGAGTACCTTATGTATTTTAGAAATCAACCTCTTATTAGATTCATGGTTTGCAAACATTTTCTCTCATTCTCTAGGATTCCTTTTCATTTTGTTGATTGTTTCCTTTCCTGTGCAGAAGCTTTTCATGGGCTGTCATCCTACTTGTTGACTTTTGCTTTTGTTTCCTTGCCTTTTGGTGTGATATCCAAAAAAGTCATTACTGAGACTAATGTCTGGGAACTTTTTTCCCCCTATGTTTTCTTTTAGGAGTTTTATGGTTTTAGATTTTACATTTAAGTCTTTAATCAATTTAGAGTTAATTTTTGTGGGTGGTATAAATTTTGTGCGTGGTATAAGAGTAAATTTTGTGGGTGGTGTAAGATAGGGGTCCAGTTTCATTCTTTTGCAGGTGGATATACAGTTTTCCCAACACCATTCATTAAAGAGACCGTCCTTCCTTGTCAAAGATTAGTTGACTGGATAGACATGTGTTTATTTCTGGACACTCTAGCCTGTTCTGTTGGTCTGTGTCTCTTTTTATGGTGGAACCATACTGTTTTGGGGACTATAGTTTTGTAATATAGTTTGTAATCAGGAAGTAAGATGCTGTCAGCTTTATTTTCTTTGTCAATTTCCATTGATCTTTTCTGTTGTTTTTCTAGTTTCTATTTATTTCTGCCCTGATCTTTGTTATTTCTTTCCTTCTCCTAACTTTGCTTATCCTTTTCTAGTTCCTTGAGGTGTCAAGTTAGGTTTTCAATTTTAGATTTTTCTTTTTTCTTAATCTCAGCATTTATTGCTGTAAACTGTTTTTGCTGCATCTCATAAGTTTTGATATATTGTGTTTTCATTTCATTTTTTTATGTCTCTCTTGATTTCTTCTTTGACCCACTGGTTGTTCAGGAGGATGTTACTTAATTTCTACATTATTTGTGAATTTTCCAGCTTTCCTCCTGTTACTGAATTTTAGTTTCATGCCTTCATGATCAGAAAAGATACTTGATGTGTTCTCAATCTTTTAAAAGTTGGTAACAAGTGTTTTGTGACTTAGCATATGGTTTATCTTGGAGAATGTCTTCACGCACTTGAAAAAGAATGTGTATTCCATTGTCATTACATGGAATGTTCTATATGTTTCTTTTAGGCGCATTTGGTCTAAAGTGCAGTTCCAAAATATGCCCATTATTTTCTCTGTGACCACTAAGATACCTTGGTGATGACCCATCCATTGTTGCAAGTGGAGTACTAGGCATCCTCTCAGACAGCTGGGAAAGCTGGCGGGGTGGGGGGGACTCCCATACTCTCACTGCCCCCTACGGCTGAGGTGGTTGGCTGGCACTGTTCTGTGTTGCCCTGGGGGAGACTAGAGAAGATGAGAAGCTTGTCCAAGGAAACATGCTGATAGGTGGAGGAGCTCGAATTCAAACCCAGGAAGGGCTTCGCTACAGTATCAGAGTTTGGAACTATGGTGGATTGGACTAGGATTGATCTGTGATGAAGTTTCCAATGAACAGTAGTGAAGAAAATGTAGACAATTTTGTTTCTTAATAAAGCTAGATGTATTTCATATAAAAAAGGGAACTTTAGTCTAAAATTATATTCTGTTTGTATTTTTGATGCCAAAATATCCATTTTTAGATAACTTATAAAGTTTTTTGTTTTGTTTTTGGTATATTATCAGTGGCAAAACCTGCCATTAAAAAAATATTGGTCCCAGGGTGCCTGGGTGCCTCAGTCGGTTAAGTATCTGCCTTTGGCTCAAGTCACAACCCGAGGGTTCTCAGATCAAGCCCCGCAGTGGGCTCCCTGCTCAGTGAGGAGCCTGCTTCTCCCTCTCCCTCTGCTGCTCCCCACCCTGCCCTGCTTATGCTCTGTCACTCTTGCTCGCTCTCAAACAAAGAAATAAAAATCTTAAAAAAAATTACTGGTCTCTAAAACTTGAAGATCTGGGAAGCAGTGCATTAGAAAAGTCAGAAGGAAGCAATAGAAAAGATCGCAGAAATCAAATACAGTCAGGGCAAAAGTACTAAGTGGATTAGCCAAGGAGATCCCTGGTGACATTATTTGGGGACAGTTCTGACAGAGTGATGGGGGTGGGAGGCAGGCTATCCCAGGGACAGAGAATTCTCATTCATCTCTAGGTAGCAAAACTTGAGTAGCCACATGGAAAAAATGTACATTGGCTCATTACATACAAGAACTAATATATGTAATAGTTGCATTCTGCTGGTTATTAGGTTGCCGTGTCCTTAAGACACATGGGGATGAGGGGAGATATAAAGGGACTAGTAATTTAAGCCATAGCTCTGAAGCAAAAAAAGATCAACAAACTCCAAAATACACATTTGACTCCATCAAAAAAAAAATCAATCATTCATCAGCTTTTTTTTGCCCCCCCCACCCCGGAAAGACAGCCCAGACACAAAATAGAGGAAGCAGTAGCCGCTTGCCATGCCAAGGTCCCATGAGGTGAGAAGCTAGATTACCAGCAGCGTCTCACACACCTCCTCTAGGGGCATCTATGCGGTCGGAAGTCCTGATCAGGGATGCACGTGTCCGTCAGCACGGCAGGCCAGCTCTGCCTGGCCTGGAGTGGGGAGGGCATCTGAGACCAGATTTTATGTCCTTTGCAGACTGTGTGAGGCACAGAACACAGGACTCCCAGCCACCAGCCTGGTCTGCCCTAGGAGAAGCTGTGTGGGAAGCACGCCCGGGTCCCTGCTGAACCAATGCAGTGAGTTAATCACAAGCCAGCGCTCTTTGAGCTGAACGCTCGCCTGTGATGACCCGGCCAGCTGCTCCCCTGCATGCTTCCCTTCAGACTGTGTGATTTCACCGAGAAGGTTGTCTCCATAGCCTGAAGGCTTGAAAACATTTTAAAACCTGAATTGGCCTATTCCCGGAGACTAGAGCTGAGCCTACTGGGATAACATCAATCTGCAGGGTTCCCCTAGAACAGAAGACATATTTCATCCTATAATTGAAAACTAGATTTGATTTATATTCCATTGTGTCAGAGCCTATACTCGGCTCTCTCAGTGGAGAGGTCTGGGCAAGAGGGAGATGATCTAGTTTTGAAAAAAGGTACTCCGTAGATACCGGTGTAGAATGCTGCAGAAACGGAATCAGAGTGATGTCTGACAAAGGATCCCGATGCCCCTTTGTAGATTCTGGGGTTCGACAGATGGATGTGAGGCACGAGGGAGCCCAGACACACAACAAAGCAACCAGTGGGCTTCCGTACCAGAAGTAGCATTTGCTGAGTCCTGTTACATGCCAGACACTGACATATGGGCTCGCTGAATCCTCTCGACACCCCGGAGCCTGGGTATGATGATCTTTCTTTTAAAAAAGAGTAAAGAACCTCTAGAAAGATGGGTCTCATAGCTGGCAAATGACTGAACGGTGATTTGAACTTGAACCCAAGTCTGTCTCGCTCTGAGACCACATTCTTTCCTGTGCACAAGAAACCCTGCTCTTTCGAAACAGATGCCTGTTGTCCTATGGGCTGAGTTTATAAAGTGTAATGTTTCTGCCAGAGAGGCAGAGGAGGCATGCCAAATAACCTGAGATTCCACGCGACTCACTCAGGCAGTGACACTTAGGACATTTTCCTATAGAGTTTATGTCGTGAACAGTTAGCGTTATTTTCCTCATTTTTCTCAGGGAATGCCTGGAAACCATATGTTTCATATGGTTTTTGAAACCATATGAAACCATGAAAACCTTTGTCAGACATCACCATACGCTCTTGTCAGGACTACCTTAGGAAACTCAGGTGACAACGGGAAGCTGTCACAGACTAGCAAATCGTGGGCAGTGATTCCTCTAGCGTAGAGGTGGACATGCTTTTTCTGTAAAGGGTCGGAGAGTCAATGTTTCAGGCTGCATGGGTCAGACACTCTCTGTCCCCAACTACCCAAGTGTGTGGCTATAGCCCAAAATCCACCACAGACAATACACGAATGAATGAGTGTGGCTGTGCACCAATAAAGCTATTCACGGAGACAATTTTGAATTTCACATAGTTTTCACTTGTCACGACATATTCTTTTTCTTTTGAATCTTTTTCAAACTAAAAAATGTACAATCCATCCTTAGCTCATGGGTTGTACAAAGGCAGGTGGCAGCGTGGATTGGGCCTACGGGCTCCAGTTTGCCAGTCCTTGCTGTGGATAGTCATTCCCTTACTGCTTCGTGTACATTTGATTGGCTTACTTTCACAAAGTTCACAAAAGTAGAAGAGAAAATCTGTCAATGAATAGTTAGTAAAAACTACTGAGTACAACTTGACATTTTAAATCTTAACACCACCAGTTTTCGGTGACTTGGGGGTGACTCACACAAAACAGTCCTATATTACTTTTTTTAAAAAAAGCTTTTGTAAAATTGGAATTTCTATTGTGATTATTGTAGATTCACAGGCAGTTTTAAGAAACAGCACAAAGAACTCCCTTGTGCCCTTTGCCTAATAGCCTTCTATGGTAACAATTTGTAAATCTATAGTACAATATCGCAACCAGAATATTGACATTGATATAATCTCCTGATTTTATTCAGATTTCCCCAGTTGTGTGTACTGGTGTGTGTGTGTGTGTGTGTGTGTGTGTGTGTGTGTGTATTTAGGTTTATATGAACTTATCATATATTCAGATTTGTCTATATACCATGAGGATCAAGATAGAAAATAATTCCATTACCACAAGGATTCCTTGTGTTACTGTTAGAACCACATTCACCTCCCTCCCTTTCCCCCATCCCTACCCCCTGGCAACCACTAACCTGTTTTTCACTTCTAAAGTTTTGTTATTTTAAGGATGTCATGTAAATGGAGCAATTTGGTAGATTGGGGTTTTTTTTTTTTTTTTTTTGACTCTGAATTCCCCAGATTCCTTCAGGTTGTTGAATGTATCAATAGTTCATTCCTTCACTCCTTTCACTGTTGTGTGGTTCTCCATGGTGTAGGTATACCATAGCTTCCTTAACCTTCTACTTGTTGATGGGAATTTGGGTTCTTTCTAGGCTCAGGCTAATGTGAATAGAGCTTCAGTGAACGTTTACGTACAGGTTTTTATGTGACTGTTTCAATTATCCGGGATAAATGTCCAAGAGTACAATTTCTGGGCTATGAGGATTTCACATTTGCTACTTTCAAAAAATTACCATTCCACCTATTTCAAAATAAGTTTTTTAACATTATCCCCGGAAACACCTGATAACAAATGATGTCACGGAAAAGGCCCTTTAAAAATTCCCTGCCATCAACAAAACCAAAAGACAACTGACAGAATGGGAGAAGATATTTGCAAATGACACTACAGATAAAGGGCTGGTATCCAAAATCTATAAAGAGCTTATCAAACTCAACACCCAAAGAACAAATAATTCAATCAAAAAATGGGCAGAAGACATGAACAGACATTTCTGCAAAGAAGACATCCAGATGGCCAACAGACCCATGAAAAAGTGCTCAACATCACTCGGCATCGGGGAAATACAAATCAAAACCACAGTGAGACACCACCTCACACCAGTCAGAATGGCTAAAATTAACAAGTCAGGAAATGACAGATGTTGGCGAGGAAGTGGAGAAAGGGGAACCCTGCTACACTGTTGGTGGGAATGCAAGCTGGTGTAGCCACTCTGGAAAACAGCATGGAGGCTCCTCAAAAAGTTGAAAATAGAGCTACCCTATGACCCAGCAATTACACTACTGGGTATTTATCCTAAAGATACAAACGTAGTGATCCAAAGGGGCACGTGCACCCGAATGTTTATAGCAGCAATGTTCACAGTAGCCAAACTATGGAAAGAACCTAGATGTCCATCAACAGATGAATGGATAAAGAAAATGTGGTTTATATATACAATGGAATACTATGCAGCCATCAAAAACACGAAATCTTGCCATTTGTAACGACGTGGATGGAGCGAGAGGGTATTATGCTGAGCGAAATAAGTCAATCAGAGAAAGACAATTATCATATGATCTCTCTGATATGAGGAATTTGAGAGGCAGGGTGGGGGGTCATAGGGGAAATGGAGGAAAAATGAAACAAGATGGAACCAGGGAGGGAGACAAACCATAATAGACTCTTAATCTCAGGAAACAAACTGAGGGTTGCTGGGGGGAGGTATGGGGAGGCTGGGTGATGGACACTGGGGAGGGTATGCGCTGTGGTGAGTGCTGTGAATTGTGTAAGACTGATGATTCACAGACTTGTACCTTGAAGGAAATAATACTTTATATGTTAATTTAAAAAATTCCCTGCCATCTTGCATTCTTATTTGAGAGACCCAGGAAGTCCAGACCAGAGCACTTAACTGACCCCAAAGGGTCACAACTCACAAAACAGGCAGCGTGGGCTGAGTTGGGACAAGAAATCGAATCACTTCTTCCATCTTGCCATTTACTGCTCTCACCCTAACATGCTGCACGAGTAGAATTACAGATGGAAACAACCAAAGACAGGGTGTTTCTCATCATGGGAGAAGGGACATGATTTACTTGTCTCTTAGGGGCGTTGTGAGCTCACATCCAACCATCTGTCCTTGCCACAGCCTCCCTCAATAAACGTCTTGTGTGGCTTCCTCACTCAAAACTCAAGACTGTCTCACAGCATGGGCAAGTTATCGGGGACGGCAGAGTGGGAACACGCAAACAACATTTAATCACACTTCCGGGTGTGTACGGGAACAAGAAACTCGAAAGTTCTGCGACCACGGCAAACAAACCCTTTTCACCAGTCCCCCGGGGGTTATACAGCTGTGTGGTTAACGAGTTGACTACACTGACTGGAGAGGGTTGAACTAGCTTTGAAGATTACAAGTCCTCAAATCTAAAGCCTTACCAGTCAGGTTTGGAGGCCCTGAACGGTGCAAGGAGGAACGTCTCTCGTGATGACATTAGAGTGGGCAGCTGGCTACTTCGCCCCACTGGCCACGACCGAAAGTGCAGATTTCCCACCATCTTTCACTCTCTCAGAATCTAGGAGGCATTGCGTGTGGGTCTGGATCTGAAACCCGCGCTACTCAGAACAGGGTCTTTGGACCAGCAGCAGGCACAGTGCTGACAAACCCGAGAGTAATGTGGAGTCTCAGGTGCCCCCAACTCCCCCGCTCCAACCCCCGCAAGATCAGTAGACTCAGAAAGCCTGCAGCTGGGCCCAGCCATCTGTCTTTTTACTGGCTCACTCAAACTTCAGCGCTGTCTTCAACCATCCCTAAACTCTTTCCAGTAGACAATGGGAACGTAAGTCCCGGCTTGCAAATGAGTTAAAAGAAAAACGAGCCAACAAACGAGTTTCAGTCCTTTTCTGTCAATTACACCGTCTTTATGAGGTTAACGCTGATATATGTGCGAGCCAGAGTTGTTATTTCTGACGTTCAGCAGATCATAGCTTTCTTCACACATGCTGTACATAAGTTATGTTTCTAATGAAAATGTTAAGTTTGTGCTTCTACTTAGCACCTCTTTAAAATTCTTTATCAAACTGTAATTTCCTTGAGGGCAGGAAATGTGTGTCTCCGTAGCCTAATAAAGAGGTGCCTAATAAATGGTTGTTGAACCAATGAATGGCTTATGTTTTATATTAGAGTGCCTTCGTCCTCCACTACACAGTGCCCTCTAAGGTTGTGGAAGATGCTGGATTCTCCAACATATTCTGGCTCTCCTTAAGCACCCAGCAGATCTCCCTGAACACTGTAGGTTTATAAACATGGCTGAATGGACAACGACCAACTAAACTGCATCTTATGCCACTGCATAGACTCCGAACCATTTTACTATCAACATCATTTCCATGTGCATGTGGGAAAAGCTAATTTCAGAACGGTCCCTCATGGAACAATAAAGGAGAAAGGAGGCCATGGGTATCCCGCCAGATGAACAGGTGGTCCCCAGCTTCTGCTACTACCACAGATTTTTTAGCTAAGGACCCAAATTACACAGTCTCCCCGGATGATCCGAGTTCCGGCTTTAAGGTAGGGATGTCTCAAGCCCTTTGATGTTGATCTTTTAGGTTTCCCTGCCTTGTCGGTTGTTCTGTAAGACAAAGTATCCGCCCCTTGCACAGAAAGGCATCATGACAAATAAGCGCTCTTGAAATGTCAGATATGGTGAAAGCAGAAAGCACATCTATGATCAGGGATCTACGATAATTTAGCAAGGATCTAAGGTAAGATAACTGTGTTCTTTAATTTTCATACAGCTTGTGGGAAGGACAGACAATTCTAAGTGTTTTCCTCAGTGGGTTATCAAACGCTATAGAGGGATACAAGTTTTGCAATCTGTCTTTGAGTAAAACAAGCAGATAAGTCCTTCATTTATGCTTTGGAGTCTAAGAGGAGGAAAAAGTAAAATTAATGTTTATGACAAGTAGACTTTAGCGGTGAAGTACTTTGGAAAATGTCTACTTTTATCAATAATCTTAGGATAACTTCAACATGGTTTTCAAAAGAGCATTTCCCTGGGAGTGACAGGAAGGGGAAAGAGCTAGAGATAGTCATTTCTTTCATTCAACATTGCCACCATTTTGCATATTTCTAGAACTGGGATTTGATTATTGATTAGGGTTTTTGCCCTCTTGAAATGTGTCTACAGGACATGTGTATTTCTAAAAGGACTAACATGTTTCTGATCCAAGAGGGACTAGAAAACCAGTCTGGGTAAAACATCATCTTCCAAACAAATTTTAACTTTGTGTTTAATTTGTTCAAGCATTTCACAGAGAATTTGTCTCCAGGCAAAATTCTTAAAAGCTAGTTTTGAGCCAACATATGTTACAACGGTTGCCTGCAATCACTTGAATATTTTAGTAACATTAGTCCAAATTTATTTGAGCAAAGTTTCATATGCAAAACTTCAGGCTGATCTAGTCTCAGAAAGATCCTTTAAAGGTATAAAGATCCAGTTCACAATGGACAGGATGATAGAAAATGAGCTTCAACTGTGGAAAGTCATTGTCTCAACCTGTTACCAGTCCTTTCCATTAACTATATTAACAAAAAGATCCTAAGTCCTGCTTAAGTCCACGGACCTCTGAAGGAAGTCTAAGTGATTCTTTGCTTTTAAGATTTTATTTTTAAGTAATCTTTGCACTCAATGTGGGGCTCAGACTTATAACCCCGAGATCAAGAGTCACATGCATTCTCTACCAACTGAGCCAGCCAGGCACCCCGTGAGTGATTTGGAGTAAAAGCAGTATTAGCCAACAAACTGAAAAACTTTTTTAGTGGGTACTCTTTCACCCAGGGGCAGTGTGTTTTGCATGATTTGTACTGCAGAGTGACAGCTCTGTAGCTCCCGTGTTTATCAAATATCAGGCCATCGCTCTCAAGGAACTTAGCAGGGATGGTATACTAGCTACCATTTATTGAGCACTTACTGAATATCCAGAATGCTGCATTTGCATCTTCTGATTTACTCATAGCAGATGACCCTGGAAGGCAGGTGGTAAGAGAAACCAAGGTCAGGGAGTTAAGTGTTAATGGTGGGAGATTCAGCTAGCAACTGGCTCCGCAGAGGTTCTAACTCAGGTCTGCATGGCTCAAAAGTATGTACCTCTAGTACATACCGTATGTCTTTAGAGGGCATCGAACAGTGAGTGATAGTGGCCGTGGGAAACTGAGGGCTGAGTAAACAAAGTGAGTGCTTCTTTTCCACATCTTTCCTTAGCTGCAGTGGGAAGCAACATATATGTATTAATTTTATTTTTGGTTAATTTATGGAGAGATAATCTGCATCGTGTGTGTGTGTGTGTGTGTGTGTGTGTGTGTGTGTGTGGAGAGAGAGAGAGAGAGAGAGGGAGAGAGAATACTTAGAAATATTGGAAAAGTTTGAAGACCATTCATCTAGGTTTTTTAACTAATTAAATAAAATTAGTTTGGATTGTATTTTATCTCCCTTACACCCCTTACTTGTGACTTACAGAATGTCCTAAATGCCACATTGTAGTGATTACATTTACTCCATGCAATGACCTCAAATTTTCTCCATCCCATTCTCCCATTCTTTTTCTCTCCCAATCATGAGGCAGTGGCTACTTTCCCCCACCCCTGATTCCTCCCCTGTGGCACACACTCATTTCTTTCCTTCCATTTTCATAAATTCAGTATTTGGAACCAGAGAGAGCAAGAAACACATAGATGTTGAGTGGAAAGAATCATTACAACCTAACATTTCCACATTTGTTCTGTCTGGTCTTTCAGAGTTCCCAATTAGTTCCTGTCTTAATTCTTTGGCCCATTTCAGGAGCTCTCACAATCCTCAAACAATCATCTTCCAATATTCTGCCCTAGGGAATCCCATGGAAGCCTCCTCCCCCTGTGCAATCCTAGGATCTGAGTAAGAGTCATATTTTATGGAATACCACGAGAGTACTCTTCCAGATGGCCTATTCTGTAACATTCTACGAGTTATAGGACCCAGTGTGTATAGATATGTCCTCCCAAGCTTTTCTAATCAGTGGGCTAAGGAGAGCCATTTTACTATCCATTATAGCTTATGCCAATCTTTTCTCAAATCTGGAATCATAATTGATGGGTTTCATGGCTCTTGTTTTCTTGAGCGCTCCCATTGGCTTCAAACCTTGACTCGCCATAAAAGTAAGATAAAATTCCCAACAAGAGGCCCTGGAATACAGCCAGTCCATTGGAACTAAAGTGATGGTCCTTACTGCCCCGAAGCTCTTCTGTCTGGACATGCACAGAGCCCACAGGGCAAACAGATTGCCCAGCAGCAAGCATGGTAAAGTAAATACACAGGGAAGGAAACAGCAAACCCTTGCAGGGCAAATCCACCAAGCTCCGGTTACTGGGAAAAATCATCAGGCTGACTGTCCCATAGTCAGTAAATGGAAACATGAGGTTTCCTTTGAGCAGCTACGCTAATGTGGACCCACAATTCACACAGCCCCCGAAGACAACAAATTCCACCCCGGTCCCGGGTACCTTTGTCACAATGTCATTCTTGCAAAAGGTCAGGAAAGCAGGAAATCTGATCCGTATAATTTGTTGTGTACCTAAAGGGCCAATTATCTATTAAACAATTGTAGAGAGTGATCATTTCAGGGAAACAGTAAAAGAGACTTTAAAAACAGTTGATTGCAGTGATTTACGTCATAAAGAAACAGACTGTCTTAAGTAACGCACGGGCAATACAAGCAGGCAGACGTTGGCCTTCTACCCAGGGCACTAATGGAGGTGCGACGGCACGGTATCAAAGTAAAGCTTGCCATCTTCGCAATTGCCCACTGGAGTTTTAAATGCAGCCACGTCACTTGGAGTCAACAACCGGTGAGCTTTCCCCGACCACTCTGAGCGTCGTTCTCTGCCACAGCTAAGAATGAAGAATTCACTGTTAACGTGCCGCTTCAAACTCATTTCCTGAGCTGGGCCTTGAAACGTGTGATTGCCTGTAAGTTCCGAACTTGCCATAAAAACAATTCCTCGGACTGCTGAATTGCAAACGTAAGTTATTATGAGCGAAGTCACAGGAAAAATAAAGGACCAAGTCCAAGCCCACAGGAGACCCGACTGGGACCTCCACGGGCAGGCTCTAAGTCAAGCACTGGGTACTCGGGTGACCTGGCAGTGGACGTGGATTCACATCCAACCGCCTCTCCCTCCCATTCCCCTTCCGAAATCCAAAGTGTTTAATAGGGATTAAGCTGGGTACTGCGGGCTCAGTAAATGACTCCTGGAAGTATGGAAGGCATCTAGGGGATGAACTCTTCAGCCCAGCAAGTTATCATTCACTGTTCCAGAATAATCATCTGTTAGATCAGGAAGAGGCACCCTCTTCTGGGGCATCTCAAGACTGGGAGCTGTGCGGTCCTGGCTACACCGCTCTTAGCAAGAAGGGACATTTACAAAGTAAATTGTATTCACACTATCATCGCAGCTTAGGACTATTTACGAAGGTGAGACTAGCCGTGCCATCTTCCGGGGGGGTCAACCTCACCGGGATGAAAGCCCCCAGGGCATGACCATGCGGCCACTCTCTGGGACCTAGCGCTTGGCTGGCTGTCTTCTCATCTTCTCACGTGGGCTAAAGGTGCCCCCTTCACCTGGTTCTTGCCTTCCTCTTGCCCACCTTCTTCCCGCCCACCTTCGTTTCTGTGCTGTCTAGCCCTCCTTTCATCAAGACACCTAGAGAACAGAGTCTTCTCTGTCATCTACTCACTCAAGCACAGGGACCATTTCTGTCTCATTCCACACTCCCTGGGTTTTTTGTTTGTTTGTTTGTTTTTAACGTGACCTCCTCATTTCCTACTTTCTTCTGCACTTCCTTTTGGCTCATCTGCTTACACAGCGCCAGCATTTCCTCAGCTGTTTTGTTCTTACCCTTTCTTTTGTTCTTTCTCTTTTACAGTCTCAGGCACTTTCTAGCGATTTGAGTCATGCCCCTTCTTTTCTTGACCCCTTCGTTCTCCACCTGTTTGTCTGCTGGGCTTTTGTCTATACAGGGAGAGTGGCTGGGGAGGGGAGAGGAGAGTTTTCCTGCTTTGGGACCTCCCTTTCACTCTCATCTCCTGCTTCTCTCTCTTTCCTTTTCTTCTGTTTCTATTCTTCCCACCTCTCCACCGCCCCCTCTCCCTCCTTGGACTTCCATGTATCTTCTAAATAATTAACTTGGTTGTAAAAACCTGTGACATTTTCTTTTTTATATCTGTCATCTGACTTTGAAAAAATTCGGTAAACAATGGCTACAGCTTACCCTCCTTAATATAGAAACCTTCCAAATGGACACATACATGTGCATATATGTAATATATATAGAAATGTACATAGATACGTACAATGTTGCTTTATCATCGATAGTTACTCTAGGACATAAAACGAGAACGGGATGTACTCAAACTCCTAAGTGGAAATACTTTACTGCAAACCTGTAAGCCCTGAAAAGTTCTTGGAAGCAGCAATAAAAATTAAGTTTATGACAAATGTATTTTGACAGATAACAATATACATGTTTAATTGGAATCACTGGTATTATATATTGAAATCTAAAGTTAACTTTGAAATTCTTGATCAACAGCAATACATTATATACAACACACGGACACACACACACACACACACACACACACACACATACACACCCAACTGCTATTTTCTCCACAGAAGGCAGGTCATTTATAAATAAAGTTTTGTATAATCTGAAACTCATATGTTGACTTACGCTACCAAAATACAGCCTGGAGTAAGCAGAGAAACAAATAAATCAAATGGACAAGTATATATAAAATAGGCTGTTTGGGAGATAACGCAGGACAGATTTTATTAACTAATTTATGGCCTACAATCTGTCGGCAGAGGCCTTCCTCCTCCCCATTTTCAGTCTTTCTGAGCAGGATAAACAGTCCAGAGGGCCTGACGGTGTGCAGAGCTCACATCTTTATCTTTGCAAGAACTTTATTTGGGGGTCTGAAAACAGAAGTTCTCACCATTTTCCCTCATTATAACATTCCATGTACTTTCTCTTTGCTGTGACCTTCACTCGGGATCACTTTACCAGGTTCCTTCATTATCTTTGAACTATTGGCAAATTATTTCTCGGCAGGTAACCACATTCATGGGCGAAGCGAACTCTTTTCTCTGCTGTGACCCTGTCTAGCTCTGGCTTCCTGATACCGTGTTGTGAATCTGAAACCCTCCAGATGCTGAGCGACTCCTCTCGCAACGCTGATTCCAAATTTCCATGGAAGGCTCCTGCCTTGAACTCAGCACAACGAAAGTCAAGTGCGTCTTTAAGCAGCGAAATGGCAGCCCCTCTGGAGATACAATTCCGACTTAGAATTGCCTTTTTAAACTGCCCTTGTATCTTGGAATGCATTTGCACCAAAGTGGGTCGCATAGAAAAAGAAATATGAAGGCAGGGGAAGAGGAAGCTCTTAGAAACGTGCCTAAGGCTTCTATTTCAGATAACAGCTTCCTCTCCACTTCCTTCCCCACGCCTCCCACACGCCCAGCTCCCAGTCCGGGTGTACACGGTCAAATCTCAAGGATCCAGATGGAGAACCAAGCTGGTTATTGGCAAGTTCGTACAATCGTATCCACCGTCTGCCGCCCAAATATGACATGAGTGAAACGGCAGAATGGAAAGCCTCTCACTCTCTCCCCCATGTTTTCCTGTAGGAAAACGAATATTTCTTGCCTGGAAAAATAACTCAATGGTCTTGGTGGGCAACTTCATCTTCTTGAAAATCCACTGAGAGAGGAACGTGGCTCTAAAGCAAAGAGACTTAAGAGCGCACATCAGGAACAAAGGGAAAGAAACGCAAGGAGGCAATCAGAGGAGAAATTTGGAGTTGGATCCTACAATTCCAGAACACCTGCAGGGAGGGAAGGTAATACCTGGATTCCACAGGGCTTAACCCCCTCCTCCCCTTCACCTGCCCATGACAAGCTTTTCCTAACCCGATGGCCGATGGCCGCAGCTTCACTGCCTAATGGCTCCCTTTAACGAGAGCATGTTTGGAAGCCAGAAAGGAATTCGCTGAGGTCACTCAAGGGCAGTGGAATTACACATGTCATATAAAAGGCGCTCACTAAGTTGATGCTAGAAAAACAGAACGGTAAAACCTTCACCCAAACACTACAGGGAGTGTGAAGTGAACTGAGTGTGCTCATCTGTTAGTGCAAACTCTCAGGTTACGTTTTCCTAAATCCTATAGTCCTCTTACAAGTGATAAGGGATCTCAGCTGAGAAAAGTAATGTAGCTTTTCTTATATGGAATCCCGTAATCCAGGCAGAGGGAGAGGAGGGGAGGGGGTTGGGATGAAATCAGAAGGCATTCCCCAGACAACGGACATGAATGGCTATCCTGCACGTTATGGACCGCGACAAAACTTCACTTAGGGAAACTCACGGAGCATGGAGATCTCAGCCATCCAGATTCTCAACACACCACCATACGCCCTCACCCCCACCCCCCAGGAAGTCATTAGAAAATAGCCCTTCTTCCTCTAGGCTTCATTGCTGGTGAATTTGTGGAGTAATAATAGTAACTCATGTACGTAGGACCTTTGACCATAGATGAAGTTCTTTTGCTTGTCCCAGCAACGCTGTGAGATGGGTGTTTATGGCCTTTTTGCAATATGGGAGAACGGAGGCTCAGAGAAACTCTGCATCACAGAGCCAGTAAGTGGATGAGCCAGGACTTAAACCCACAGCAGTATCTTCAGCCCCAAAGCTCGTGCATTTTCTACACCAGCAGGCTACAAAGGGCTCCCTAGCCCCAAAGCAGGTCAATTCTGTCGTTCCCTAAGTCATTAAGGATCCCACTCTCCCTCTAATTAGGTGAACAAACTTCCTGGGAGTCTGCCTTGACACCTCCTGGTCCTCCCCCATCACCCATGTCCCCCCTTCATCGCCACTCCTGTGTCTTTCACCTGGGAAAGAGAGCTAAAAGCCATCCGCTTCTCTTCCTCTCTACTGCCACGATGTTAGTATGAGTAGACATCACCTTTCCCCAGACCCCTCTCCTAGACTCCTGCTTAGTTCGCCCACATTCAGTCTGACACCCCAGGGGCCTCTTTTCTAGGGTGCTGCCCACGTGGCCTTTCCAAAAGAGAAATGTCATACCTTGTTGGAAACTCCCTCATACAGTCCGGCCACGGCAGCAACGTCTGCCTCCGACACGTGACTGTTACCTTACTGGGCGCAGGCTCTACTTTAGTCTGAGCATGTAGGCTGATGCCTGGTTCGGAGCAGGAATTTGGTAAGTACTGTTGAATGGATGTTGAGTTCCTCCTCCTTATTTTTCTCTATTCCTGTCCTCCCTGCGTTCCTGTCTCCTCATCCCTACCCCACCGCTTGTCCCATTTTCACGGGACCTTTGGTAGGCTTTGCCGGGAACATGGCTTCTCCTCTCCTAGTGGGTGTGTCTGAGTTCAAAAAATGCCTAGAACTCAACAGAAATGAAAGCAGTATGAACTTCTGTGACCAAGAAAGTTCGTGGGCAGGCGAGACAATTGTATCATGAGTTCCCTTCCTTGGAGAAGAATTCCCCTCATTGGAGAGAAATCCATGCCAGAGCAGCAAGTATGGTAACTGCAGGTGTTCTTCTCTCCAGAGCCATTAATTTCTACTAGAACACTCTTCATGCCTGGAAAGATAATGAAATCATTCTCGAATGCTGAGATTTTAGGCAGCCCTGTGGGGTGGTGGCATTACACTGTATTTCTTGAGATTTCAGGGGGAAATTCTAATTTAGCATGGCTGAAGTTGGGATGTATCCTACACTGTGGCTGCCTAGGCTGTAGTCCTGATACAATTGTCTGGCCTGCCCATGAACTTTCTTGGTCACAGAAGTTCATACTGTTTTCATTTCTGTTGAGTTCTAGGCAGTTTTTGAACTTAGACACACCCATTGGGAGAGGAGAAGTCATGTGCCCGGCAAAGCCTACCAAAGAAATGGAAAGGAGGAAGGGTTTTCCCCAGGCCAGGGGAAGATCCTCTCAGGGCTCAGGTGGGCCTGGAGGGAAGTTTTCTGGACAGATACCCAGGAGATCTATGGAATCCACCAGCATGCTGGTTCTTAATGCATTTGCAGATATGTGTTAGAAAGGTTAAGGAATTAGCTCACTGAGAAATATAGTAACTTGGTGGATATTCCTGGGGGTGTGAATGGGCAAGTCCATTCCCAGGCAGGACCATATGAGGAAGGAATATCATTCTGGTATAGTTCTGGGAGCAGGGAGGACCACGCCACTCAGTCCACAGCAGTGGCTTGATCAAAATGTCGATCCTTATGGTGATGAGCACCAGGTGATGTATGGAAGTGCTGAATTATTATATTGCACACCTGAAACGAATATAACACTTTAGGTTAACTAACTGGAATTGAAATAAAAATTTAAAAAGTATAGATCCCCTATGTCTGGCATAGTTTCATTGAATGTGAGATAAGCTACAACACTAAGAAAAAAAATCTTCCAATTAGACTATAAACCAATGTTTTCTTAGCATTTAAATATTTTATGCTACATTAATTGAAAGAGTTCTTTTAGACTTATTTAGATCATTTTTTTTTAAATCACATGTTCATCCTGTACATGCATGAGTGGGAAATATAGGCAAGGTAAAATTACTAAGACTCCAACTTTTCTAAATCACTTTTGAGTTGGAGTTATCCTGTGTGTGCTTTTTTGTACCAAAAAGCAGAGGGATGTGGTAGGTGGGGAGCGGGAGAAAGAGAGTGGGGTCTGGGGGTAACTTCGGGGGTGTAACGCCTTTAGAGAGGTCCGTCCTCAAGACCCTTGGAGAACTGCTGCTATGAACCGAAGCCAGGGAAATGTTCTAACTTGTCATTAACGAAACAAGAGGATTTTATCAATGGATTCACTAACCCAGTCTCCCACCGTTGCTATCGGATAAGCTTTCACGCTGTCAAACTAGTAAGCACAAAGTGAGTATTTCTGTCCTGTTTACAAAAACGTGTTGCTTTCGAGAAAACACCTTAAAAGGAGGAAGCTTATGTTTGAGCTAACATAGATTGCTGCGGAAGGCAGAAGACTTGAAAACAAGGGTCTGAAACTCAAAAACCTACAGGGGACAGGCAGGAACACAAACGAAGAGGACCTTGAACAAGACACTGGAACGCATGTCAGGCTTCACTGAAAAGCAGACTCTAAGTCGCCGAGTGGGCAAAACGACACACCAGGCCACCAGCGGGTGCCTGCACTTCCACTCCTCCCATCCCTTAATTGTTGACTCAAAGCCATCCATTTCGGATCCAACTAATACTTATCAGTTGGCCTTAGGCCCAGCATTGCATGAGGTCCTTTCCCAGACACGACCATTTTCCACACTCATAACTGTCCGATGACCTGCGTATTTGTGTCTCCACTGACAGAGGAGGAAAACCGAATCCCAGAGAAGTTAAAGATGACTTGGCCAAACCCACCATCCACTGCTTTGTTTCTTAACTTCAAGCCAAGTATATCAGCTCGAGTAAACTTGTTATCCATTCTCTCGAGTTTATACACTGTTTGGTTCCCCGAGGCAATGCATGATGAGAGCTCAGCACAGACCTAAATAACGGCACAATTAGATACTCAGGGGGGGAAATAATTTTGGATTAAATAACCAAAAGCCTCCACTGCAGAACAATACCTATAAATAATGCAGCATTTCCTGGCTTAAGCTTTTTAACTAAAATTCCAGTTCTGTCACATGTTAAAACTCGAACTGTCAAATTGAAGAGGTTCTGCTTAATTTCATTTCTGTCTCAAGTTTAGACAAGTGAAGGGCAACTCGCAGGAGAGTGAACACATGATGACGTACCACAAGAGCCGTTCTTTACACACATCCCGCCGTGCAGTACCACGCATGTCTGAAAATGCTACCTTCCACAAAGCACCGCTATCCATTTTTATTTTCCTTTTAAATAAAAAATAAAATTAACTGAACCCTTGGCAATAATATATAAAGGCACTTAATTTCTCTGAAAGATTCACTCAGAGACGATTCCCTTCTATGTGATTGCAAACGATTAATTAAAATATGGAAATGTACTTTTACATTTAACTAGAAACCCTAGTCTTGTCTCTCACCTCGCCGGCTAACCTTTCTTCAAATATAAATATATTTTAAATTGGTTTTGCCAATGCCCTAGATACTTGGAGAACCCTACTGACACAAACCAGTTATTAGTTCATGCTCCCTAGTCTTAAGCCTTATATATACAACCTTAGAAGTAACAGCAGCTGCTTTCGTCTGCTTCATGAGAACTGTCACTGGAACTTGAACCTTAATCATTTCCAGTGGTTAAAAACCAGTATCAAAGCTCTTGAGTTACTCAGTATTCTGAAAGCCTCTCTTCTTTGTGTGGTGCTCCAGGAATCCCCGATACCCCCAAGAAAGTGTGGTCTTAAAAATTACATGAACAAAATATAAAGAGGCATTTATGGATGTTCTGCAGGGAGCAAAGTGGCATCTTTCTTTTGTAAGTGTAACTAAGTTCGTTGGCATCTACCTGACACACCCCGATGTGGAAATCATCTGGCCACGGAAGGCGTGGACATCCTGACCTGTGCATTGCCTGGTTTATGACCACCGGCTGGGAAGCTCTGACTTAAAGGAAGTCCCTCCGGATGATCAGAGAAAAAAAGAAGTGGTCATGTAAGTTTGTAATAATTCGTATTTCATATGCCGTACACTCAAGAGGCAGTGAGATTTCTCTTGGCAGAAATGTGCTCGGCGGTCTGAAGGTTTGGTTTAAGTTCATCTGTCTCTTATATACCCACTTTTCCTCCAGAATACTTAGCATAGGACTTCAAAAGGCACTCAATAAATATTTGCTGAATGAATGGAACAGGAATTAATAACGCCAAATGTTTTTGAAAAGGTAATGGATGTCAAATGGTAGGCAGAGAAAGCCAGAGAAAGTTCACCAGGGACAGGAATGCCACGTACAAATCTGGTACAGTGTCCAAGGAAGGAATTTACATTTAATAAATAACTTTTGAAACCAGGTTCTTTTATGTCATTGCCTCTGGACTAGGCCACACTGGCACCAGCAGAATCCCCACCAAAGCAACCCTGATCGCAGTCTGAGGACGGGAAGTGTAAACCAGAACGAAACGTTAGAAAGGATCCCATGAGGAAACCCTGTGTATCAGTTTTGTAGGAGATCTTTAAGAATCTAAAAACACACACACAGGCGCACGCACACGTGCACGTGCACGCGCAGGAACACCTTTTTAAAATTCTTTATGGAGTAGAAAGGGCAAGCTGGATGACATGCAGGGGCCCTTGATATCCCCTCTGCAGCATGAGAGACAACAAAAGGATGTTTTCCTTCACGTTTAGCACCAAGGACTAGGTTAATAGACTGACGCAGAATTTTGACTTGCGCCATCTACATTTTGCGCCTGGAGTGTCAGTTTCCTAACTGTCGCACATCATGACAGATACAGAAATGCATCCCATCTGCACAGTGCACGGGGGCCAACTGAGGAAGCTGTGTGGCCCAGAGATAACCCTTCAGGAGGCCACATCCAGCCCAGGCATGGCTAGGTGGCCCAGATGACCAAGACAGACCAACATCTGGGCAGGTCTGTGACCCACTCGTTATCTACCAGCGCTCTGGGGCTCAGCCACTGGGAAATTCTGGCTGAAAGGATATTCATTAGGCTGATCGGGCAAAAAACAAAGCCACCGGGCCCATCTGCAGCCAACCATACTTGCTAGGCTACACTTGTTGGGAGATTCACCACACATACTAGCAAATGGGCATGCCAAGGCTCTGAGAAGGCCTGTTGCCCCTTGTCTTTTTCTCCCCCTATGAGTTTTCAATCTCCTTGAACTGAGATACCTTCTAACGTCTCCCAGATCTAAAGAGGTTGTCGAATGGGTATACCTCCACGCAACAGCCAGCGGCGGCTCGCAGGGGCCAATGCCCCCCCACTCTCTGCCTTTCACTGCAGGATCGCTTTGGCCACTGAAATAAGTGTCCTCTTCCAGAAGGAATCCTCCTGAGACTCTACTGACACCAAGGTGTTAAAGACAATAATCACTCTCACTGCCCCCAAATGAGCTGCCGAGGAGCCACGGATCGGTAGGTTGTGGAGTCTGGCCCCCGCCCCCCGGCCCCCCAGTCGTCTGCAGTAATTCATGTGCCCGTGGCAAGAACTCTAGACATGAGATTCGAATTCCCCCCGTTCACCCGAGGCCCTCCCCAGCCCAGGAGACTTATCTATCTTTCTGCTTATATATTCCCTCGGCCGCTGATATAATTAGTATATAATAAGTGTGTACATATTAACTCACAGGAAAAACAGCGGACATGCCGGCTGACTTGGCCTGGGGCCATCTCATCGGCGGGGTGAGACAGCCCAGTATGAACATCTGTTATTAACCGTCTATTTTCCAATAGTGTTTTGCGTCTCCTGGGTGACTGATTCCCACTGAAAGCAACACAATATCCAGACTCCCGTTTTCCTGAGCAGCACTGAGATAAGCAAACGGCTCAAAAACGTCTGCACGGGGCGTCTCGGTTCTGCCGCCTTTGCCGTTGGGAGCTTCATTTACTGAAACGTCTGCTCTATCACGCGCGCCCCTTTTGGGGTTTCGCTCTCCTAGGGGTGCGTGGGTTTCACGGCAACTACGCTACCGGGCATGGCTACGCTTTTCTCAAGTTGAGGGCCTTAAACAACACTGGCCATAGCTTTGCTTGCGCTGATGGCTCTCCTGGAGGTCAGTTTCCGAATCTGAGGAATCGGAACCCGAGCCCCCGTGCCACTTGCCGCAGTCAGTAGCAGAGTCCTGTTCCCCAAACTCTTTAGGATTAAGTCGATGGGCAGGACGGGAAATGACACTACGTCACATCATTCCGAGACAATTATCCCAGCTAACTCAATTAAGAAAACCCCCTTTGGCATGAAAAATGTAAAAAAAATCCTTCCAAATAAAAAACAATTCTTGATTCCAGATCACTTTTGACAACTCTACTCTAAGAAAATCGGCTCTCTTTTCCCAAGTTTTACCTGTGCCCCAGAACTCAGTTGGAATAGTTTTTTTTCTTCTTTCTCGGTTGCCTCTTATAACTGGGTGTTCCCGAGCCTAACTACAATCACCCTGAAAAGCCCGGTAAACACTTTCACATTTCCATGTTTAATCACCTTCAGATTGAGATTTTTGTATACATCCAGAGCATCACCAAATTCTCACTCAATCGACCGCAAAGCCTTTGACATCAAGCTCGCATTCATCCTTCTCGCCTTATATATAAATAGACACACGCTACTTGTCAAAACGCACAAGTGATCTTTACATTGTCTAGAACAAAGAGCCCAGCCCGGCTTCTTCCTTTCCTCAGTGGCTCAGAAGGTGTCCTTTATTACGTGTGAAGGATGCAAGGGTTTTGCTGCTGCATGACTGAAAACCTTCTTAGTGACAAATTGCACTTCTGCGGAGTATCACACTGCCTGTGGTTTTAAGAACCCACTTAGATTTACTATTACTTCCTTGGGGAGTCAGCCTCCTCACAAAGCACCCCAAGGCTCACTTCCACCGTTTCAGAGTGCAACAGAGATGAGAAAGTTCGCTCATCACGAGGGTCTGCAAACTCTTGGCTAGTAAAAACACTCTCTGGAATGTCTAAGGCGTTAAAATCATTGCCTCTGTGAGTTCCTGTTGTATAAAACAGGCAGGAAAAGTTGTCTGGAGGTATTTGCGAAGCACTGTGTCTGCTCGGGAAGGAGCTGTGGGGTTGGAGGCTGAGCTACGCCTCCTCTCCCTTTGCTTCCTGGGTGAAAGCCGCGGGACGTGCCACTTAGCTGAGGCCAGCAGAGAGAGATCGGTAAGACTCACCGGCTTCCCCATTTTTCCCAGGACGGGGTTTCCGTTCCTCAGTTGTGATCTGGAAGAGACAAACCTTGAGGTCCTCCGAGCAGGCTGCCTCGGGTCAGCTGAATGGCTGGGGCGTTCAGGAAGCTTGCTCTGTCCAGCTCCGAATCACTCCCCTTTCCAGGCTGTGTGCTTACACGCCTCCCAGTCAGCGCAAAGATCTGCCAAACTCAGGTCAGCCTAACAGGTTTCCTTATATAGGTAAACATGAAAGAAGTTAACTAGGAATCCCGGTAACCTGGTTAACTCTATACACGCCAGAACGGCTCAGAGGGCGGCAGCCCACACGGGGGTTGGGTTGCAGCACAAAGGGATTTGCACGATTTAATTAAAATCATCTTGATCCTGGCAGTCTGTGAAATTGGCCCTTCTAGGAGAACTGGGAGTCAACAGCCAGTATTTTATATCAGGAGCTGGGACCGACCTCATACGATCCAAGGGCACCGCAGGGAGCAAAACCAAAGGAGAGGGCGTTATCCTTTGCCTTCCCTGTTTTTAAAACCAGGATCACTTGTCTTGAAATGATTTTCGAAGAAGTGAATAGAAAATGTGATAGGGAGAGACTGTGAATAACTTCCAGCAGATAAGGCTGATAACTGATAGTTATTCAACTTTCCAGGCCCTTAGTAGATAATGCAATACGATCATTTTGAGTTTACTCCCTTTACAAGGCAGTAATTGCTACTGTATTATTTGATGGGCGAAATGACACATAATGACATCTATTTATTCTCTGTAATAACCCTCCTGAGCCCACACACTGAAGTGTTATTTGATGGTTTCAGGAAGGAAATCTAAGACACATGAATTTGCATAATTACACGGAAAATTTTTTTAAACAGCTTCCTGGACTTAAGAAGATAAGAAGCTACATCTTCCAAAGAACTCCTGCCAGGCCTAACTCTGGGCTCAAAACATAGTTTTTAAAGATAAGTCTGTAACATATCAATTGTCTAATAATCGGCTTCCCCCCGACCCACATTATCTACCACCAAGTAAAGTAATAATTCTTTGCAAGTCTGACCCATTCCACTGCAGTTTTCCTGTGACTCAGTAGAGACCCATGACTTCCCATTACTAGGTGTTGGAGGTGAGGACTGCGGGCTAAACAAAACCTATCTTCAGATCCATCATTTATTCCTATTTCATCCACTGGGTGACTGCTCCTGGGACAGATAGCGTCAGTCAATCGTAGTAAAAATAGCTCAGTGCTGTGTTTTCAGCCCCTGCTCAGGAAAGGGGAGAGAATGTTTACATACCTAAGCCAGCACCAGCACAAACCATCAAGAGTTTCTGCGGGGGAGGGGGGGGTGGGGGGGCGGTCCTAGCACTGCCTGATTCCAATCCAATCAAATAAAACTCTTGAAAATTGTGCAGGGAAAAAAGAAGAAGGAGGAGGAGGCGGAGGAGAAGAAGAAGAAGAGGAGGAAGAGCTTCTGCTACGAGCAGTAAAGTGCAGAAATCACACTGTCAGGATGGGTGACTAATCTCTGAATAGCATTTTACACCAGGCAGAGATTTTTGTAGACAGTTTCTCTTCCTATCTCCACAGGAACACCAGGAAGCATGTGCATTACTATTTCCTTTTTATGATAACAAAACTAACTCACAGAGATAGAGCGATTGCCCTCAAGTTTCATGGTCAGTTTGTGGCAGATCCCAAATCCCAGATCTTCTAGAATTTAACTCCGGTAGGATTTCCAAAAATAGAATCGACTTAAAGGGCAGAAGAACATTAAAATGGCAGTTTTCCATGTTCAAATGTAATTTCTAATACTCGTATGTCTAGAGAGTTTAAATGCAATATACAAACCTATTAAAATACTCTTTCTATACTCATAACTTACTGCTAAAGTGACTCCAGAAAGATCATAAAGTGAGATAGAAGTATATTTTTATTGAATACGAATTTGGGTTATAAAATATTATGAAGGTATAACTGCAAATATTGCACACATTTTTCTGTTCGCAGTACACACATTTCTATGGCATCAAGTTAAGAATCATCTTGACTCCCCCACTGGCAGGAATATTAGTGTTTTCTACTTATTGGGTTTTCATTAATCTTAAATAAAACTCTGTGTACCATGCTAGGTAAATGGCTTTCACTACTACAGTCCATTTACGATCCTTCATCCTTTATGTTCTCATAATTCCCGCTGAAGCAAGTTCTGTTTATGCAGGAACTTTAGACTTTATTAACATGTTGATGCAAGACAAAGAATGCATTTTTTTTCCCCCAGGGCAGGCGAAACCTTTAAGTGCCTTAAGCTGGCCTCCAAATTTGTTCTTATGATTCTAAGCAAGCAATCATTTAGGTTTTAAACACAAAATATCTTAGGCTATAATTATTGAATTGGAAGGTCAAAATGAAATTTGGATCTCAAAGTAGCATATTTCAAAGAAGGAACATAACCCTCTGCTAAACCCATTCTGGACGCCTCAAGAAATGGTTTGGGAAAGGCTGGGTCACTGAGTCAGCATGAATTCAACCTAACCATAGAAGCTCCCAGTGAGAGAGTGCATAGAGCTAAGTAGTTAACACCGGGCCCAAAAAATAGCACTTATGGGAAACTAAATAAAATACAAGACCGACTTGAAGGAGAGAAAATATCCTAGTGGTTTAAGGAAAACATCGGGGGACATATTTTAGAAATTCCCAATGACATACGACTAATGAGAAGTTGAGCTATAATTCAAACCTCGGTCATTCAGACTCTAGAACATTTGCTATTTCCACCGCACCCTGGGTGTACCACACTACCGAAGGAAATGCAAATGCTCTTGAGTCAGCTTCCATGCTGGTTCCATGTCTTGGTTGTGTGACCTTGGGTAACGTTTTGAAGCCTCACCTTCAAGGGGAAAACAATGGCTACACATCTCACAGATTACCGGAAGTACCTAATGGGTGTTTTTTTCAACCATTCCCAGTGAATTTATTGAAGCTTCTCATGGTCTAGCCATTCTTCTGGATCCTAGGAATACAGCCATGAGCAAGTCAGGCATGTTTTCCCCATTGTGCAGCTAATGATCTTCAAGGAAAGGCTGTGCACACCTATATTATGGAATGTGAAACTCTAACATTTTCCTAGATTTCTCATAACGCAAGCATGTTGAGCTAGAGTTCCACATCAGTACAGAAGTATTAATAGACAAATGCCTGAGCTAACACTTTCACTCTAGTCAATCCACGCTGCTATCTCCGGCCAGAGGCTGGCCTTACTATGGTTAAACTTGGTGGGCCTGGGCTGAGCCAAATAAGGTAAATATCAGGGAAAGGGTAAAACTTGATGTGTCTGTCATATCATGAAACATCCTTCGAACAATCGAGGAAGACTGGCACGTTCAATTGCAAAACATCTTGAAGACGCTTGGGAAGCTGGATGTACCGGGAGTTCGTTTTTATCATTAATTCTACGTAAAGAAGTGATGGAAAAGCATACAACTATAGCCCATTATCTAGCTACTAATCTATTTTTAGTTCCTTTCCACTCAGTAAGCATTTAGTTGATACTTACTATGGATAAGGGTCTGTGAAGGATACAAATAGGAGAGGACACACAGAAAAAACATGGTCCCTAGCTTTAGTGGGAACTTTCTAGAAAAATATTATGGTGCTATATCAGGCAGGATGGGTGAGGTTATGCTCTGGTAACAAGGAACCCCCCCAGATCTCAGTGGCCTGTAACAGCAAAGGTGTTTCTCTCACTCATGCCACATGTTTACACAGATCAACCAGGAAGGCTCTCCTATTCATAGCCACTCAGGAGCCCAGGCTGAGGAAGGTTCCTTTCAACAACTACTTCGGCAGTTGCTGAGACAGGAAACAGGGACTCGGGGAATCACGCACTGCCTTTCAAAACTTCACTTCATAAGGGACACTTAAACTTCCGCTCACCTTTCATGGGCCACAGCAAGTCCTCTGGCCCTGTTTAACTTCAAAGCAAGGGACAGAGCTAGACTTCATGACAAATGAAGACATGACAGATACGGCAACCACGTGGCTGGAGGAAAGCATCAAGGAGGCAGGCATATTGGACGCCCCACTTCGCATAAGGACTGGCATTTTAAGTTTGGAAGTTACTGACCAGCTCCAATTTCCATTAGGGTGCTTGCTTAAAGGTGGACTCAGAGATTAATTAGTGGTTCTGGCTGAACCTTGAGGGAAACAGTGACATTTAAAAAGGATGTCCTGAGGCAGGTTCTTCTTAATATTTTTATCAGTTACTTGAGTGATGAAATAAAAGACAAGTTGATTTAATTTGCAGATGGTGCCAAATTGGATAGCTAACACCTCAGAGGATTGTATTATAATTCAAAATGACCTTGAAGAGTGTGTGGTGGGGGAATGATGTTAAAAGAAAGAAGCTTATGTCCAACAGGGACAAACAGAGGATTGGAATGACTGGTCTACAAAATACATGGTAGAAAAACTATACTGAGGGGACGCCTGGGTGGCTCAGTTGGTTGAGCAGCTGCCTTCGGCTCGGGTCATGATCCCAGCGTCCTGGGATCAAGTCCCACATGGGGCTCCTTGCTCGGCAGGGAGCCTGCTTCTCTCTCTGCCTCTGCCTGCCATTCTGTCTGCCTGTGCTCGCTCTCCCTCTCTCTCTGACAAATAAATAAAATCATTATTAAAAAAAAAAAGAAAAACTATACTGAGCACAAACAAGCCTGTAAATTGAATATACAATGACAGCTTAGCACGTTTACTTGTAAAGGCCTTGGTATGGTGGTATTTGCCACGTAAACACTGGAAAATAGGAATTCTCAGAGCACTGCTTCACTGGCGAGCCTCATTTTAAGAAATAAGAAATCAGAGCAAATTCGAGGCAAAAGCAGAAATTTCCAAAAGGCTAAGTATCCTGAGGCAGGAGTCAGCAAACAACTTCTGCAAAGGACCAGATAGTAAATATTTTCAACTTTGCCATCCATAAGTCTCCCTCCTACAACTACTCAACTCTGCTATTGTGGTCCAGAACAGCCACAGATAATATGGAAATGAATGGGCATGGCTGGGTGCCAATAAAACTTTATAGACAAAACTGGGTCGCCAACCTTAGGCTAAACTGTGCAGACCCCTGCTCTCTCTACATTATAAGAAGTATCCCAGAATGGCAAGGTACTCATATTGATTGCAAGTGCCTAGAAAGCAAGAGGGACCCTGTTTTGGCCATACTCCCATTGATCAAGTTCCCTTAATAGTGCTTTTCCACACAGGTGCTAGTGAATAAACTGGTGAAATAAAGGAAATGAAATCAGAGGGGCGCCTGGGCGGTTCGGTCGGTCAAGCGTCTGCCCTCGGCTTAGGTCATGATCCCAGGGTGCTGAGATGAGCTCCGCGTCGGGCTCTCTGCTCAGTGGGAAGCCTACATCTCCCTCTCCCACTCCCCCCGCTTGTGTTCCCTCTCTCAATGCCTCTCTCTGTCAAATAAATAAAATCTTAAAAAAAAGAAATGAAATTAGCTAGAAATGTTACTACACCAGCCTCCTTATTAAATATTCAAAAATTATTAGAATATGTAATTCTTTTTTAAAAAATATAATGTACTTTTTATTTTGCATGCGCCAATGCTTGATAAATGACTGATATATGTTCTCACAAATTATCCTCACAACACTACAAAATAAACATTTTCTATACCAATTTCCAAGTGGAGAATAAAAAGTTTAGGAGACTAAGCAATTCCCATAAGGTCATACAGTTAATAAATGTCAGTGCCATGATTCATTCCCTGATTTTCTGGAATTCCAAAATTCATGCTCTTAATCCATTAACTTTACTGATATTCTCGTAGTTCTCATAGCGTTTGCAAGGATGTTCTGAATAAAGACAAAAACTGTTGATTATTTCTAATCCTTTCGTATAACTTGAACATGAATCATCTTATTTATTAATATGCTTATATATGTTTAGAATATGTAATTCTTGAGGATGTCACAGAAATAAAATCCAAAATATAATTTCCCATTTCAATCTGCCAAATATTTATCAATTATATTGCCTTTCAGCTACAAAAATATCAAAGATGAAAAAATATAAGAAAAGCTAGAATAGGATTAAAATGATGAAAGTAAAGGAAACAAAACTTTGCAACAAGGTATAACCGCATAGCATTTTTAATTTTTTCTCCCAAGTTCTTCATAACCAGCTGAGGTCAATGAAGCAAATGTCCTTATTAGCCAAAAGCGAAAATGGAGACAAGGAAGGTTAAGTCAATGGTCTAACATCAACAAGTTAGTGGCGATGGAGAAGGAAATAGGACTGAGGTTCCCTGGGTTTACAATTCTAAATCGTGATAAGCACCAAGTGCACAGAGGCTGGGAGAATAAAGAGCCGACACGAAATACAATGGAAGCCTTGTGGTATGTCTTTTCAGGTGCATTGGGGAAAGCCCAGCACTCCAAACACCATGTGTTCCTTCCTCCCTGATACACACCTGCACCGCCCGTCCCCCCCTCCCCCCTCCCTCTCCAGTGCAGTCTGGTTTGCAGTCAGCCCCATACCATAGCCTCTCCCTCCTTTGATAAAGCCCTGAAAACTAAAGCCTGGTTATGCGTGAGTCTTTGTGCAAATGCCCCTGAATGCTGAGTCCGACTACTTGTGACCATTGCCTCTGACACTTCCATTCCAAGCCAGTGTCATCTTGTGGCTAGATCAGTTTCTCAGGCTCAGTATAATTGGACTGGAACATTCTTTGTGATGGGGCAGTCCTGAGATTTGCAGGATTTTCAGCAGCATCGCCAGCTTCTTCCCACTAGATGCTGGGAGCATTTCCCCTCCCCTTACCCTCCAAGTCACAACAACCAGAAGTATCTTCAGACATTGCCAAATCTTCCTGTGTGTGGGCAGGGCACAAAATTACCCCTTTTGGTAAACCTCTGAACTAGGTGATTGTAATTGCTTCTTAATTGTTCTCCCTACTTCTGCCCTTGCTTCTCTCAGTCTGTACTTCACAGGGTAGCCAAAACCAGTTAAATGGCAATGCGGAATTAATGTTGCGGATGGAATTAAGGTTGCTAGTAGGCTGACTTTTCAAGATATACATCAGATCATGCCCCTTCTCTGCTTAAAACCTCTAGCGGTATCCTGTCATAATTAGAATACAATCTAGTCACCATGCCATGGCCCACAGAATGCTCCAGTCTGACCTCTGTCAGCCTTTCCAGACTAATCCTACGGCACCATGACCACAGTGGCCTTCTTTCTCCTTCCCCAATGTACCCATCTCGTTCAGAACTCAGGACCTCTGTATACGTTATTTCCACTGCCTGGAACGCTCCTCCTGGTGCATATGGCCGAATGGCAGCCTCCTAAAGATGTCCACATCTGGATTCCTGAACTTGGGAGTTAAATGGCAATGGGGAATTAATATTGCGGATGGAATTAAGGTTGCTAGTAGGCTGACTTTAAGATAAGAAGATTATCCCAGATTATCTGGGCGGGCCCAATGTAATCACAAGGTCCGTATACTGTAGAAGAGAGAGACAGCAGATCAGTGTCTGAGCCGTGGCCTGTGAAGGACTGGATTAGCTTTCGGTGGCTTCGCAAATAAAGGAAGGAGACCACGATCTAAGGAATGTGGGCGGCCTCTCGAAGCCGGGAGCAAATTCTCCCCTAGAGCCTCTGGAAAGAATACTACTCTGTTGACACCTTGATGTTAGCCTAGTGAGACCTGCGTTGGACTTCTGACCTCAAGAACTGGAAGACAATAAATCTGGGCTGTCTTAAGGCACTACGCTTTTGAGAATTTGTTACAGCAGCAACAGGAAAGCAATGTTCTTGGCATCTTCACTGCTAGCTCCTAAACCCTCAGAACGTGTGCGAACTGTCTTCTTCTCCAGTAGGGGGCCACCCATGATAGCAGGGACTGCCAGTCACCGCCCTTTCCACCTCCCGTGGTTCTCTAACAGTTGACCCGTTTTATTTCCTTCATAGCTTGGGTGGCTGTCTGACATTACCGTAGTGCATTCATTGCAAAGCCAGAAAAAGGAAAGGAAAGGAAAGAAAAGAAGAGAAAAGAAGAGAAAAGCAAAAAGAAGAGAAAAGAAAAAAGAAGAGAAGAGGAAAGGAAAGGAAAGGAAAAAGGGAAGAAAAGACCCACCTTGACACAAAGTAGCCAACAATGACACAGTCGAAAAAAGAAATGGCAGTGGTCATTTTATATGTCTCGGAACAGGAATGCTGGAGAAGGAACCAGGTTTGGATTAAGCAAAGAACGTTTATGTTGGATGAAAAGACATTCTTGACGGTAGTTGGAGTAATTGCACAATGAAACAAGGCTGCCAAGAAGGGCCACGGAGGCCTAGATTGTGGCAACACTCACGAAAGAGATGAGATAACTTGAGTCAAGAGAATAAGTGCAGCTCGGCCTCGAGCATTTACTTGATGACCTGCGTGTTCTTCCTCCAGCTTTAAAAATGTGCGTAGCACAAAGCAATGAATCACAGGACAACATCTGCATGTAATTGCATTTCTGTTCCAATAGTAAATGTTTCAACTGCTACGCTATTTATGAAAGCTGTTATCACAAAGAGCCAAGTGGGGGAAATTTGAACCACAAATGCTTATCTTAAGAAACCTTTCCTTGGTAATTCAGGGTCCAAGTACCAAAAGAGCAATGGTGCTGTCGTACATGAATTGTCCTGAGCAGTTTGTTCTTGAAATTCTATTTTAAATGGATTTTGGGGTGTCTGACTCCCTGCAACGGTGCTGTCGTACATGAATTGTCCTGAGCAGTTTGTTCTTGAAATTCTATTTTAAATGGATTTTGGGGTGTCTGACTCCCTGTAGAAGCCCCTTCTGTCACCCATGGTTTTCTTAGTATTTTTTGAACCGGAAGAGGAGCGAAGGCTGACATGGTTTCCTCAGAGACCTATCATCTGATTTTTGGACCCATTGTCAAGGCGGGAGAAAAGGGGTCTTTCACCTTCATTTTAATCTTGAATGTTTATTTTCAAAACAGAAGAATAGAATTACTGATTTCCCCACCCAGCCTACTCCCACAAACCACCCCACCCGGGAATTTGGGGCCTTCAAGTTGCTGGCAAAAATGCCAGGGCATTTGAAAATTATTAACAAGCCGTGTAGAAAAGAATAGGAAATCAAAGAAACTCGTAGTTCCTCAGGTCACAGTGGCAGACAATTTTTCTTTATGTCTTGGCACTGGAGCCGCTGACTTCCCCGCAAAAGCACTGCTGACACCAGCAAAGGCTAGCCATCATTTTGGCCTTTTAAACTTAGCTTTGGGGGGATGCATGTTCTGCAAAATAAAGAGGGCTGTATTTGTCAACAATTTACTTAACTTTGCATTTTTTCAGTTGTGTCTGTCCGCAGCTTAAAAGTCACTGCTTTGAGTAAAGTATGAAAACTCTGTCAAGGGGCCCCTGGGTGGCTCAGGGCGTTAAGCGTCCCCCTCTCGATTTTGGCGCAAGTCAGGATCTCAGGGTCCTGGGATCGAGCCTCCTGAGGCTCCTCTTAGACTCTGCGCTCCGATGGGAGTCTGCTTGAGATTCTCTCCCTCTGCCCCCTCCCCGCACGTGCACACTCTCTCTCCCTCTCAAAATAAAATAAATACATTTTTTAAAAAGAAAAAGAAAACTCCATCAAGCTATAGAAAATATAAAACTGCAGCTCTTAAAAGACTGCCTCTTTCCATTTGGCTAGGCAGGTGTCTCAAGACCATGTCATTGAGACTTTTCCTTTTAATGAGATGGCAAATAACCACGTGGGAGGGCAAATCCTCAAAGAGCAATGAAAACAAGCAATTTTATAGCAATAATTCTAAACCACCTCCCCATTTCCCCAGGTCTGTGTTTCTTCACTCCTAGCTGCTTAGTTCTCACTTCATTAGCACTGTTTAAAACACCATAGTTGAATAACAAAATTAAATGAAAATTTAGAACATTCTTTTAGGAAGATGAAAATCCATCATGGTTTTCCAAAGTAATTTTTAATTAACTCTTTAAAACCCAGATCAATAACCAGGGTTGGTCTACCATAAGGTTAGCATCTAGGCTGCCTAGGATTTCCCTTCTTCCCCACCCAGGGCCCTGAACTAGAGTATAGATGAGGACCAAGACAGACATAGTCATTCATTTATTTACCAAGTAATATCGGGTAAATGTTACGTGTCAGACACACATTCATATATTAGGGTAGATAACAGCAACTTAATTAAATGTTGGAAGTATTTCAAAAGTTATGTTTTTTTAAATATTTCATTTATTTATTTGACAGAGATCACAAGTAGGCAGAGAGGCAGGCAGAGAGAGAGGAGGAAGCAGGCTCCCCATGGAGCAGAGAGCCCGATGCGGGGCTCGATCCCAGGACCCCGGGATCATGACCTGAGCCGAAGGCAGAGGCTTTAACCCACTGAGCCACCCAGGCGCCCCTCAAAAGTTAAGTTTTAGGAAGCATACAAATATCCCTGTTATGATGTCATGAGAAGGACACTTCACTTCAGTTCTGTGGTATTTTTCCACAAACCCATGGAAGGGACTTGAAGTCCAATACCGGTTTGCCAGCATGGTTGGGTGAGTGCTCTCTTCTGGGCTGCAGACTTCTTGTCATACCCTCACATGGGGGAAGGGGCCAGGGAGCTCTCTGGGATCTCTTTTTCAGTGCACTAATCCCAATCATGAGGGCTCTGCCCTCCCGACCTAGTCAACTCCCAAAGACCTCACTTCCTCATATCATCACCATGGGGGTTAAGATTTCAGCATATGAAGTTTTGGGTGGGGAGACACAAACATTCAGATGGTTGTAGCTAAATTGAGTGACATTCTACAAAACACCTGACCAGTACTCCTCAAAACTGTGAAAGTCTTGAAAAGGAAAGGAAAGATGGAGAAACTCACAGCTCAGGGGAGCCTAAGGAGACATGATGACTAAATGTACTAAGTGCTTTGGGTGGGATCCTAGAACTGAGAGAAGACGTTTGTGGAAAAAAACCCAGAGAAATCCAAATAAAGTCTGGAGCTTAGTTAGCAGGAAGGTACGAAGCTGATTTCTTAGTTTTGACAGAAGTACCATGGAAATGTAAGCCATTAACATCAGGGAAAAACTGGGTGAAGCGTATATAAGATGTATCTGTACGTACTTGGAAACTTTTTTGTTGATCTAAAGTGATTCAAAAATAAAAGAGTAAAGATATTTAAAAATGCTTTTAAGATTCCCCAGAACAGGGGCACCTGGGTGGCTCAGTAGGTTAAGCCTCTGCCTTCAGCTCAGGTCATGATCTCAGGGTCCTGGGATCGAGCCCTGCATCGGGCTCTCTGCTCAGCAGGGAGCCTGCTTCCCCCTCTCTCTCTGCCTGCCTCTCTGCCTACTTGTGATCTCTCTCTCTCTGTCAAATAAATAAATAAAAAGTCTTAAAAAAAAAAAAGATTCCCCAGAACAAGAGCAACACATTAGTTTTATACTGTAGCCAGAGAAGGAAAAACAAGATGAAGAAAAGACCCATCCAAGAAGGGAAGAGACAGAGGCAGGAACATCTAAAGAGAAACAGGCAGATATGGAAGTAAGAGTCCAGGTCCTTCTGGTGGGCTCCAGGAGGGTGTGCAAACCCCAGTGCCTTGTTATGTGGCTCCCTGCTACTCTCTTAAGTTACAGAGATCAGGAAAAAAGATCAGTGTTTAGGGGCACCTGGGTGGCTCAGTTGTTAGGTGTCTGCCTTCAGATCAGGTTCTGATCCCAGGGTCCTGGGATGGAGCACTGTATCAGGCTCCTTGCTCAGCAGGAAGCCTGCTTCTCCCTCTTCTGCTCCCCTTGCTTGTGCTCCCTCTCTTGCTTGGTATCTCTCTGTCAAATAAATAAATAAAAATCTTCTTTAAAAAGAAAAAGAAAAAAGATCAGCCTTTAAAAGAACTGAGAGACGACATAGATTGGAAACATATTGGAGTACTGAGAAACTGCTCTGCCTTTTTGAATTTTCAAATGTTAGGTGTTGTTGTTGTTGTTCCCATGCGATTTTGAAGGCAGATGTGTCAATGAAGAGCTTTTGTTTAGCAAGTTTTTCAGGAACCTTTGACAGACTGATCAGCAAGCTTTTGACATTGAAAGCTATCACGTGTAACAGAGCTTTTCTTTGAGAATCCCATACTTTCGAGTATCCTAATGTCAAAAGGATACATTTAGGATTAACCTTGACTTCATCCTAATGGGTATTTCTATTTAGAAATTAATCTAGCTTTTTGTTTGCCTGGGAATACATGTAAAAGGAAGCAAAAAAAAAAGTTTTAAAAAATCCCTATGGTTAGGTTAGGTTTTCACAATTGCACATATGAAGTCTTTGGGGTTCTCTTCTTAAAAGGAGCCCTGGTATTTCACCGAGGTTTCCCTGATCATTTAACCTCACAATTAATGTGCAATTGATTCATGCTAAGAATTTCTGCAGACCAGTGTGCACTCACTTACATTTTCCATGTTTTTTTTCCAAAAAGGACTTGAAACAGTATTGACTGTAAGTCAGGACAGTCTTGACAAGGTTAAATGCGAGATATTAATAGTCTTTCAAAAGTATTTGATTAGTGTGTGCCAGTCCAAACATGTATTTTGTGGATGGGATACCCATACCCAGGTCTCCAAATCTTTTATTGATATTGATCAGAAAATCCACATGCCATATTAGATGGAAGAAATCTCCATGTAGAAACTGATTGAGATTTTGGTAACGGTTGCCATGTTGGAAGCAGGAGAGTAGGGACACAGATCTGCAAAGACATCTCAGGGGACTGCATATTTCATCTTGAATTAGTTTTATATCATAAATGTGAAGTTATTGTGAGCTTGGACTTAATCTTTAATGCAGCAAATTACATAAACTCTTTAATAAGGGGCGAAGTTCTAAAGTGCCCTCTTATATTTGTTTTCCTTTTCCACTGAAACAGCATACCAAATCTGAATCTGATTAAGTCTGCTGAATTTGTTATCAGTGCTAGGAACTACGTATGCCGTGCAAAAAATTAACTTCACCTAGAAACGTATGTTTAGGTGGTTTTACTCCTAAAATATACTGATTAGAAAGACAGCAAATCCTGGAAGAAGCCAAACTTCATTTTTCCTCAAAAAGAACTGGGTTGTAAATGGCCTGGAAACAAGACTGAGATTTTGAGATGTGAAAACATACAATGACTTTATAGTAAGTTATGCTGTCAGTGAGGGATGCCCTGGTCAGTGTCTGCCAAGCACAGTGCCTGGCACTTAGCATATAACTAGCTTCATTCCTGTGCATCTATGTATCTACTTGTGTATCTAGCTATCTTTGTATCTATCTCAAAGTTTCTCACCACTGACATTTTGGATCAGAGATTTCTTCACTGTGTGTGTGTGTCCCACAATTTCCCCCAGGTAAGAACCACTGATTACCTCTATCTCTACCTGTAATGTCAAATTCCTCATCTCGAGTGAAATAAGTCAAGCAGAGAGAGTCAATTATCATATGGTTTCACTTATTTGTGGAGTAAAACAAATAGCATGGAGGACAAGGGGAGATGGAGAGGAAAGGGAGTTGAGGGAAATTGGAAGGGGAGGTGAACCATGAGAGACTATGGACTCTGAAAAACAATCTGTGGGGTTTGAAGCGGCGGGGGGTGGGAGGTTGGGGGAACCAGGTGGTGGGTATTGGAGAGGCCACGGACTGCATGGAGCACTGGGTGTGGTACAAAAACAAGGCATACTGTTACGCTGAAAAAAAAAAACAACAACAACTAGAAAAAAAAAACCTAGGAAAAAAAAATTCCTAATCTCTAATCTCTAAACATCTACATACCTATAGAAGAAATATAAATGAACAGATTTTTTTGTAAAACCTCCAGGCTTCCACCTGGCATGATCAGTTGAGAAAGTGTGCAAGAGCAGTGGGATTACTGCATATGATAATATGCATAGTATATGTCTATTATAATCATAAACTATAATACTATGTAATAAATGTAAGAGCTTTGTTGGGATCCCTGTGCTCCCCTCCCCAGTGCCTTCTACCTGTTCCTTGTACGTGGCAGGTAGCAACAAACTGTTTCTGCGCATGCTGCTTTCAGATACGACTTAGAACACATAACTCAACTATTTCTGCTGAATCAAATTAGTAAACTTAGAGCAAATCACAATAATCCAAAAACAAAGCTCATTTGAGATGTAAAAATTGGGCTTTTTGAAGGGAAAATGGGATTTTTTAATTTAAAAAGTTTTTCTTTAAATACCAAGAGATGAGCCCCAGCTAATTCTGACCAGAGAAGTTTTTAAAAAAAGGACACAAACAATGAATCATGGAACACTGCAACAAAAACTAATGATGTACTGTATTGTGACTAATATAATAAAAAATTAAAATTAAAAAAAATTTTACTTAACAAAAAGAACCAAAGAGATTTGATTTTTTAAAAAATATTTTATTTATTTATTTGACAGAGATCACAAGCAGGCAGAGAGGCAGGCAGAGAGAGAGGAGGAAGCAATCTCCCCGCTGAGCGGAGAGCCCAATATGGGGCTTGATCCCAGGACCCTGAGATCACGACCTGAGCCAAAGGCAGAGGCTTAACCCACTGAGCCACCCAGGTGCCCCAAGATTTGATTTTTGAAAGCAAGAGAGCTGTGTCCTACTTCCTATTTGGGAGATGAGGAAAAGTCAGCTTTGTGGGGTGCACTGTCCCATTAACCCAGTGGCTTGCACATAGTTGGGATTCAACCATTTACAATAAATTAGGGTACATATTTAAGAATACTTAACTGTTACCACTTCATATTAAACTTAGTCATAAACAAGACCATAATTAGAACAACTTGGGCCACTTCCTTTGAACCAAAATCCCTAAGTCTGCTTTTTTACTATGAATCAGACTCCCCTGCACCACAGCTGAGTAGCATGTGGTCAACCAGGAAGTAGACAGATGACCTTCAGGATGCCATTAAAACTCTATGAGGCTCTCTGATTCCATCATCTGTAAAAAGGGAGGGATAATAATTCTATCTCTTAGGTTTTCTCTGAGGATGAAATGAGATCAATAAGAGCAAGTATCCTAATATAAATGTTTAATCTTTTGCTTGATGCCCTTGGAGACTGGCTTCCACGTTGAAGGGACCCCAGGTCATCTAATCCCAGGAAGTGGACAGAGTGAAGACCAGCTTCAGCCTAAAGTCTGGACTGAAGTGTTTGCTCACCTGGCCTACTGGCCCTTGTCCAACTCCCTGAACTACCATGGTAGACTTCACTATTCCATCCTGGGCTGGGTGACCTCCATTAACTTGACCCCTCATTCACTCCCTCCCTCATTCATTCACTCATTCTTCGCTGATGAACTTTATTTATTTATTTAGGATTTTATTTATTTATTTATTTATTTATTTTTAATTATTTATTTGACAGATAGAGATCACAAGTAGGCAGAGAGGCAGGCAGGCAGAGAGAGGAGGAAGCAGGCTCCCCGCTGAGCAGAGAGCCCAATGTGGGGCTCGATCCCAGGACCCTAGGACCATGACCCGAGCTGAAGGCAGAGGCTTTAACCCACTGAGCCACCCAGGCGCCCCTTTATTTATTTTTTGAGACAGAAAGTGCACACACACACAAGCCGGTGGCGGGTGGGGGCTGGGGACAGAGGGAGAGGGAGAAGCAGACTCCCCGCTGAGCAGCAAGCCTGATGCAGGACTCTATCCCAGAACCCTGAGATCATGACCTGAGTCAAAAGCAGACATTTAACCCACTAAACCATCAGCCACCCAGGCGCCTCTCTGGTGAACTATATTTAAATTATAGTAAAACAATGACACAGAGTGAATGTATGTGTGAATCAGATATATATATATATCTAACATATATATATCTATTACATATATATGGTTATATATCTGATATATATGTACATAGATGGTTATGTATATGTATGTATTCTGATTCACACACACCACATTAAATACAGATGTTATAGGACATAAGAAGAATCCAACTAATATGTTCCTGGAATTTAATGAAAAAAAAAATTACAAGGAAGAGGTTTATGCAAGACTTTGTTGAAGGACATACAATCTGGTCTTTGAGACATGGACAGAATTTGGACATAAGGAGAGAGTGGCTATATAGGTATTTGTTTTATAAAAATTTGTTGAGCTGAACATATGTGTTTAACTTCAAAACATTTTGGCAGATACTTTAATCATTGTGTTTCTAAAGTTCACACTCCATTCTCCACTCTTCTGACCATTCCAAAATATGGTATCTGAAATCTATATTTTAATTAGGCTAACAAAATTATTTTGTCAAACCACTGCTAACAATAATTGGGGTGTACTGATGAAATGGAAAACTAGGATTGGGATTCATCCATCTAAGTCCTCTAAAACCCTGAAACCGAGACAATTTTCCCAAAGAAATAGAATCTATAGCTCTCTTTGCCTTCTTTGACTCAATATTTCCTCTTGTAACATATGGATAATATTACTTGTCTCCCCGAGGTGTGTGGCTATTATGGGAGTTACTAGAGCAATTTGTTCAAGTACTTTAATGAGTCCAGTGTATTTGAGATCAGTTTAGAACATCTTTCTTCCATGGGCAGGCTGACCAAGGGTTCAGAGACTAGTTAATCCATCACAGTATGAAGGGCCTTAGCAGATTCTACCCAATGGGTGGAGGGTGAACTACTCACTCACAGTCCCTTGGGGGAAATTGACAACTAGATTGGTGAGTGGCTTGGAGGTCCAGGGTTGGCTGTGGAAGGACAAAGGAGCAGTAGAGTGAGATACAGAAGAGAGAAAGTCCAGGTACCAAGTGAGAAAATGGTTCACTCACTGGTGATCTTGGAGGGCAAGAGATTAGGAATCAGAGGATCTAGGGGTTAAGCTTAAATATGGGGATTTGTATATTCTAGTTACATTTCAAAATCAACTTATAATAGGTGACACAGACAAAACAGAACTGTTAATATAAGAATAAAAAAACAAGAGCAAAATAACAAACCAAGGGCAGCAGTTGGATTAGAAAGCATGTCAGCAGAGTTATTACAACTGAGCACAATTATTAGCTCCAAGAGCCGCAGTAGCTAGGGCAGAAAAGGAAATAAGACAAATTATATAGTTCACGTGATACAAAGAAAGAGACAAACATATTACATTTTACCAGCATTAAGACATAGATATTTTATTCAGTGGATCTTGTGATAGGCAAAATAATGGTTCCCCCAAAGATGTTCATGTCCTAAACCCCAGACTTGTGAATGTTGCCTTACATAGCAAAAGGGACCTTGTAGACATTATCAAGTTAAGAGTCTTGAGATGGAGAGAATCTCCTAAACTATGCTGGTGGGCCCAATTAATCATAAAAGTCCTTATATGGAAAAGAAATAAGTAAGAGGGGCATGGTCAGATGGACATGTGATGATGGAAGCAGAAGTCCAGTGATGCCATTGCTAGAAGGGAACCATGGGGCAAAGAATGCAGGTGGCCTCTAAAAGCTGAAAAAGGCAAGGAAACAGATTTTCCCCTAGAACCTCCAGAAAGCACCACCCTTGCTGAAACCTTGATTTTAGCCTAGTGAGATCTATTTTTGGACTTCTGACCTCTGAAACTAGAAGATAGTAAGTTTATATTTTTTCAAGCCACTAAATTTATGGTGATTTGTTACAACCACAATAGAAAAGAAGTGAAGATTTTAAAATAATGGACCAAGAGGAAAATTGCTGAAATGTAACTTTTAAGTCACTTCTTTTGGGAGCAAAAGTCATATTGCTGAGTTATATAACCGTCTGGTGAGGCTGACTAGATATAAGAATGAAGATTATTGAATTTGGAGTGATTTCTAAACCTGGTACTTCAGAATCCATTTGACGTGTTGGTGAACTGGGATTCCTAAGTCCTTCTCCAATCCTGCTAAACAGATTCTGTGGCTAGGACCTGGGAATCTATATTTTTAACAAGCATCTATATTTCTTATCATTGTTGTAAACAAATTACCACACACTTAACAGCTCAAAACAACACCCATTTTATTATTCTACAGCTTCTGTGGGTAGGAAATTGGGGCATGCCTTAGATGGTACCTCTGTTTTAGGGTCTTATAAGGCTGTAGACAATTTGCCAGCTGGGGATGGGACTGCATCTGAAGGTCCAACAAGGGACCACTTATAAGCTCATGCAGGTTGTTAAGAAAATTCAGTTATTTCAGGGCTGTTTGACTGAAGTCCTAGGTTCTTTGCTGGCTGTTGGCTGGAGGATACCCTCAGTACCTTTCAGATGGGCATCTCCAACATGGCAGCTTACCTTATCAAAGCCAGCAAGAAAGAGAGCCCACAAGTAAGACAGGGGTTACAATTTTAGTAATGTAATCATGGAAGTGACATCCCATTACCTTCTCCATATTGTTTTGGTTAAAAGCAAGTCCCAGGTCCCACCCACATTCAAGGGAGAGGATTACACCATGAGGAGAATACCAGAAAAAAAAAGAAAGTCAGTGAGCAGGGTCCTTAGAATCTGTCCACCATGGAATCCCAGATGATTCCTGCATACAACCAAGTTGGGCAGCACTAACCTAGGAGAACAAATGATTAGAAGGAATTGACCATCACGGCTGGGCTTTTAACAGGAAGTAGATGTGAATATTTCAAGGCTGTGGGGTCTGGTGATGTCTCAGCTGAGTCCTTTCCATAACAAATGTTATGGGTTAGCATGGTGTCTGGACCTTAAAAACAGTCCTTATCGTTACTCCCAGGCCCCTTTCTGCTGCCAGCTCAGTTGCTCACTGTCCCTGAGCTGACCTCAACATCCTAAGTTGGAGAGAGAGGGGTGAAGGAACAGAGGAGGAAAAACTGACATGTTAAGAACAGGTCCCTGAAATTCATGAGTTTTGATTATTTTTACTTTCTTGTCAAAAAACGTAAATTTTGCCCTGTCACAATATAAAGAGAATCCATTTCATAATTTACACAGCTGATCTCAAATACTATCCTATTTCAAGCTCCATCACATTTTCCTCAGATATTGAAATGATATCCTGGCAGAAACATTGGCATGTGCTTGCCAAGCCCTCCTGGGCACAAAACTAAACAACATTTCCCAGCCCCTTGCAGTTAAGGGAGGCCAGGGAATAGAGTCGGCCTGTGGCAAGTAGCCTGCTTCTAAAACCTTCGGCATGGTCCTTGAAATTCGCCCTTCAGTCACCTCTTGGCTAGATGTTGAGAGCAGAGCTAAGGTCCCGAAGGCTCTAGTGATGAGAGAGCTGTTAGACTGGGAGACCCCGGGTCTCTGGATTCCTCCTTTTCCACTGTCATTGACCAACCTCACTGGAATCAAATGGCAGTGAAAAATAAACAGTTGTGGGAAGTCACTATTTATTAAAACAGCTGACATTAGTTACTCTGACTAGAACAGCTGTATTGTTTTCTTTGTGGGACAGACATCACATGCTGGTGCTGGGCATGGAGGAACATGTGATAGGTCATGAGGGTGGTGATGGGGACATAATCCCTTTGTGTTCTTCCCTTCTAAACTATCCATAAGCACGGATCATTCTAGACACCAATTCTCTATCTGTGGAAATTGAGGTCTTTTCTTAGTGAGTCTGTATGAAGGTCCCATTCTACCTAAAATGCTGATTTGAAAGGGGCTGATTGCCTGGAATTGCCACACTCCCACCCATGGGACTTGACATCATCAGACGGCTAAGAGCCCCTGTTGCCAACCTGTGCCCCCATTCTCGGTTGTGGGGGCCTTGTAGGACATTTGACAGCATCCCTCTTCTCTACCCACTAGATGCCAATAGACTCTCCTCCAGTTGTGACAACCAAGAATGACTCCATTCATGGTCACATGTCTGGGTTGGAGGGGGCTCAGTTCCCCTGCTTGAGAATCACTGGTGTAGAAGAATGAGGGGCACCTTTGTGATGCCTTTAGCAGGGAGCTGTAAACTTTTAATTGGGTAGGACTCAGGATATTGACCTTCCCTTCCATCTTAGTTGGCTCCAAGCCTCTTCTTTACAAGGTATTCTGAAATTAACAAATGACCTAGTCCAATCTATCCACCCAGTTGATTTTTCATTTTCACTTTTAATTTTTAAAACTGACATACCATTGACATATAACATTATCTAAGTTGAAGGTGTACAATGTGTTGATTCGATACATTTATATATTACTATATGATTATCCCTGTACCATTAGTTAACACCTCTATCATATCACATAATTATTGTTTCTTTTTTGTGGTGAGAACTAAGATCTAGTCTGGTAGCAGCTTTGAAGTTTATACTGTAGTACTGAGGGCTATAATCACGACGCCATACATTAGATTTCTTGGACTTATTTACGTACTAGTTGCAAGTTTGTACCCCTAGACAGCATCTCCCCCATCCCCTATCCCAGCCCCTGGAAACCACCATTCTACTCCTTGTTTTCATGAGTTCAGCTTTTCAAAATTCCACATATAAGTGAGCTCATACAATATTTGTCTTTGTCTGGCTTATCTCACTTAGCATAATGCAATCTAGGTCCATCCATGTTGTTGAAAAAGGCAGGATTTCCTTCTTTCATGGCTGAATAATATTCCATTGTATAGATACACCACATCTTTATTCATCTAGCTGTTGACAGACATGTGGTTGTTTCCTTATTGTGGCTATTGTGAATAATGCTGCTCTAAACATAGGGGTGAACAGGTCTCTTCAATATCTTATTTTCATTTCTTTTGGCTATACACCCAGAAATGGAATGGCTGGATCTAATTTTTTTAACATTTTATTTATTTATTTATTTGATAAAGAGAGAGAGAGATCACAAGTAGGCAGAGAGCTGAGCAGAGAGCCTGATGCGGGACTCAATCCCAGGACCCTGCGATCATGACCTGAGCCGAAGGCACAGGCTTAACCCACTGAGCCACCCAGGCACCCCTGGCTGGATCAATTTTTATGGTAGATCTATTTTTTAATTTTTGAGGAATCTATGTACTGTTTCCCATAGTGGTGGCTCCAATTTATATTCCTTTTCTCCCAGGTTAAACTCTGGCCATTTGGAAAGGACCACCCCCCATCAGAATACTAAAGTTTAAAGTTTAATCACTACTTAACTCTCTTGGGAATGTGGCAGAGGTACTTCAAAAAGACTGTGCTATTATATAGACTATGTTATTAAATTATAAGCTAATTTAATTTAATTTCATTCAAGATTTCATGTATTTATTTGAGAGAGAGTGAGCACATGAGCAGGGACAGGGTGGGGGGCAGGGTAGAGGGAGAGGGAGAAGTAGACTCCCTGCTGAGCAGGGAGCTCAATTCAGGCTCCATCCCAGGACCCTCGGTTCATGGCCTGAGCCAAAAGCAGCTGCTTAACCTAACCGACTGAGGCACCCAGACGCCCCTAAAATTATAGGCTATTTTTAAATACCTTACATTGGAGGAGATATTAAACATGATGCATTTCACCATCTTGACATTGATAGTTATTAAAAAAAAACCCAAACTGATGAGTGTATGTGTTTACATGCATCTTCTTTCCTGACAGAATCTCCCAAGTAAACAGTCTCTTTTGCTTACGTTTAAGTGAGATTTTAAGAATATTTCATTAAGATCTCCACATGATTTGTAGCAACCTTGACATTTTGTTTTCAGTGCTGTAGACATCAATTGTCTTTTTCTCAGGGAAACCAAAGCTTCCCCAAACACTTTACTGCTTTAGGGAAACAGCCATGAATGCTAAAGGTTAGTATTTCAGCCCAAAGGTAAACTGAAGAACCTTTCTTATCCTCAGAAGGAATTTGCTACCAAAAATGTATTTTCACTGATGTTCCCTGTGAGTTAAAACAAGCCCACGAAGTAAAAGCATTATGGAGTTAGTGGGCAGGTATGGTTTAAACAAAGCAACACAAATGATGTCTTACACAAAAAGAAAGTTTTCCAAGTCACTCTCAAGTGTCTCCTTATTGTGACTCAAGTTTCTTGGAGTTTGTGTCCAGATTTGCAAATGTTATTGTCCAAAAAGTCCTCTCAAAACCAGAACATAATATTCTAGGCTTATTCTCTCTTGGTAATTCTCTAATAAATGTATTTGGAACCAAGATATGTTATTTCAAGCCACAAGGTCCTTGGGGCGCCTGGGTGGCTCAGTTGGTTAAGAGTCTCCCTTCAACTCAGGTCATGATCCTGGAGTCCCTGGATGGAGTCCCGGGATGGAGTCCCAGGATGGAGTCCCAGTATGGAGCCCTGAGTCAGGCTCCCTGCTCAGCGGGGAGTCTGCTTCTACCTTTCCCTCTGCTCCTCCCCCTGCTTGTGCTCTCACTCGTGCTCTCTCTCTCACTTGCTCACTCTCTCAAATAACTAAAATCTAAAAAAAAAAAAAAAAAAGAAAGCTACAAGGTCCTCAACACAGTGTGAGAAATCTGGGTTGTCTTCCTTCTGCCTGTTAAATCTTCTCTCTTAATAATGATGCAGTAATCCAATTTTAGCTTTCATTTTACTCAGCTCTTGACCAGGCAGTGTGGAATTCAGTTGGCTCACTTGCTTCCCAAGTCCTCGGGCTGAAAAAGTGTTACTGTCAAAGCAAATAACGTGATCTGAAGACTTATGAGGAATTAAAAGCATAAGAAAGAAAACAAAGTCCCACTCTGCCAATATGTCATCTCTCAGTTTTTATTATTAAAAGGGCAGAACATGATTTGCTTTCAATACAAAGTAGAACTTAGAAAAATCTTTTGTAAATAAGGAACGTTCTCAGCTGCTCTTCTGATGACTTTCACGGCTATAGGAATAGCAGGGGATACTGCGCGGAGCGGGAACTGATCAAGGGTTAATGCAAAAGCTTCCTTCTGGTCACCCCGACTCGTCCGTGTTGACTCACAGCTGAAACCACACATAAAGCCAGCATTTATGCAGGCTTCTCCACACCAAATTCTTAGCTTATATTGCCGGCCCACATCATCTCCCTCAAGATATTTGAACCAGAAGAAATATTTTGCTTTAAATCAAGTGGCCCAGATCTCAGCTTAAAACCAGTGATATGCAAAGAGTGGGCAGCCCTTTGCTACATCTGCCTCCCAGCTACCAGAAAAGTAAATACATAGAGCAAATTTTATATCAGGGAGGCGAGTGACATCGATCTCTTAGGAGACAAAAGGTAGACTAGAGAAAAGCTGCTGAAATCGAGCAGGAAATTCCCCCTTCTTACCATGCCCTAGATATCCTCACCCCCTTCCCAAGTTTTTAAAAGTCACCCTATGGTGCAGAAGTCTGAGCTCAGACTTCTCATGTTCTTGTTGTAGCTTCTGACCTTTCAGCTGACCCACTGATAACCCAGCATAAGAGAGATTAACTAACCATATGCTGAAAGGTTTGACCATCCCTTAGGGGGTATTGAACTACACGGAGAACTGTACGTCCTGGCAGGGGAAACACAGTCTAACCCAATTTTCTTACCACTACATGCATTTCATGGGCCTGGGAAAAATGGATCTTCTTACTTGTTTTACCAAACTCCATCAAAACATGACTAGGTGTCGCCCAAACAACTAATCAGACTCTGGATTTTATTGTGGCTCGAGGGGGAAGCAGAAAGATCATTGACATTTTCTTGGCTCTAAAGCTACATTAGGGGACCTTGCAACCCAAACATTCCTCAAGGGATACCAAATGTCACTGTACTTGATGTGGAAAGGGGTATTAACTCAAGAACCCAGATATCCTGATTGTTTTGGAAAACTGATTGACACATTTGAGAGCCGTCATCCACACAGACATCGTGCTAGGCTTGTCCTCAGTACCTTCTTCGAGTTTCGTCAAAGGTATTTGGCTAATTCTCAAAGTCTCCCTTCTAATGCCAGGAAATTTGTATTCAAGAATTGTACGTGTTATCATCAGCAGAGAGCTACTGCTCATCTGAAGGCATGGACTGCTGGGTAACCTCCCTTCCATAGCTGGAGACCTCCAGCACCACGATGTCAAAGAGCCATAGTCTCTTTCTCAAAGCCTCTTGGTCAAGGTACCAAAATTTCCAGTCGTCTCTCCCAACCATATGTGGCACTATCAGTTTCAATCACTTCTCTGCTTTTCCTCCCCACTGCCCCTACTTTGGTTCAGGCCATCATCTTTTCTTTTTTGCATTATCAAAACAACCTGATTTGTTTCGTTTCGTTTGCTTTTGGTAAAAGTAATTGAGATGTAATTTACATATCACAAAATTCACCCCTTTCGTGTGTGCATTTCAATGATTTTTGGTAAGTTCATGGAGTTGTACAACCATCACTACAATCTAGTTTTAATACACTTCCATCACCCCAAAGAGACACCTCTCTACTATGTAGACTTAATCCTTGTTCACACCTCCAGCCCTTGACAACCACTAATCTTTCTGCCTCTATAGATTTACTTTTTCTGGATATTTCATATAAATGGAGTCATACAGTTCATAACCTTTTGTGATTGGCTCCTTTCACTCTGCATAATGTGCTCGAGGCTCCTCCATACAGTAGTATGAATCAGCACTTCATTCCTTTTCATGGCTGAATAATAGTCCACTGTATAGATAGACCATTTTGTTTCTCAATTTACCCACTGATGGACATTTATTGTTTATCACTTTACCCACAGATGGACACTAGAGCTGTTTTCACTTTTGAGTTACTGTGAATTATACTGCTGTGAACATTCATACACAAATCTGCCAATGGAGATAAGTCACATTTCTAGTACTGGAATTATTGGGTTGTACAGCAAATTGTTGCACAGCAGTCTCTTAACTGTTCTACTTATCTCACATCTTGACCCACTGCAACATCTTCTCGCTACCACAGCTAGAATCTTCTGAAAGCGCAAATCTAGAAATTGTTTGACTCCATTACAACGCCCCACAGAAACTTCCCATTGTTTTTAGATTAAAACCAAAGCCTTGCTACATTGTTTATGGAGCCTGGGTGATGTGTTCTCACTTTTGTAGCCTCTAATCCTGTTTCTCCACTTCATCTGGACCCTTCCCCTTCTCTATATGAACCAGACTAAATTTTAGCTTTCTGAACAGGCTTTGAACTCTCAAACCCTTAGCATGGATTTTTCCCTCTACCTAGAACTCTCCTTACTTCTAGGGTGATGGTTAAGAAGGTAATAGTTAAGATCTCCCTTCCATAGCTGGAGATCTCTGTCTTCTGACACAGACCTCCAACACCAGGATCGCTAAGAGTCAGAGTCTGGAGTTAGATATCTGAATTCACCAATTAAAGGTATGTGACACTAGGTAAGTCATGTTCCTGTGTATCAAATTTCCGATGTTTAAACTGGGGAATAATAGATCTTGAGTCATAGGGTCCTTGGAGGGATTGAATGTGCTACAATGTGTGAAGCCCTCAGAACAGTCCTCACTGAAAGTCAGTGAAGGCCAATGAATTCATATTTTGGCTTGGATCTGGCTTCCTTTTTAGAAGCCTTCACTGACCCCTTTATATATGCTTGCTCCTTTAAGTGTTTCCATTATACTTTGCTCTTCTTATTTCATAGTATCATTGCCATCATTTCATCATTTGCTTTTCTGTCTTCCCTTGGCAGTCTCTGAGTTTTGTAATGCAAACTCAGCCACTTCTATCTCTTTGACCACATGCATCTCACAGAGCATTGCTCACAGTAAGTGCTCCTTACAATAGTCACTGAATTGAAAAGCTGCTCTATGTTCTTTATGTTCCATCCATTCTTCTCTTGCTTTGTGTCTCTCCCAGAGAGACGTCCATGGACTGTATCATCCAGACTACTGACCAGTTGCAATTTGGATGGGGTTGGCCAAGAGGAGGATCGCACAAGAGATAGATGGGTGGGTAGAAGATGAAGTCATGGTAATTACCCTTCCCACTTTCTCCCTGCTGTGGTTCTGCCAGTGGTTGTATTCTGCTATGGGAACAGATCCTGTCAGGACATCCCACTGCCATAGCTCTAGTTCTCTCTAGTACCAGAAAGAACATTCCTTTTCCTTGCTCCTTCAGACCTAGGAGTGGTACCAGCAGCTTCCCACTATTGCTGATCCTTTGGTGCCTACTATCTCCTCATCAGTCCTTCAACCCTGTCCAATACTCTGTAAAAAGTTCATTAACGACAATGTAAACTCACTTCAGTGTGCCATCTGCTTCCAATTGGGAACCTAACTGGTACAGTGACTGAGCATAGCCATTATTGCACAATCCGCATTCCTTCTGGGTGGCTTGGGTGGCAGAGAAGAGGCAGGGGACTCTTTACTGTGTTTTGTTGGAGAGGTGGTGGTGGGGAGGAATATGATTTCACTATTGAAATAGCTTGCAATGTTTACAGTTCTTATTTTTATATGTATACATGTCACTTACCATATGCTAGGATATGTTATTGCCAATGGTTTCCATATGGATTGTTTTTAAAGCATTTCACTGGTGGATCTTGCTTTCCAGGGCACTGTGTAGTGAGGACTGGGTAGTAGCACTTAACCTGATTAATGGAAAATCACAGTCCACCCAGAGTGCTAAGACTCTTCAAGTATCATGATTCTTTCCAGTTCCAGCTAATGGTACATTTCCCAAACTATTCTTCCTTGTTCTATTTGAGAAACAATACCGGATATGTGATCCCATAAGTTTCATTAGAGGAATGGGTTGTAGACAGCCAAGTATCAGACTCAGGGAAGATCTACAGGTCCAAAGGCTACATTCCAGACACCTGTGTCTCTTGTATTGATCTGTCAACATTTCTTGAGCACATTCTCCTTACGGATTTGCTCAATTCCCATGAAATAGAAGGCTTGGACTGAACATTCAGATAGTTTACGATAGAACATGGCTTTGTGTCAACTAGGTGTCTTTTTACATATGAAACTTAGAGTTATAAATAATGATCCACAAAAACTTGGCCTTATTATCTAATTTGCATGACTTAAAATGCTTCTCTAATATGACAAAAGCTCAGATTTCAAGAACTCTATTTTGTTGAAGTCATCAAAATTGTCCTAGGCTGAATGTGAGAGGCTACACAGAGGAACTGATGAATTTTTAAAAGTGCATATTTGAAAAAGATAGCTGTATTAGTCTCCTGCTGCTGTTGCCACAAATCACCACAAGCTTAGTGGCTCAAAACAAAACCAGTTTATTATTTTATAGTTTCTGGAGGTCAGAAGTCCAAAATGAGGGGCGCCTGGGTGGCTCAGTGGGCTAAAGCCTCTGCCTTCAGTTCAGTCATGGTCCCAGGGTCCTGGGATTGAGCCCCGAGTCAGGCTCTCTGCTCAGCAGGGAGCCTGCTTCCCCCCTCCCCGCCCACCCGCCTGCCTCTCTGCCTACTTGTGATCTCTTTCTGTCAAACAAATAAATAAAATCTTAAAAAAAAAAGGAGTCCAAAATGAGTCTTCCTGAACTAAAACCAAAGTGTCAGCCAGGCTATGTTCATTCTGGAGGCTCTGGGGGGATTCTGTTTCCTTGTCTCTTCTAGCTTCTAGAAACCGCCCTCATTCCTTGGCTCATGGCCCTTTTTCCACCTTCAAAGCCAGCAAGGGCCAGCCTAGTCTCTCTCACATCACATGGCTGTGACACTGCTTCCATCCTTACATCTCTGCCCCTCCTGCCTCCCTCTTTCACTTATAGGATGCTTCTGATTACATTGAACCTACATGGATTATCCAAGATCATCTCCCCATCTCAAGATCCTTAGCTAAGTCACATCAGCAAAGTCCCTTTTGCCATGTAAGGTAACATATTCATAGGCTTCAGAGATTAGAATGTGGACATCTTTGGAGGCCATTATTCTGCCTGCACAACATCTACTAAATCCTTATTTCAAGTTTTGTAACTCTTTGTCTTTGGTGTTGTAAATAATGTAAAATGGTGGAAATAAAAACTATTCTATGAGCGTTTTTAGTTTTTCCTAAGATTGTTAAAAATAAAAAAACCAAAAAACCAAAACCCTAGGTACATTCTGTTGCTTTGGGGTCTACATATTAAATAAGAATAAAAATAACCACTTTAAAGTGTTTAAATTGTTGAATTTTAAGTTATGAATACTGGTAAAATTACTGATGTAAAGAAAGTGCTCAAAATCGTCTCCTATTCATTGCATACCATTTTTATACGTATCATTTTCCCTGAGTTAGGAAACAAATATTTCAGTTGTTATAATTATAACTGTTTTGGTTTCAGATGTCATTTTGTGATTTGGAAAAGCTCCATGAAATAATTTCATAGTTTGTATCCTCTCATCTTCAAAATTAATACAGAGGAAACACATTTTTTGAGCCTAAATATAATTTTTACTTGAGTGCTTTTTGGGTTTGGCATTCTACAACATAGGAACTAGAAACATTTTTTGGTTTCTGTGGTAAAAGCTAGGAATTCTTCCCCTCATTCGCAAGCCAACCATCATACGTGATTATCCATTTCAGCAACTGAGAAGGTAAGTAGGAAGATTTGAAGATGGTCAGGTTGTTCTTCTTGGCACTGTAAAGGTACCATAATCATGTCATCGTATTGAGGAGAATGAAGTAAATGGTTACTCAACCAAATTATATTAATGTTATGATTATATCAATCAAAAGCTTAACAGATTGCCAGGTCAAGGGACAAGGGTGGTGTAAACACACAGGGCATCTGCTTTTGTGGTGTTTAGATTCTAAGGGAGGATAAGAGGGAAATAATACACTGATAGATAAATAAGCAAATACACAAACAATATAGTTTCAAGAGGGGTAAAAGCTCTGGTGATAGTGATGCGCTGGGCTCTGTTTGTGTCAGAAGGGATGCTACTCTACGGAAGGATGTCTCTGGAGAGGGGATGTTTGAGCTGTCATTTGATGATAAAGAGCTCATGCTGTAGGTTCTCAAGAGACCAAATGACCGTGGCCCCTCTCTTCAGCTTCAAAGTGGGGTATGGGTACTACTGAGGGTGGGCAAGATAGTCAATAGGAGTACAGGAAGAAAGGATTAGAACCTATATTTGCATTTATTTTTAATCTAGAAAATAAATTATTTTGCCAATATTTAAATATTTTACACTGGCACCCTACCCATGGATCCTACAACCGATAGTCATGTGGAGTATTACAATGCACTGCCTTTTGTAAGAACCTAGCTAAGTGAATTTAAGGATTATATTATCTAAGTTTAACTAGAATAAACCTCAAATAATGGACCAATGGCTTCAAAATTTGTCTGTAAGGAAACAACAGGTTGAGGTAATACTATCCTTGCAATCTCAAGTCCCTTAAGATTGAGAAAATGTCAGAAGCAACCCTTTTCCTCTGCCAACTAGGCCATCATCAGCCACTTTACAACTCTATTCATAGCCGAAGAGAACTCAGCCACAAATATTTAATATTATCAAGAAATCCATTTAAACATGAATTGACAACCACTTCCATTATAGATAAACCTTACCTAGCCTTTCCATAGGATGAAGCCATATGTGCCTTCCCACAGGCTGAAGACATCAGAGTGAACAATATATTTTTAAAAATAATGTATTTATTTATTTGACACAGAGGAGAGAGAGCGAGCGAGCACAAGTTGGGGGGCATCAGGTAAAGGGAGAAGCAGGCTCTCGCTGTGCAAGAAGCCCAATGTGGAGCTCGATCCCAGGACTCTGCGATCATGACCTGAGCCAAAGGCAGAAGGTTGTTCACCCACTGAGCCACCCTGGCGCCTCATGAACAACACATTTACTTACTTCATTGTTATTCCATTAGGTATATTTTATAATATACAAAAAGGATAGTTCCTGAGTCATATATATAATTTATAAGTTGACATACCTATATTTAGGATCCATGTGCATTTATTTTTACTTCTAGGCTTGTATAATCAAACATGCTTTGTGATCACTGTTCTAAACTATTCAATAGTTTATGGCCCTTGTCAGCAACTGTCAGCAGTCATGTATGGGACAACCCAGCTCTGAACTCTGAAACAGATTTTCAAGATGGTGTGAAGTTTTGAGTATAATTAAGGTGCCAAGAATCACATAATCCAGCAGAATCTGGGCGGAGTGGCAATTCTCTAGTGCATTGGAAGGAACATTCCAGTTCTAGCTAGAAGCAGCAGGGAATCTGAGCTGATACCTGAAGCAGCACCACAATTTGGGCCTTAGGTTCATACAGGATATTGGCCAAGTTCCTCTGCAAATCCATTCCTCCAAAACAGAGTTTCATGTGAGTGAGCATGTGTATGTGCATGTGTGCATGTGCACTAACGTGACACCAAACAAGATTTCCTTCGGTCCCTTGTGATTTCATCAAACACTTTGAGAGGCTTTGATGCGCGCCTTATCTTCACGCTGGATAAATATTTCATAGAAGAGACCGTTACTTGCTTTAGTCAATGGCAAGAAAATCCCAAATACAACTATGGGCACATTTCAACCTAAAAGACCTAATGTAATTTTTTTTTAAGGTCTACCTTAGATGGTCAGATTGCTTTTTTAAATTTATTTAGTTTTTTTAAATCAGCTACTTAACATAGGGCATGTTATTAGTTTCAGAGGTAGAGTTTAGTGCACTCGGCATCAGGGAGGTACAAATCACAACCACAAACAGTTAAATATATTTTTAAAGTGACTGTGTGGCATTGATGAAATAATTTGCCATTTTGTTTGTCCTTAAGCACAAGCATTAAATGCATTAAGCTTTCAGATGCTTGAGCATAACCAGCCACCTGTGGGAAAAAGCAACGGGCAATCTGTAAGGATTTGTTGGTGATTAGCTGGGGGGACATTTCAACCAACACGGCAGAATGCATTCCCGGGAGAAAGAGGACAGTAGAAATTCAAAGGTGCTCCAGGCTGTCCATGTCCTATATTCCGCATTTATCACAGTAATAACTGTCCTGTCATCAGATTGTTCTCTCGCTCCCTTCTCCTGCTCCCTTTGTCCCCCTCTCCAGCAAGGCACACACACCCACTTCTCGGAACACAGACACTCATCCCAGAAGCAGGAGCAGGGTAGAGTCACCTAAGGCTCAGCCAACAATCAGTATTTTAAGAGATTCTTCACTCTCATTTTTATCTCTATCTGTGCCTTCTCAGGCTTTGAAGTATAATATTACGTGAAGAACATTAATAAAAGCATTTTGTATATGTAAATAGATGCATGCACGCATGCATGAGTTGGGAGATGAGGGAACGGGCTGTCACAGAAAACTCTTTCCCTTTGTGTGGAAAAGAAGATAGGGTCAAAGCTTCTTGAATTTCTAAACAAATACTACTTGAGGGCCCTGTGTCAGGCACATGAGACTTAGGAAAGAGGCTACGGATCCACAAAGACTCTGCATTTGGGCTTGATTATTTGTTCCTTGGGAAATCTCTTCTACCCCTTTCTCATTTTTACCAAATCTATCCCGAAGGTAGATTCTGGATTTAAGGTTCAGGGAATCTGCGAGCTCCAAATCTATTTTAATTAAAGCATTTTCAGTTCTAAGCCATTTGGGAGTCGGTGACAAACCAGCCCCTGAGAGGGGTGGCCAGTTTAGAGCGGGACCCTGCCCATCTGATCAGCTTTGAGAAAGAATGGGTTGGGGAGAGAGCCTCCCAATCGCTTTGGCAGACACTTTCTCCTCTCCAGAGACCTGACTTAGTCACTTCAATCTTTAAATACTGAGGTCCTGGAGAGGACAATGTCCCAGGGGGCCTTGAAATTCTGATGGCCTAAAGCAAAAGCTCAAAAACCCAGGCACCATGCCCCACTTCCCCGCGTCATCACAATAAACATGTACCACAACAGGATGGTTTAATTCACTGGGTGTTATACGCAAACAATGAATCATGAGACAGCACATCAAAAACTAATGATGTACTGTATGGTGTCTAACTAACATAATAAAAATTAAAGAAAATTCATTTTCCATGTGGAAGATTTTATTAAGTTCTTTCCTGCAGCTGCAGTTTATGACGAGGGTAACCCAAAACACATGACCACACGATAAAACAATGTAATGCAGTGCTTCAGGAATTCTGAGTGGACGGAAGGTTGAAAAAGCAATCCTTTGTGTAAATAAGACCTAGCTTCCCATAATGGCCGATGCTTGTAGATTTTAAAATGCAAAGAAACATGTACTTTCCCCAGAATGTCCTTCTCAGCATAATAAACATGATTCCAAACTCAAATACTGTCAGGTGAAGAGCTTGGATGTCAATCATCCTCCAGCACCATCTATTTGGAAGCAAATAGAAATCTGGAAATCTCTGGAGGGGCATTTTTCTTCTTTATGAAAGTAAATTAAAAAAAGATTCCAGCATTTCTCTTCTTCTTGATCTTGGGGTCAGGTTACCATCCAACTTCCTTCCTTCTGCTGTTGGCCCAAGTGGAAGCAACTTCTTAGATGACTTTCGCAAGTTCCTCCTTCCTTGTAGCCGATGGCCTCTTCTCTGATCGGTCTAGATAGCTGCTCCCTTCACCACCACCAGTGATCTGCTCCAGCAGTTAGGAAATCTTGCAGAATGTTTTTCCTTGCTCACAAGTATAACCCTCTCATAATGCATGAAATATTGAGAGATGGAGGGGCATTTGGGGAAATATTTTGGATGATATTCGGGATTGAACTAAGCATGAAATGGTGTGATTTACTGAAAAGAGGATATGCCTTTTACTTCGAAGCCTTGATCACCTGTCATTCACCAGCTGGTTGATTTTAGCCATTCTGACAGGTATGAGGTGAGACCTCATTGTAATTTTGATTTGCATTTCCCTGATGATCAGTGACATTGAGCATCTTTACATATGTCTGGTGGCCAGCCGGATGTCTTCTTTGGAAAAATGTCTATTTGTGTCTTTTGCCCATTTCTTACATTAGATTATTCATTTTGGGGGTGTTGAGTTTGATGAGTTCTTTATATATTTTGGATACTAACCCTTTATCACATATGTCATCTGCAAATATCTTCTCCCATTCTGTAGACTGCCTTTCAGTTTTGTTGATTATTTCCTTTGCTGTGCAGACATTTTTTATTTTGATGAAGTCCCAATAGTTTATTTTTGGTTTTGTTTCCCTTGCTTCAGCAGACATGTCTAGAACGAAGTTGCTATGGCCAATATCAAAAAGGTTACTGCCTGTGTTCTTCTCTGGGATTTACATGGTTTTAGGTCTCACATTTAGGTCTTTAATCCATTTTGAATTTATTTTGTGCTTGGTTTAAGAAAGTGGTCCAGTGCGCCTGGGGGGCACAGTGGGTTAAGCCTCTGCCTTCCGCTCAGGTCATGATCCCAGGGTCCTGGGATTGAGTCCCGCATCGGGCTCTCTGCTCAGCAGGGGGCCTGCTTCCCTCTCTTTCTCTGTCTGCCTCTCTGCCTACTTGTGATCTCTCTCTCTCTCTCTCTGTCAAATAAATAAATAAATAAAAATCTTTAAAAAAAAAAAAGTGGTCCAGTTTCATTCTTTTGCATATTGTCGTCCAGTTTCCCCAGCACCATTTGCTGAAAAGACATTCTTTTTTCCCAATGGATATTCTTTCTTGCTTTGTTGAAGATCTATAGTTGTGGGTCCATTTCTTGGTTTAGTATTCTGCTCTATTGATCTAGGTCTCTATTTTTTGTGTGTGCCAGTACCATACTGATTCGATCACAACAACTTTGTAGTATTACTTGAAGTCTGGAATTGTGATGCCTCTAGGTTTGTTTTTCTTTTTCAAGGTAGTTTTGGCTATTAAGGGTCTTTTGTGGTTTCACACAAATTTTAGGATTGTTTGTTCTAGCTCTGTGAAAAATGCTGTTGGTATTTTGATAGGGACTGCATTAAACATGTAGGTTACTTTGGGTAATATAGACATCTTAAGAATATTCGTTCTTGGGGCACCTTGGTGGCTCAGTTAGATAAGTGTCTGCCTTGGCCTCAGGTCATGATCCCAGGGTCCTGGGATTGAGCCCTGCATTGGGCTCCCTGCTCAGTGGGGAGGCTGCTTCTCCCTCTCCTTCTGCTGCTCCCCCTGTTTGTGCTCACTCACTCTCTCTGTCAAATAAAGTAATAAAATATTAAAAAAGAATATTTGTTCTTTCAATCCATGAGCTTGAATGTCTTCCCATTTATTTGTGTCACCTTCACTTTCTTCCATCAGTGTTTTATAGCTTTCAGAGTACAGGTCTTTCCCCTCTTTAGTTAGGTTTATTCTTAGGTATATCTTGTTGTTTTTGGTGCAATTATAAATGAGACTGATTCCTTAATTTCTCTTTCTGCTGATTCATTATTGGTGTATAGAAATGCAACAGACTCCTCTACATTGATTTTATATCCTGTGACTTTGCTGAATTTACTTATCAGTTCTAGCAGTTTTTGATGGAGTCTTCTGGGTTTTCTATGTAGAGTATCATGTCATCTGCAGATATTGAAATTTGTATTTCCTCCTTTCTGATCTGGATGCTTTTTATTTCTTTTTGTTGTCTGATTGCTGTGGCTAGGACTTTCAGTACTATGTTAAATAACAGTGGTGAGAGTGGACATTCCTGTTGTCTTCTTCCTGATCGGAGAGGAAAAGCTCTCAGTTTTTCCCCATTTAGGATGATATTAGCTTTGGGTTTTTCATAAAAGCTCTGTTTTTCCCCATTTAGGATGATACTAGCTGTGGGTTTTTCATATATGACCCTTATTATGTTGAGGTATGTTCCCTTTAAACCTACTTTGTTGAAAGTTTTTATCATGAATGGATTTTATACTTTGTCAATGCTTTTTCTGCATCTACTGACACAATCATATGGTTCTTATCTTTTCTTTTATTAATATGGTGTATCACATTGATTTATAAATATTGAACCACCCTTCAACTCAGGAATAAATCCCACTTGATCTTGGTGAATGATTTTTTTTAATGTATTGTTGGATTCAGTTTTCTAGTATTTTATTGAAAATTTTTGCATCCATGTTCATCAGGGGTATTAGCGTCTAGCTCTCTTTTTTTAGTGGAGTCTTTATCTGGTTTTGGTATCAGGGTAATGCTGGTCTCATAGGGCGAATGTGGAAGTTTTCCTTCTTTTTCCATTTTTTTGGAACAGTTTGAGAAGAATAGGTACTAACTCTTCTTTAAGTGTTTCGTAGAATTTGCCTGTGAAGTCATCTGGCCCTGGACTTTTCTTTTTTGGGAATTTTTTGATCACTGATCCAATTCCTTTGCTGGTTATCAGTCTATTCGTTTTCTATTTCTTCTTGTTTCAGTTCTGGTAGTTTATATATTTCTAGGAATTTATTCATTTCTTTCAGTCTGTCCAATTGGTTGGCATATAGTCTTTCATAGTATTGTCTTATAATTGTATTTCTGTGGTGTTGGCTCTTATTTCTCCTCTCTCTTTATGATTTTATTTATTTGGGTCTTTTCTCTTTACTTTTTGATAATTCTGGCTAGAAGTTTATCAATTTTGTTTATTTTCTCAAAGAACCAGCTCCTGGTTTCATTGATCTGTTCTACTGTTTTGTTTTGTTTTAGTTTCTATATCATTTATTTCTGCTATAATCTTTATTATTTCCTTCCTTCTGCTGGCTTTAGGCTTTGTTTGTTGTTCTTTTTCTAGCTCCTTTAGGTGTAAGGTTAGGTTGTTTCTTTGAGATTTTTCTTGCTTTTTGAGGTAGGCCTGTATTGCTATATACTTTCCTATTGGAACAACTTTGATGCATCCCAAAGGTTTTGGACTGTTGCATTTTCACTTTTATTTGTTTCCATGTATTTTTTAAATTTCTTTTTTGATTTCCTGGTTGACCTATTCCTTGTTCAGTAGCATGCTGTTTAACTTCCATTTACTTTTGGTCTTTCCAAATTTTTTCCTGTGCTTGACTTCTAGTTTCACAGTGTTGTAGTCAGAAAAGGCGCATGGTATGATTTCAATCTTTTTCTATTTGTTGAGGCCTTTTTTGTGACTTAATATGTGATGTATTTGGGAGAATGTTCCATGTGCACTTGAAAAGAATGCATGTTCTGCTGTTTCTGGACGGAATGTTCTGAATATATTTGTTAAGTCCATCCGTTTCAGTGTATCATTCAAAGCCATTGCTTCCTTGTTGGTTTTCTGTTTAGATGATCTGTCCATAGATATAAGTGGGGGTTGTGTTATTATTAATTAGTTCCTTAAGTTTTGTCATTGTTTTTTATATTTGGGTGCTCCCATGTTTAGTGTTTAAATATTCACAATTGTTATATTTTCCTGTTGGATTATCCCCTTTTATGATTATAGAATGCCCTTCTTTGTCTCTTTTTATAATCTTTGTTTTAAAGTCTAGTTTGTCTGATAAAGGTATTGCTACTACAGCTTTCTTTTGACACCCATTTGCATAATAAATATTTCTCCACCCTCTCATTTTCAATATGCAGGTGTCTTTAGGTCTCCATTGAGTCTCCTGTAGGCAACATATAGACGGATCTTGTTTTTTAATCCATTCTGATACCTTATGTCTTTTGATTGGAGCATTTAGCTTGTTTAGACTCAATGTAATTATTGATAGATATGTATTTATTGCCATTTTATTATTTGTTTTGTTGTTGTTTCTGGAGGTTTTCTCTGATCCTTTCTTGTCTTTGTCATTTTTGGTCTCTCCTCTGTGCTCAAAGAGTCCTCTTTTTTTTTTTTTTTTAAAGATTTTATTTTTTCATTTGACAGAGATCACAAGTAGGCAGAGAAGCAGGCAGAGAGAGAGAGGAGGAAGCAGGCTCCCCACTGAGCAGAGAGCCCGATGTGGGGCTTGATCCCAGGACCCCGGGATCATGACCTGAGCCGAAGGCAGAGGCTTTAACCCACTGAGCCACCCAGGCGCCCCAAAGAGTCCTCTTTAATATTTCTTTCAGGGCTGGTTTTGTGGTCATGAACTCTTTCATGGTTTTTGTCTGTCTAGGAAACTCTATGTCTCCTCAATTTGGAATGATAGCCTTGCTGGGTAGAGTATTCTTGGCTGCAGATTTTTCCCATTCAGCACTTTGAATATATCATGACACCCCCTTCTGTTTTGCCAAGTTTCTGTTGAGAAATCTTTAGCTAGCGTTATGGATTTTCTCTTGTAAGTTATGGACTTTTTTTTGTCTTGCTGTTTTTAAGTTTTTTCTTTATTGCTGTATTTTGCAAATGTAATTAAAATATGCCTTGGTGTTGGTCTACTTTTGTTGATTTTGATGGGAGTCTCTATGCCTCTTGGATCTAGATGTCTGTTTCCTTCCCCAGATTAGGGAAGTGTCCTGCTATTATTTCCGGAAATACATTTTCTGACCGCTTTTCTCTCTCCTCTTCTGGGACTCCTACAAAACAAATGTGACTACATTTGATAGTCACTGAGTTCCATAAGTCTATTCTCCTGTTACATAATTCTTTGTATCTTTTGTTCAGTTTCAGTATTTTCCATTATTTTGTCTTCTAGGTCACTATATCATGCTTCTGCTTCTCCCGACCTCCTGTTCATTGCATCAAGCCTGTTTCCAATCTTGTTTATTGCATTTTTCATCTCTGATTCTTTTTTAACTCATTTATCTCTGTTAAGGGTCTCACTAATGTCTTCCATTCTTCTCTCAAGACCAGTGAGTATCCTTATAATTGCTGCTTTTTCTAGTAGGCATGTTATTTGTATCAGTTTCACTTAGATCTCTGGCCACGACCTCATCTTGTTCTTTCATTTGGGATACATTCCTCCATCTTTGCATTTTGTCTAAGTCTCTGCCTTCTTCTCTGTGTTAGAAAAGCCAGTTATTACTCCTGCTTCTGAAAGTAATGGCCTTAAGGAGAAGAGGTCATGTAGTGCCCAGGGCCTGGAACATCAGGGAGTGTCTCTGGTGTGTGCTGTGTGTGCTCTGCTATTGTGTTTTGGCTGCCTATCCTTCAGGCTAGTCATCTGCACAGGCTCTCCTTGTTTGCTGTGGGTAGTGTTTTATCCCTGGCCTGAATGTGGCAAATTTTAAGTTGGTGTGTTCTGGTCTGCTTGTGAAATGAGACCTGACACCAACTCCACCATAACTGAGGCCCTGAAAGACTCTCTGGTTTGGAGACATGGTGTGGGCAGGGGTTTGTGCTGGTCCTCTGGGGGGAGGGGCCCACCACACTGGGACTTAGGCAAGCTTGATTGAGAAGGGCAGTCCTGTCAGGGCAGGGTCTGTGGCTTGCTGTAAACAAGTTAGGCAGCCAGCTTCGGTGCTGTGCTGCTTCCCACAGGTAGGTCTGTGTTTATGCTGATGGGGATGGGGGATGGAAATGCTGCCAGCCAGCTTCTTTGTTTCCAGAGAGGGAGCTCTGGGAATTCTGCCTCTCAGGGAGGTGCTCTGAGGAAAGCAAATAATCCTCCCCCCCCAACCCCCATGTGCCTCAGGCACTCTTCAGATCACTGTTTCCACAGTCTGCTCCTGGGTTTTCTGCCTGCCTTCTCTCCAGGAACAGTGCATTGCCCTCCAGGCTCTCCGCTCTCTCCCAACTAAGCCTGCTGACCTTTAAAGCACCAGGCTTTAAGCCCTGCTGGTTGCAAGAACTCATTTAGCTATGGGGATATGGGGATATGTCCTCCTTGTGCGTTCCCCTGTGTGCTCCTTTTTCTCTGCCACTATGGCTCCCTCCCCTCCACAGGACCCAAGATCTATTTCTCCTCTAAATCACATCTCTGCATTTCTTACCTTCTTTGATATGGCCCCTTCTCTCCCTTTAATTGTGGAATTTGTTCTTTCAGTCTTTGGGTGAATTTTGCGGGTATTTAGGATGATTCGATAGTTATCCAGTTGTGTTTGTAGGACAAGATAAGCCTAGGGTCCTCCTACTCTGCCACCATCCTCTCCTCTCTTTCTTCTTCAAGACCAAATTTACCTTAGATCCTGGAGGATGACTCCAAGGTGGAGAGACCACGTGGGCCGTCAATCCATCAGATCCCAGCTCACTATTTTTGCCTGCCTTTGCTTTCATTCTGGTGGAACAGATTTCTGTTCATGCATATCTGGGTCTCCTCTCCCTTAGAACTATGGGAGGATATTCACTTAACAAACCTTCTTGACATTGGAGAGTCACGTAACTAGTAATGGCCAATAGCCTGTTGGCAGAAGTAACCTATGTCATTTTCCAGCTGGGGAATTTCATTGCCATTGTGAGACCCTGCAGCACTCTCTTTCCATTGCTGTCATGACAGGTGATGTTCCATATGTTGGTATCACTATTAGCCTGGACTCCAGAGGTAGAATGACATAGAGAAGCACCTCTTACAGACAACTGCTCTTTATCAAGTGTGATTAAAAAAAAATAAACCTTATTGTGTTAGATGACTAGGATTTGGGGGTTGGTTGTTAACGCAGCATAATCTGTGCTATCCCAACTAGCATCTTACTTCATTTCATGATTTTAAACTTGACCCACCTATAGTCCTCTGGGTTGGCCATCTGCACCACTTTATCCACATATATCATATTCATCAGCATCCTCATGCTTATTTGAGACAATAAAGGGAGGCAAGGGGCTCATAATTCTTTTCTTTTCCTCTGAGCCTCCCACTAACATATGAAGCTATGACACAAACCATGACAAACCATAGTGAGTTCTATATTTAACTCACATTCTCTCTTTCTCTCTGAGAGATAGATTTGACATGGAACTCAACTATCAAAAAATTAACTGATGAGAATATACACAATACTCAGAGTTCCAATGTCTCTTTATAAATGAAGCAAACCACCATCATCTTAGGTTTCCTCTTGCTGCTCTGTAAAGCAAGGACAAGAATGATATTTCCCAAGGTGGTTATGAGAATGAGTGTGTGTGGGTGTGTGGGGGAGTGTTAGGGGAAATGTGGTATATTTTGCATAAAGTGAGCTATAATCGAAAAAGGCACTCTATTCCAAGGGAGCAGTCAGGAGAACTACAGACCTCCAGAGCATGCTAGAATCTGTTTCCTATTTTCCCACGTTTATTACATGCTAAACTATTTGGGTCCCCCTTCCCCATTGAGATATTTGGCCCTAGCAAAACATGGGATTGCTACACTTATTTACTGATTTAAGAATAGTAGCCAATCCAATAATAATAAGATCATTCTTATATCAGCCTGAGGGGTCATACAAATTGTGTTTCTGCAAATACTAAATGTTTTAATTTTTAACTTTTCCTTATTTTGTTTATAAAAAAACTAGTCACTTTTCATTAAAACATTCATATATTTACACAATGATCAGACAATAATTCAGTCTTATAAAAGGATATGCAGGGAAAACCACATTTCATTTTTACCCCCCTTCCCCTGTATCCAGGTTGCAGTCCTCCCCAGAAGCAACTCTTGCTATTATGTAGTCTATGCATACACAAATATAATACATAGTGTATACAATTACAAAATCTGCTCCTGCCCCATATTTACCAACATAACTGGGAGCAGAGTGCACACTGCTCTTAACATTCTCTAGGCCATTATTTCTCTTCAGTCCTCATGGACTTACTCATTTTTCCCCTAATAGTTAAATATCTCATCACACTTTGGGACTTGACTTGATGGCACACTTGGCCAAATGCTGGAGGCATGGAGGAGGGTCTAGTTCAAAATCCTAAGATGCAGTAGAATATCCATTCTGGTAGTGCAGGCTATGCCGCATTAACAGACAATCCCCAGATGATGGACATTTATGTTGTTTTCAGTCTAAGTCTACTGCAATGTCATGAAGATCTTGTTTTACCTTTGCATACATGTGCAAGGATATCTAAAGAATATAGTCAAGTGATAAAGTTGCAGACATAAAACATATGTACATTTAAAAATTTTTTTAATAAACTTTATTCATATATAATCAAAAGTATGAAATTTATACACAAATTTAAAGTGTGAAGTGTGTGTGCCTGTGTTACCACCAACACAATTAAAAAACAGAATCTTCCTGTTTCAATAATCTTTATTATTATTGAGGAAAGGTGAGGCCAAGATCAGGAGGAAAGGGTGGCTTATTACACTCACAGTTCCCAAGAGAGGGAATACATGTCATGCCACGGGGGAGCCACAGGGGGAATCACCAAGGGTGAGGTAGCAAAATCAGTGAACAAGAGTGCAACAGTGTGTCCAAGCCTAAATTGTGTTTTTTGCAGGAAGCACGGGGTGGGGGGCAGGGAGTGACCTTTATTGGTTATTACAGAGGACGGTGTAGACTGTGGATTGGTTGGTTTGTATTTGAGATGACTCAAATCAGGCTGTCAGGAACAAGGTATGTCTGGCATCTGCATAGAGGGTAGATGGTAAAGCATCAAGTTTACTGAATCTAGGAATATGGCTAATACAATTTCCATTACTGAAACAGTTCCCTCACAATTTTTTGCAGAAAATCCACGCCAACCTCTGGTTCCAGGTGACCACTTATCTGTTTCCTATCACCACAGTTTGTTTTGCCGGTTCTAGAATTTCATAGAAAGGGGATCAAACAATGTGCATACCTTTGTGCCTGACTCCTGTTGCTCAGGATGATATTTCTGAAAATCATTCATGCTGTTTTGTATATCGATGGTTCTTTATTTTTATTGCTTAGCAGTGTTCCATTATATGGATATATTACGATTTGTCTATTCATTCATCTCTGATAGATGTTTGAGTTATTTTTAGTTTGGGGTTATTATGAATATTGCTTCTTTAAATATTCTTTCAAATGTTTTTCATGGGCACAGACGTACATCTCTCTTGGGAAAATGATCAGGGGTGGAGTTTCTAGGCGTATGTCCAACTTTATAAGAGGCTGCCAAGTTTTGCCAAGTGGTTGTGCCATTTTTTACTCATGGCAGAATATGAGAGTTCCAGTTGCTTCACAATCATGCCACTACTTTATATGGTCAGATGGCATGTACGAATACTGTTATGCAAATGTGTAGCAGACACTGCAAGGTGCCTGAATCAACAACTGCTCCCACCTTCTTTCTCTCTTACTTCCCGTTCCAGTTTCCCCTGAGTTATGTGTGTTCAACATCTCACAGTTCCAGCCAGTAGGGTGTAAATGAATGTCTGCTGGGACCTCTCTTGGTAAGCTTTTATTTACTTAATGAAGGGACAGATGTGCCAGCGCTGATCCCACCCCTCGTCCTCACTCCTTACTACTTGATTGCAGACATGGTTCCTGTTGCTGTGGTAGGCATCTTGCCACCCCACAACCCCCCAAAACAGCAGCCACCTACCTTCAAGCTTCAAATTATGTGAGAAAAGTAAACATGGACTTATTTAAGCCATTGTGCTCCATGTATTGTCTTATTTGCAAAATAGCAGACTAACATGTCTCACACTCTTTATTGTTCATTTAAGTGATACCGAACAGGATTGCCAGTCGACATGTCTAATTTGAGAATCCTTGTTTCCCTACATTTCTCCTAACACACGGTATAATTTAAATCTTTAATATTTTGTTGTTTTAATATATATTCACTTAAACATGGCTGAAGTGGGAACTTTGTTTGCTTACAAGATATTCATTGTTGTTTTTTTTTTTTCTGTGACTTGCCCATATATGTCTCTTGGATATTCATTTGTAAAAACTCTTTATATCTTAATAAAATCAGCTCCTCACCTGTTGTATTTGTCATGTGTTTCTCAACTTTGTGTATGGTAGGTTTTTTGCAGGTCAGAAATTTTTAGTTTTTACATAATGTATTTTGAAGGGAAGATGTCCTATATTCAAATGCTATTTTGCGGGGCACCTGGGTGGCTCACTTGGGTAAGTGGCTGCCTTTGGCTTGGGTCATGATCCCAGGGTCCTGGGATCGAGCCCCACATGGAGGAGTCTGCTTCTCTTTCTCCCTCTGCCCCTCTCTGCTGCTCATGCACACACTCACTCTCTCAAATAGATAAATAAAATCTTTTAAAAAATGCTATTTTGCTCCTTACTAGTTCTCTGATCCAGGGGCTATTCCACACTCAATTATCCGTCTTTAATATATTTTGTACATATCTAAGTTGCGCTGGATTTGAATCCAGGTGTACCTTACTCTGAAACTCATGATCATTTTACTATGCATCGGATTACTTCAAATCCTACAATTACAGGGTGTCTTGGCCCACTAGCATGCACAGTACTTAGGTCATCACTCTAAGGGAAGTCAAACCCAGAGTCACAGAGAATTCCTTAATTATGAGTACCTCCAATCTTTGTGAAAATGTACCCCTTTGCCTTCATCTGTAGGTGAACAGATGAACAGATATGTAGGCCACCTTTCTAAGAGAAATCATACCTAAAGCACTGAAAAAAAAACTGGCTTTATTTGGTTTAAGAAAAGGTACTCATACTTCCAATCTTCTCTAAAAATGTGACTCCTCTATGATTTCATATGTAGGATACGTATAGCTATGTTGTAGGTCCAAGTTGGTCTCCCAAGATCAAATCATATCACTTTTCTGATGATCTCTACTAAAATAATTTGTTTTAGTTCATGAAATCTTCCAATGCCATTATCAATTGAGCCCCAATATATTATCAACAATTTAAATTATTATTAACATAAAAATTTAAGGACCATGGACAATCAGCTTAGTGTGGGCTTGTCTTTCCCTCTATGGCTCTATAAGGGTGGGCATTTCATTTTTTAAAAACCTACATGAAATTAGAATTTTACAGTGCATGCCAAACAAAATCAGCCTTTTCCTCAATCCCATTTCCATCTCAGACTGTGATTTTGCTTTGGCTTACATTTTAATAAAGTTGGCATTTTTACCTCTTCTGCATCTGGAAATTCCCAATTGGCTTTGTCACATTGTGAACTGAAATAGTAATTCAGTTGGACTGAATTTGCTTTAAGGAGTAAGCCACCACTTTTTAGTTTTTTCTCCCTTATGATTTATTGATTTGCAAGATGTGCCATGAAATACATACATATGTATGTATATATATATATCTATACATACATGTGTGTATGGATACACATGCACCCACACAAACTAAAGTTAAAAAAGAAGAAATTTCATGCATGCTTTGGTTCATTGTTAATCTGATTTCTTCATTTAGGGCAGCTCTAAGGAGTTAGAAGCTGAGTAACAGCAAATTCAAATTCAAGAGAGAAGACAATAATAATATATATGTAGATTGTTGAAAACACAAGTGTTTCCATCTCTTTATTGCTTTTGGAAAATAAGCAGTATTTTTAAATGTGTTCAGTATTTAATTTTATGAAGAACGTATTCTGATAAATCAATAACTATAGGTAAAGCCACTAGATATCCTACACCATTGTTAATCTTAAACGTTTGAAATAATGTGACAGTAATCAAAGATGCTTTTTCACCACCTTGGAAAGTAAACAGGAAACGAATTTGCCAGCTAAGAATGGCCACCCTGCTGAAACTTTCTTCTTTTGTTTGAGGATAATAGCAGGGTAGGGTGACCAACTGCCCCATTTACCCAGAACTGGGGAGGTTCCCAAGGTGTGGGACTTTCAGTGCCCAGAAAAGTCCTGGGAACTCATGAGTTGGTTACCCTAGATCAGGGAAACCTGTCAAGGGTGTTGCAAACTGCACCCATCTGGGTCTGATATTGGAACACATGACCATCCTTCATGTGCCCAGAACTGAGATCATTCCTGGAAATGCTCGCAGTATCTAATGGGAGAAAAAATCCTGAAACCACAATAAAACCTTAAATGTTTTAAAAGTTTAAAATGAGTGCTGTATATAGTTTAATATCTCCAGAGTAATCAGGATATTGATATAAACACAGTATATTCTAAAACAAATTCCATTAAAGAAAACCAACCCTCCCTAAGATATATGTCAAGTCTGAGATGCACATGAACTTAGTGATTTGCTACGAGGGGAAGAAGGATATTTACAGTACGGGTGAAAGTGTGATTTTAGGTCCAGAAAGGAATTTATAAAATAGCTACTTTTATCATTGTGACCACTGAATTCTCCAAGATAATGGAATGCCCACTTAATATGAAAAAAGTCACCAGTGGCTGATATTCTGGTAGTAACTTTCAAAAAAGCTATACCTGAATCTACCACCATTGTCCACACTCAGCTATGCCCAGAATTAGGGAGCATGGCTAAATGCATCTCATGGGAAGCAAGGACCTCTGAAAAGGAGATACAGTTGACCATTGAACAACACGAGGGTTAGGGGTACCAAACCCCTGGTGCAATAAAAAATCTGTATATAACTTTTGATTCCCCTAATCATTAACTACTGATAGACTACTACTGACCAGAAGTTTTACCAATAACAGTCAATTAACACATACTGTGTATGCTCTATGTATTACATACTGTATTCTTACAGTAAAGTAAGCTAAAGAAAAGAAAAAGTAAGGTAGAGAAAAGAAACAGTTATTAAGAGAATCATAATGGAATTATATCTACAATACTGTCCTGTATTTCTTGAAATAGAAATCTGTGTATAAGTGGAGTACAAACGCAGTACAAACCCATGTTGTTCAATGGTCAACTCTACTTACACTCAAAAATTACTTGTTAAAAACCTGAAAAACAACTAGACACCTCTCTTACCTCTCCTTCACAATTGACCATTACACAGGAAGTGTTTGGGTTGAGACCTTTCCCATCTCCTTGTGGCACTGCTTAACAGAGTGCACAGATGAGGAATGAGAGGGAAACTGGCTGGACTTTTCCCATTCTGCTCTACGAGAAGAATCAGGGTACAACCCAGATGTCAGCCTGCCATGCTTTCCCTTTTGATCATCATGAAATCGTTGGTATCTCTGTCCCAGCTGCTCTAGAGACCCTCCAAGGATGCCTAGGGGTTGGTGATGCTTGGAGTTCTCCTTTTTTCTGACTCCCCAGTTCTGCTTTGGATGATTTAGCTTGGTGTTTTTTGGACCGACCATTTCACCCTTCCGAGCTTATTCTTTTTGGTGGCCATGGGGTTGCACCACTTGGATCTCTCTTCAAGAGAATTTCCAGCTAGGAATATGGTTATTAGGCAGTGGCCAGCTGTTGTATTTACAGATCTGCCATGGCGCTGATGCTGTGCTACACTGCCTCAAGGTTACTCCCAGCCAAGGACTGAGCATGGAAGGGGACTTGATCTAGGTCCCTGATTCTCTAATGGGCAAACTTTGTTCAGAGGCTCCCCATTAGCCAGGCCACAATGGTTCTAGAGCCGCACTGCAGTCTAGGAGGCGTCTGTCCCTATCTTCCCTCCTTCTTTCCCCTCATAGGTATTAGAGCTGAATAATGGATCAAGGGCTCTTCCTGCCTGCTCCTGCTCTCTCTCCCCTTTATCTGTCATTAGTGTTTTCTCCATCTGTGCTTCTCAGAGATCCTGAATTGACATAGCTCTTACAGCCTTATGCTAGATGCCACTCAAGGTACCAATGAGACTGGTTCTGCGGGTAGCAGTGTTTTGTTGAAGATTAAAGGCAAAGGATGGCATTGACCTTGTAGCATACAAATGAAGTACAACTGAATCTTTAGCATCCTTCTCCTTAAAATCTGCTGTTCATCCTCCCATCTTAGAATTTCCCATAAACTCTTTTTCCATAGGCTCCAACCTCTTGCCACATCTCTCACATTCCCAGTCTTGCCTCATTTCTTTGATCTCTATTCTGCATCCAGTATTTCCTATCCCACCCTGATCTTTGTTAACATCTTCCTTTACAGACCATGTCATTGGGAGATCACCTGCTACAGCTTAACTGGTTTATTAGCTCTCTTCCTGTCAGGCCAGGGCCAAAATAACATTTTTTCAACTCTTCCCCCACTATGTAAATATTCTCATATTTATGGATGAAAAAAGAGGTATCTCTATAACTCTACCCAACCAGAAAGAGTATTTCTTTACCCCATGAAATCACAAGGAAAAAGAGGAAGGAAAAAAGAGCTAAAGTAGGTCAAACTAATGGTATAGTGGTAATGATTTTATACTTTTGGGATTTGCTATAGAACATTCTTATTTGCCATAAAACCACCTATAAGCATCTACTAACATTGCCAATTTTAATGATGCAAAATGTGGAAGAGATTAGCTAGCTGTTTATCAAGCCCACCTTCCTCTTGTTGAGTAGTTCTGTATGACCACAAGACTGAATTGTGGCCAACAAAATGTGGGCGTGAGTGATGTGTACACTACACCCCTAGGCCTGGCTCATTAAATTCCCACTTTATGGATCCTTCATGTAATCCTACATGGTGGAAGGATCCTGGGTCTGTGAAGTTAGGCATAGAGAAGAGCATCGTATGTATTAAGAATTTTGCTAATTTCTGGGGCACCTGGGTGGCTCAGTGGGTTAAGCCTCTGCCTTCGGCTCAGGTCATGAGCCCAGGGTCCTGGGATCGAGCCCCGCATCAGGCTCTCTGCTCAGCAGGGAGCCTGCTTCCCCCTCTCTCTCTGCCTGCCTCTCTGCCTACTTGTGATCTCTCTCTGTCCAATAAATAAAAATCTTTAAAAAAAAGAATTTTGCTAATTTCTTAATGGGTGGTAGTTTTCTCATGATTAAATTTAAAGAGTTGTTTACACATTCTGTATACAAGTCCTTTATCAGATATATGACTTGCAAGTATTTTATCCTAGTCTGTGCTTGTCTTTTGATTCCTTAACTGTGACTTTCAAAGAACAAATTTATTTTTAATTTGAGGAAGCCTGTATTATCTCCAAACAAAAAAGTCCAGCCTAGAAATGGGCAGAGAACACGAACAAACATTTTTCCAAAGAAGACATACAAATCGCCAACAGACACATGAAAAAATGTTCAACATCACTTGGTAGCAGGGAAATGTAAATCAAAACCACAATGACATACCACCTCGCACAGGTCACAATGGCTAAAATTAACCACTCAGGAAACAAGAGATATTGGTGAGGATGCAGAAAAAGGGGAACCTTCTTACACTGTTGGTAGGAACGCAAACTGATATAGCCACTGTGGAAAACAATATGGATGTTCCTCAGAAAGTTAAAAATAGAGCTACCCTATGTCCCAGCAATTGCACTAATAAGTATTTATCCAAAGGATATAAACATAGTGACTGGAAGGGGCACATGCACCCCAAAGTTTATAGCAGCAATGTCCACAATAGTCAAACTACAGAAAGAGTCCAGATGTCCTTTGACAGATGTATATATATATACACATATATGTAGACATATATATATATATATATATACCACATCTTCTTTATCGATATATATATATATATATATATATATATATGAATGAAAGAAAGAATATTACTCAGCCATCAAAAAGAATGAACTCTTGTCATTTGCAATGATATGGATGGAACTAGAGGGTATTATGCTAAGTGAAATAAGTCAGTCAGAGAAAGACAAATACCATATAATTTCACTCATAAGTGGAACTTAAGAAACAAAACAGATGAACACAGGGGAAGGGAAGAAAAAATAACATAAGAGGAAGACTGAGAGGGAGGCAAACTGTAAGAGACACTGAACTCTAGGAAACAAGCTGAGGGTTGCTGGAGGGGAGGTAGGTGGGGGGAAGGGATAACTGGGTGATGGGCATTAAGGAGGGCACGTGATGGAATGAGCACTGGGTGTTTTACTCAACCAATGAATCGCTGAACTCCACCTCTGAAACTAATAAAAAAATGTCCATATTATCAATGTGTTCTTTTATAGATCATATTTTGGTGTTCTACCTAAGCAGTCTGCCTAATTCAAGAGGAAAAGTTTCTCTTGTGTTTTCTTACAGAAGTTTTATAGTTTTAGGCTTTACATTTTGATCACAGATCATATATATTGTATATGAGCTAGAGACCAAAGTTTCATTTTTCTTTTTCTTTTTTGAATGTGTATGAACATCCAATTGTTCCAGCATCATTTTTTTAGAAGACTATGATTTCTGTTTTATGCACCTATGTCAAAATCCAGTTGTCCATATATATGCAAGCCTATTGCTGCATTCCCTATTCTATTCCATTGAAATATCTGTGTACCTTTTAAAAAAAAGATTTATTTATTTAGTTGAGAGAGAGGGAGAGCAGGGGGGGGCAGGGAGGGAGAGGGAGAGAGAGAATCCTCAAGCAGATTCCCCACTGAGTGTGGGGCCCAATATGGTGCTCGATCCCAGGACCCTGAGATCATGACCTGAACTGAAACCAAGAGTCGGGTGCTTAACCTACTGAGCCACCCAGTTGCCCCTATTTGTCTATCTTTATGTTTACCATCCCACTGGCTTGATTATAGCAGCTTAATAATAATTTTTGAAATTAGGTAGTGTTAGCCTACCTTTGTTCAACTTTTTAAATGTTGTTTTGATTACTCTAGGTTCTTTGAATTTCCATATGAATTTTAGAATCAGTTTGTCATCTATAAAAAAGCCTGCTGAGATTTTGATTAAGAGTGCATTGAATTTATTAGCCAACCTGGGGGGAAATGACATCTTAACAATATTGACTGAGTCTTCTGGCACTTGAATAAGGCATAATTGACTATTTATGTGGGTAATTATTTAATTTCTCTCAGGAATGTTTTATAGTTTTAACTGCATGTTTCTTTTGGATATTTTGTCCAATTTATCCCTAAAGCATTTCATTCTTTTATGCTATTTTAAATGATATTTTAATTTCAAGTTCCTATGGTTCCATGCCAGTATACAGAATTATAATTATCTTTGTATATTGATCTTGTGTCTTGCAACTTTGCTAAACTCATTTATTAGCTCCAGCAGATTTTTTTAATCTGTAGATCCATCAGATTTTCTATGTGGGCTATGATGTCATCTGTGAATATAGACAGTTTTGCTTTTTTCTTTCCTACTTTTTTAAAATTTAATTTTATTTTTTCAGTGCTCTGAGATTCTTGGTTTATGTACTACACCCAGTGCTCCATGTAATACATGCCCTCCTTAATACCTACCTTTCCAATCTCTATTTCTTTTCCTTAACTAACTTCTCTGGCTAGAATCTCCAGGACAAACTTAAATAGAGGTGCTAAAACAGACATCCTGATCCTGTTTCTGATTTTAGAGAGAAAGTTTTCAGTCTTTCACCAGAACTATGATGTTACCTGCGGATTCTTCGTAGATGCCCTTTACCAGCTTGAGGAAGATGTCTCCTATTCCTATTTGCTGAGAGGTTTTGTCAGGAATGGATGTTGGATTTTGACAAATGCATTTTCTGGGTATAATCAGATTATCATACAGCTTTTTCTTTTTCTAGTTTGCTAATTACATTGGTTGATATTCGTATTTTATGCCAACCTGCATTCCTGGGATTAACCCCACATGATCATGATGCGTTACCCACCCCCCCTTTTTTTAAGATTTTATTTATTTATTTGACAGAGAGAGATCACAAGTAGGAAGAAAGGCAGGCAGAGAGAGGGAGGAGGAAGCAGGCTCCCTGCCGAGCAGAGAGCCCGATGTGGGACTCGATCCCAGGACCCTGAGATCATGACCTAAGCCGGAAGGCAGAGGCTTAACCCACTGAGCCACCCAGGTGCCCACATTACCCTTTTTAATATATTATTGGATTTGATTTGCTAAAATCTTATTTAGAATTCATTTGAGAAGCACTGGTCTAGCGCACATTAAATATTGAAAAAGATATTAGTGACCCCTCCCCTAAATGTACATAGCTCTTCTATAATTGTTGTTTTTCTGGAATGTGATGAACAGAATTACACAAAATATGCCCAGTAGTGTATTTAAGCACCTGGGCAAATTTAATTAACCTGTTAAGAGTTGTCATAGGAATTTAGTTTAAATTACCTTTAAACTGAAGTTGAACTTCTATTTCTTAGCTACATGAAAATAATGAGCACATGTCCCTTCTTGTTTGTAACAAAGGGGTTCTGGAGCTGAGGGTTTACCTGCAATCTCAAATTTCTTTCTGGCTTTCTATTTTCAGTTTCTACATAAGCAACAGAAAATACCACTTTTCAAAACCCTGGCTAATAGGGTGCTTTTACACCCACACAGTACGGTTGGGTCAGGCTTCTGGTAGCGAGAACTGGGGAACCCATCCAAACACATTATGTTCTGTTAAACCTCACACTCGAGATCCATTCACCCTTGAGCGCACAATATGTCCAATTCACATGCTATGTAAATAAGGCTGTTATGCAAATTGACACAATTCCAACAAATGTAATCTTCTACCCATTCTTACATGTCAAGCAAAAAACCAGGGACAACCCGATGCAAGAGCAGACAAGTGGTCTTCAGTTTGAGTCCTTTGTGTCATCACCTTCCAACATTTCCTGGGTGAGTGTCATGGGCTGCTTAACACAGCCATTCAAACTGCACAGGTCAAAAGGAAAAACAGTCCTTTCTGTTATCAACCATAGACTCTTTATGGAACAGGTAGACAGACTCCCGGACAGAAGCTGAGTATTAAGGGGCCGGGGGAAGGGAGACAACAAAAGAATCAGCAAATGATTGTGGGTATAGAAGGAGCTGTCTGTTGGACTGTAATACATAATGTAATATAAACTAAAATCTTTGTATAGAAAACAATGTTTAAGCTTAGCACATTCATGTCTAAGAACCTTGAACGTTTACAGTTACATCTGATAGTCGGCTGAAGAGTTCAAGGGTGTGGTTAGAACCTAATCTCAGGGGTCCCAAGTCCGAATAAGGCAGGCTTGGCTGGTATTCCAATTTGTCTTCTGAATGGTTCCATTTGGGGTTCAAAAGAGACTACCATTTAATCTAATAATTTATAATCAATTTTAGGCATGGTTAAAGGGAAACACATTTCTAAAATGAATCATGGCCCCCCTGTCTGCCCAATTCTTGTTTTCCTTCTCTCGGTCTCTATTTGCTCTTGGTATATTCTGGGCAAAGATAGGGTAAAGATAGATGGTAAATCATGATAAGGTCTGCTGAGTGGGACATATCACTAAGGAAGCCCTGAACTATTTTTTGTGAGCAAACATTTCTAAATTTATGTTGGTTTTGGCATTATTAAGCAAAAGTGAAGTTTTTTTTTCTCTACTTCTTATGACCAACATAATTTGAAGGCATATTTTTTCATACAACTTTTTTTTTTTTTTGAATGCCACCTGGGTGCCCAATGCAAAGTTTGTTTTTAAAATAGTAAAGCCTTTGTTTGCAAAGATAATCTCTTGCATTTATTTTTTAGATACCAGTATATCTAAGACGGTGAAAGGCATATTATAAAACTTTCATAAATACTTATAAAGAACTCAAAAATTGTGTATTTAGAGCAATGCTTTTTGTCATTTGGACATTTGGTCCAATGGTTTCCTTAACTCCTTATTTTCCATGATTTTTATCATAGGTAAATCCTTCTTTCACTCTAGCAAGAAGTAGGTTTTCTTTTAAATAAACAAATCAATACATAAATAAATACAAATTTTTAATAAAGATTTTTGTTTATTTATTTGAAAGGGAGAGAGAGAGTGCAAGAGCAGGGGGAGGGGAGAAGCAGACTCCCCACTGAGCAGGTCCCCCCCGAAGTGGGGTTCGATCCCCGGACTCTGGGATCATGACCTGAGCTGAAGGCAGATGCTTTAACCCACTGAGCCACCCAGGTGCCCCAATAAATATAAATTTTTAATAAACTTATATATCTGATATTTGTATATTGCTGTATCTATTCAGGTATCGATGTATTTATTTCCTTCCAAAAACATATTTGGCCATAATCATGAAAGAAGGTCATTGCTGGAGACCACACTCTGTGTGTTGAACACTTCTTTGGCAAGACTTTCTAAGCTATGCTCTCCCCAGAAGGAGGAAGCACACAGTGGCAGAAATGCTGAGCTGACAGTTCTCATGATGATCTCTCTTGCACTTGAAAGGCAGGTTGAACTGCAAAAGCATACATCTCCAGCCAGAACAGCGGAGGTTACCAGGAGCAGCAGAGAATGGGCTGTAACCCGTCTTCAGCAAATGAGACTTGAAGGAAGGATTTCCGAAGTAACCTGGACAACTTGCCCTGTGCCCCAGTCCAGTATTTAAGCAGCCCTGGTGTGTAAGGTGTGAATGTCTGGAACATCAAAAGGCTCACATTTAAATTTCATTGCAAAGAAAGCACCCTGAAGCCACAGGCAAATATCCTGTTTAGGTATTTGCATTATCTAGGTCTCTGCTCCTCGCCATTTCACAGTTAATGAAGAACAAGCAGAAATATTTCTGCCCCTCTTCACCTAAACACTGTCCCTCCCTTTGCATTATTTATTATCATTCAAAGGGGTGTGAGGCCACCAATCTTAGGGCTCCATATAGCCTGACCAGCCCCCTGGGAAATACTGCTAGGGCGAAAGTCTGCCCACACTAGGCTAGTCTTAATAATCTCCTATTGGCAAGTCATTCATTGTAGATAGCAACCAAGACGAACAAGACAACAGAGTCTGAAGCAGAAAGAGGCACTCTTGGTGGAAACCCAAAGTAGAAAGGAAAGAGGAGAGGCATGCTGGAGGGAAACACCAAATATACAAGAACAACAGGCACCGGGTAGAGCAATTCACGTTGAAAAGGAAGAAGGTCGGAGATTGCCAGAAGAAGCAGAGCTAGAGTCACCAGTCAGGAGGAAAGCGAGAAGAAGGCTTAGAGTCTTGAGAGAAAGCACAGCTCAGTGATGACCTTGGACACCCCTAAGCGTGTCCACATTTCACCATCCTCCTTTCTACTCCCTCCCAGGGAACCACACTGCAACATCTGATGTGAAAGCTTCTAGAAACTGAAGTATATGCCCGCATATTTTTAATGCCATCCAAACTCTTTATCCAAACTCTAAATTTAACATAGCATCCTTTAAAGTCACCTCCCTTGTGTTTTATTTCACTCATTTCCTCACAAAAAAGAAATTCATTTGGAAACCGACCAGCAAGCATAAAATCAAATGAGTGCGGTGAAAGTTGCCAATAGACCTCTATGTACGCGTCAATAGGTGGTGAAAGGGACTGTCTGATTTGTTAACACCTCATTTTGGGATCAGCCCCTCCATAAATACTCTTCTCACACCTCAGAAAGAACAAGAGCAGAATATATTTAAATGGGGCTCACTAGATGAATCCAAAGCCTTGTCAGGAGATCTGAAGCCTTGCAACCGTACGTTCTCTGTATATGAATAAAGTGACACTTCCATTTATTCCAACCCTGCAGTCTGTTATTTAAAGAAACTGCATTCTTATCTCTTCTTGGTTTTACTTGTTTGTTTTGTTTTGTTTTATTCCAATTTACCGAATTTCCTTAACATCTGGCAGATGTCTGTATGGTAGAGGGGAGAGGGAAGGCGACGGAACAGGAAGAAGGAAATAAACTTGGGATGGGTAGGAGGGAGTTCCAGAAATATTTTCGACACAAGTTTCCATACCGAGGCAATGGTAATGAGAATTTGCTACATGCCAGGCCTTGGGTGAGGCATACAAGGCACCACGCTAGATGGACATCAAAGAGAGAGCAAAGAAACACAGCAGCTTGGCAGACACACTGACTTAAAAACCCATTTGCACAGGCTTGAGAGAGCCTGTTGTCTCCCGGGGCGGCTTTGGCATGGCCAGAAGAAAACATCAAAGACACTCCAGACTTCAAATCCCTTCCAAGGGTGTGATCAGCAGGACAGGAAATGGGCAAGTCATCCTGGAAGGAATTTGGAAGCAAAGGAGCTTATTCAAGGACACCCCTGGTCCCACACGGGAGCGCTCACCATGTGTATGGTCAACACAC